>NC_050522.1:17376964-17423651 GCF_002922805.2 Oryzias melastigma | reverse complement strand
TGTAAATTATTTAAAAAATGCATGGACTTAAACCAAAAAAATGACAATAATTACATGTTTTGTTTCATTCCTTTTGTTTTTTGTATATTCAGGATTTTTTGCTATTTTAGGCTTCTTTTTTGTTTACATTTTTTTCAGGCTATCTGTCATTTGTGCTTTAAGTTTTTTATGTTTGGTATAGTTTAATGTCTATTTTTGCATTAAGGAGTTATTTTGGCACTTTTTTTAAAATTTACACTATGTGAGTATTAGAATTAGCCATGTAACTGTCCTATAACTTCCTTTAGTTCAATAATCATGGCAGACTGAACCGTGGAGCAGCCGTCCCTTCGTTCATTCAGCCAGATTAGCTGATTTCAGTTCACTCTCCATCTTGACTCCCTCAGAGTTAAGTGTTTACCTTTCAGGGCTAAAAATGGCGGGCCGGGGCGAGGGTACGGGAGCACAAAGCGGAGTGCGGGGTTGGAAGTGTGGGTGGTGGAAACAAATGTGTGTGATGGAGACTGTAACTGCCTTCACGTTATGTAAAAAGCTGGCAGCCGCCCGGGCGAGCAGGAGGGGAGGGGGGGGTGACACAAAGCAGCAGGCCGCCTCCGATTGGTCCGGCGGCGCCATTCACATCACAGCTATGTGGCTCGTTAAAGGTGGAGGCTTGGCAGAGATTTTTTCAGGAGCTGCTCCTGTTTTTTTTTTTTTTTCTTCAAGCAACAGGAGGTGAAGGCTCCTCTGCTGAGACGGCGCTGCAGCTGCACTGCTGCTGAGGGTTGCGGCTGGAGAGGCAGCGGCGTGTTTAGGATATTTTTACCGGAGTGGCTTAGAGCCAAAACGGTGGTTACAGGGCTTTTGTGGGGCGGCTATAACCAACTGTAGGGAACTACAAATCTACATTATAGAAAGAAAAAACCTAACTGTCTTGTGTTTTGTTTTGGTGACATTTGATAAAATTCTGCAAATATAGATGTTAAAAATCAGTTTTTAGCAGCCAAATTACTTCTGTTCAGATTAGGAGCTGTAATGAAAGATATTGTGTGGTTTAAGTAAAAGAAAGGTCTGGAAATGAGGATTATTTTGATGATCAAATTGTTTTTTATTCTTAATTAACCAATTAAATAATTTGTTGATTTAAAAAAAAAAATCTTCTTATATTTTAGGTTTCTCTTATCTTCCAGTGCTGCTGATAATGTGTAAGTTCTTGCAAAACGGCACAAGCGAAAAAGATAAAAACTGCCCGAGATGTATGTTTTGTTTAATTTTTGTTATCTTTGATGCAGTTTTTCTGATTCAAACACAAACTGAAAAAAGTGACCTTTTATTTGTTTAAATGATTCTGACCATCTCTTTGCTGTTTGGAATGAAGCTCCACGAAAATACAATTCATGATATCTTAGATTAGATATTAAAGTTTAGCACAGTTTAAATGTATGGCAACAAAATCTCATGTTTTAGAAAATCAATTTTATACTCCTTGTAACTGTGTTTAATCTTGTGTAAAATTGCTTTATTTTATTAAGGATTTGTAATTAAAATGAACATTTTCAGAAAGAAAATCACAATCTTCTGCATGTTGAGCATTTCACATTTTTATTCTGTAAGTTTATTTTGAAGTGTAAAATATATTTTAATGCTCATAGCTAACTTTACAAAAATATGTAGGAAACACTATCAGATTATGAGTACATGTGATTTTACCAGTAAAATAATGAAAAAATGAATAAGATCGCCACTCAAATTTGTCATTTATCAGTTTTATTGCATAATATATATTTTATTTTGTAAGTATCCAAAAAATAGCTTATTCTTGTTAGGTCAAAACACATTTCACACACAGCGGAGCCTTAAAGCAGTAAAATGACACTAAAACTCTTTTCCAGAGCGGCTTTGGCGTGTTTTAATTTTTACCTCAGATGCTCAGAAGGTGACATTTTTTTTAACGGCTGCTTAAGAGTAAAGTGCTCCTCCACCTCAGACGATTTCCATAAAATTTGTCTCACTTGAACATTGCTCTCTCCAGGCTCTCCATTACAGCTTAATCCTCTTCCTGTGTTGCCATGTTATTGACACAAAGCCTGCCAATTGGCCGATTCGCTGAAACATGAAACTGAATTTCCGCTGCTGCTCTCCAAAATACTGATGATTATTTTAGAAGAATTCTATTTAATTTATACGTTTGGTTGTTTCAGTGCCTTGTTTCTATATTTTCAGGAGAAGATTTTAGCCTCACATTTCTGTGAACATTGTTCTAATGTTAAAAATTAGTTTAACTTAGTAAACGTTGTTTGTTAACTCATATTATTGTGTCAATTATAATGGAAATGGCTACCCGGAATTATAATTTAGGCTTTTGTGTGGATGTATGGTCATATTTTTGGAGTTGGTGTTGGAATATAATGTTTTTTAATGTATTGTAAAAGTCGTGCGAGGACTTCTGAGCCACAATATTTTCACCACATTCTCTTAAGAACTCAGAAATTGGCACGCAAGTTCAGTCTTTTCTCATGACAGGTGCGAGCCATGTGCAGACGCTCCCTCATGCCGTCTGCAGCAACATTATGTGGTATTAAACAGGATTAAAGCTCATGAAAAAGACTAGTTTATCATTTGAACAATATTTTATGTGTGGCTCCCTCACAGCCAGCCCACACTCATGGTGCTGTTTTCAAACACACTCATAACACAAAATCTGTCAACACAAAAAGCTGCACAAATGATGGGTAAAAACGTTATAAAGCGTTGAGTTTAGAACAGCAGCAGAACCCCCACAATCTAATTACTGAGTTGATTCCCATAATGCACTTCACCTGATCAATGGTTGGGGTTGTTACACTAATTTTTGTGCACTTTCTTTTAGCTTTTGGGTCATAAGAATAAAGTTTTTTTGTGTTTTTTTTTCCTGAAATGATTTTTGAAGTCAAGTATTTTGTAGCCAGATTTTTGCATTCTGGGTAATTTGTGGTGGTAGATAAATATAGATTGTAAAATAATAAACTGGGACAAAACAAGGGGCACATACGCATTTAAGCACGGGCCGTAGTTTGGGGACCCCTGGTCTACAGCACCAATACACTCTTTCTCAAACTGCTTTTTGTCTCCTCTTGATTCACAACAATTTGTATTTTTTTTATTTTGAAGCAATTCTTTTTTATATATTGTGAAAAAAAATGCTACAAAGAACATGTTAAAAACACCAACAACACAAATTTTACCCGAGTGAGTCCTTAATTAGTCCATAGTTTTGCGGAAATAGCTTTAAAAATGTCTTCCAAGTTTATAGTTTCCCTTTTTTGAAGACAGATTAATGTCATGAGTAAATTGGATTCTTCTACAACTCTAAGATAAGCTTAGGGGTTGCTTCTAGATATTTGATTTTCGTTGTCGCATCATTTAAATGTCTTTCTTTTTTAATAATAATAATAAAAACTCAGCTTACAATTTGACTAACTTTTCTTACTGTAGTCCTACTGAAGTCCATAAAAACTGCTCCAAAAGTTCTGGATGATTGAGTTTGTGTCTCTGTTCATTCTTGCTTCTGTTGGTAATGCCATGTTATTATACAAAGCATATAACATCATCTTCTGAATTAATATTAGGTTACTTTATTAATGTCAGAAGTATGCAAGACTTTTTCAAAACATACTTTTATGATCATGGAGAAACATCATTTTAATGTTCATTTACATTTTGTGATTGTTTTATTTACTCCTGTCCTCCCTGGCTTTTCCTCAGAATGGAGCGGATGTCTGAGGAGGCGCTTAGACTAAACCTGTTAAAGCGAGGACTAGAATCGCCCAGCGAGCGCGACGAGGCGCTGGCCAAGCGCTTGAAAATGGACGGTCATGAGGCCATGGAGCGCCTCAAGATGCTGGCACTGCTCAAACGCAAAGACTTGGCGGACCTGGCGGCCCTGGAGGTCCCGGTGACTCTGGGAGACGGGAACGGCTCTGTCGCCAGCACCATCCACCACCAGAGCCTGATGAGCGCCGTGTACGAGGAGAAGCTCAATGGCAGCCTGCGGTTCGGAGGCCACAGCGCTCATGTGGGATCCAGTAAAACCGGGAAGGAGAACATTCTGGACGAGCCGGTGGACATGAGTGCCGGGAGGAGATGGTACGTTCTTCACAGCTTTAAATGTTTACGGAAGTTTTCTCAAAATACTTACAAATGCTTTGTTTAATACAGCGAGGCGGATGCAGAAAGACAAACTCCATCTCCAGACGTCATCGTCCTCTCCGACAACGAAGCGTCCAGTCCTAGAACCACACCGAGGCCCGATGAGCGTGCACACCACACCAACCTGGACATTTTCAAGGTTGAACACAACTAAAGACTAAATTGTAGAACGCCCTTTAGTTGATGAAAAAAATTCAATAAGGATTACTGATCATTATTCTGTCAGAAGAAGTTTGTAAGCTTTCTAAAAGCACCCCAGACCATGACCAAACCTCCTCCGTGTTTCACGGTGTTCTGTAGATTTAAAGCTCGTTAGGTTTGCCGCTCTAAATGCTCGTTGTCGCCGTGTTGCAGGGGAAGACGGGAGAGGAGAGGCAGCAGATGATCAAAGCTCTGAGGGAGGAGCTGCGTCTGGAGGAGGCCCGCCTCGTGCTCCTCAAGAAGCTCAGGCAGAGCCAGATGCAAAAGGAGAATGTGGTGCAGAAGGTGAGTGCCCCCACCCCCCACAAAATCTGCAGGCAGCGCTGAGCTGCTGCACACACTTCCTGCTTAAACAGCAGCACTCACACCAGCCCCACCAACTGCAATGTTGTGACACACCTTCTGAACGCAGCACAAACCACAGAATGACTGTCTCAAATCAGATCTCTGTCGCCTCCTGCTGGTTCCAGTCAGTCCTGCTCCCACGTGCTGCACATTGTATCACTAATGCTGTTTCTTTATACTGCAACATGCCTCTTGAGTATGATTACTTTTATAAAGATACAAAGAGCATTTTACTATAGAAGCAAAAATATTAAATCAAGATCTCTCAAGACATGTATTTTCAAGGTATTTTAATAAGCTAGAGAAGTGTCATAACTATTCTGCACCGTTTTATGTTTTTTTCTCTTATGTGGCATTTCTAACTGCTTCCACACAGGTGTCAGTGGTACAGAGCTCCACCTCATCAGTCCAGCCTCCTCCTATCAACAGCTCCACCAGTTTGGGGAAACTGCCTGTAAGGCCAGGCCTCCACAACCCCGAGCCCCAGAACCTCCGTACTGCACAGGTCTGTGTGGACATGCAGAATTTTCTTTTAAAATATCATTCATATTAACCACGATTAATCGACTAATCGACTATTACAATAGTGGACGACTAATTTAATAGTCGATTAGTTATTACCTTATATTATATGGAGTTAAAGTGTAATAAAGTTGAACAAAGTTGCTTTTGTGGTAGCTCATGAGGTTGTAAGGAAGGATGTTTACACACAAAACATGCAACAGAAAACGTCATAAAATATGTCAAATTAAAAGAAAAAAAATGTAATTTAGAAATGTAAAGAAATTCTTTGTTAAACAAAGATCAGGACTTGTTAAAAAGCAGCAATCATCCACATCAAGCAAAATAGTTCAGTTCAAGCATTTTCAGTTCTCTAAATTGAGTCAAGTGATTCTAACAAATATTGATCAGACAGCTTTTAAAAGTTAAAAGCCTGACAACAGATCTTTAAAAAAAGCATTCATTAGAAGGCCAGTGTTGGTACAGGGGTCGATATAGAGCACCTCCCTAAACCTTCATTGCTAATTTGTATTTTAACATATAAACACTGTATTTGGAGTCCAGTCCATCTTTGGCTCAACATATTATATGAACAGATTCTCGTAAGTTTAAACTTTTTTTTATTATCTATCACAAATAAGAGCCTACACTTCTGACTGAAGATTAGAGTTGGATTTTGCAGCCTCAACAAAGAGGTTTAGCACCTATCAGTTTTATTAAACAGGCAAGAATATTTAATAGAACTTTCAGAAAGAAAAAAGCAATCTGTAGCAGGTCTGATGCGTATTTTTGTTTTTGTTAAGGTGAATTGATAACATGCTAACTGAGTAATGAAATAGGATGAGAGCATGCTGAAAAGTCCGGAATGTTATGATTTCATTAAAAAAAACTTTAATTCCCCCTATATGTAAATAAGCTGTTTTTATTAATCAAACAGACCTTCATAAGAAAACAGGTACACGCCTTCCTCCCTAAAAATAGGAGTAAGGTAGAGAGGTCAAAGGTTAAACATCATATCTAAATGACGTACGGAGCTCCTGTGTTATCCTTTAAGAGCAATTTCCATTTTTTATTTCATTTTCAGAGTGGGTAAACTGCAACTTTTAATGTGCTTAGGGGACAAATACAAAACAGCTTGTAAACCTGTTTTTTTTTTTTTTTCTTGGTTTCATTTTGTTGTTTTTAGGGTCATACAGTCATCCGGTCAGCAAATACCAGCCTGCCTTCCATGCTGATGTCCCAGCGAGTGATCGCCCCCAACCCCTCTCACCTGCAGGGACAAAGAGTTTCCTCCAAACTAGGCATGTCCCGTTCTGGTTCCGGCACCATGCCCAGCGCCGTCAGTTACCAGCAGGTATTTACCAAAATAAAACTACTGTTTGTTCAGTTGTTTTTGTTATTCAGATGAATCATCTTCGCGTTGAAATGGTCCCACATTCACAGGAAACTGTGTAGAATTCCTGATTTTATACTTCAGTTGCGTCTCCTCAAAAAGTAGGTAGCCTATGTTAGATGGGTAGAAAATAGTACAACAATTTACAAGCAGGCATTCTTTTTTTTTTTTTCTTATCTTAACCCTGTGCCAGTGATGCTCAAGAATTCACCAATTTTGCCTCTGAATCTGTTTTTCTCCAGGCCAGCCAGCAGGTGGCAGCCTCGCAGCACTCTGGCTCCAGTGCCATGTACATGAACCTGGCCCACATGCAGGCGGCAGCAGCAGGGGGCAGCGTGACGGGAGGCCTGGGCGGAGCTTCTGCCGTCAGCCCGTCCACCCTGTCCGCCGCCGCTGGCGCGGGGGTGGGCTCCATGGCCGACCAGGCCAGCAGCCAGGCAGCAGCCAAGCTGGCCCTCAGGAAGCAGCTGGAGAAGACCTTGCTGGAGATCCCTCCCCCCAAACCTCCGGCGCCGCTCCTCCACTTCCTGCCCTCTGCTGCCAACAGCGAGTTCATCTACATGGTGGGCCTGGAGGAGGTGGTGCAGAGCGTGCTGGACAGTCAGGGTAAGCAAAGGAAGATTGTACGACGAGTCCACTCACGGTGACATCCCCTGAGCGTTGCTGGGTGTCGTCTGCAGGTAAACTCCGAGGCGCGCTGGCTCGTATGGAGCCCTTCTTCTGCGCCCAATGCCGAACTGACTTCACTCCCCACTGGAAGCAAGAGAAGAGCGGGCGAATCCTCTGCGAGCAGTGCATGACATCCAACCAGAAGAAGGCTTTGAAGGCAGAGCACACCAACCGGCTGAAGAACGCCTTTGTGAAGGCCCTGCAGCAGGAGCAGGTCAGGGCTGGATCAGGATTTAGTCAAACATTTTCAATCTTGGATCCGAAAGCACGAAACGCTGAATGTGGATGTGTTTTCATGTCAGGAAATCGAACAGAGACTTCAGCAGCAAACGGCCCTTTCTCCGAGCACCGCGTCCGCTGGTTCTAACGTCTCTAAGGCGGACACCATGATCCGACAGCACGCCCTCCGACAGGTAAGCAACCGTGTGATCACAGCTGTGTCCACACCATTCAGGTATAAATGACAGTTTGCACCAAACACAGATCTGCTATGACATCTCCTCCTAATACAGGACATGTCATAAACACCAAGCATCATAGCAACAGCACAAATGAAGACAAGCAGATGTTTAAAGTCCCACTCTGATCATCCTTTGATCTATTTCTTTATATATGTCCTCCATCATGAGAAAAATGCCACAAGAACATTTTAAAAATGCAAAGTGGGTCTTTAAATGCTGTGTCTATAAATTCAGGTGTATTTCGATGAGATCATGAGGAGTTTACCCAAAGCTCTGGGCTGACTCATCTGCACTTGACTTTTATTTTGAAAAGCTAGCAGATTCCTCCAGCCTCAATCCCTTTATCTTCTCTCCCACAAGGCCCTTCTTTCCAGTCAATCTTCACTTAGCTGACTACATCTGTTTAACCCACTGACTCCCAACCACAGGACACGCCCACTAACCCTAAATGTCATTTGTGACTACACTTTCCAGAAGGAGCCTCAGCTCAAATGCAGAGACAGGAAGTGATCACATCAAAACTGCTCCTAATGTTTTTTTTCCAGTGGTAACATGTGGGTGTGCACACAGCTAACAGGATTAGCTAACAACATAATTAAAGACTTGAAATTCTTGATTTGGAAACAGGAAAGTGCCTGTTGTTTTTCATGAAAAGGGAACCAGTTGATCAGGTCTTTGAGTTTTTCTTTTTTTTCTGTAATTAGTTCAAAGTTCAAGCGATAAACAAAACTAACTTTAGATTTCTTCCATCCCAGGCTCCTCAGCCTCAAGCCTCCCTCCAGCGAGGTCTGTCAAACTCTGCAAGAGGCGTCCTGTCCAACTTCGCCCAGGCCTCCCAGCTGTCAGTGGCCAGCAGCCTCATGGGAATGACTGGTGGCAAGCACTGTGGCAGCACCGGCGGCAGCAGCAGACTGTTGCACGACAGCCGCCGCCAGATCTACAACATCCCAGGTACACGCTTCTGCCAGCGAGCAGAAGAAGTGCTAAACTGAGAGTTAGCGTTTCCACTTTTAAGCAGCACAAAAAATTAAAAGAAAGCAAATGTAAGGAGTGTAACGGTTCGTTTTAAAAACGACTCCTATCATATTTTGTGGTTTACAAATACGTAGTCGATATTTGATACTGATATAAAATGGATCCAGGACATCTTTAGCCAAAAATGTAACCAGTGTGACCCCGAGATGAATACCTGCTGACCAGTGCAGGTTAGGGGTGTGTATTAGCAAGAGTCTGGTGGTACGGTACGTATTCCTATACCTGTGTCATGATACGATACGTATCATCCCAACACTGTACCAGAACAATTTTAAACTTTTTTTTTAAGAGTATGATTTATATCTTGTGTTGTAATCAAATTGTTAAATTAATTTTATTTAATGATCACAGCTTTGAAGTGTAACCAAACTAGTAAGTTGGACGCTGACACCACCCACAGCTGAAATTTTAGCATCCCATCAGAGGGTTGGGATTGGGGAACAGGAGTGTAACTGTCACCATTACTGGAGCTGTAGGTCTTGACGTGGGAGTCCTGAAATGTCATGGAACGTCATGGTTTGACCAATCACAAATTTCAACTGTAATACCCCACTTCAGCACACTGGTGGTTTTAGACCATTATTTTTAGAATTAAACGACTTTATTTGTAAATTGTCCAAACATTTTGAGGACCAATTGTCAGGAATTTAAAGCCCAATTTATAGAGTCAACAGGGCTCCTTTGAAAAAGAGATTTTTAATCTCAACAGGACTCCCCTGGTTAAATAAAGGTTAAAAAAAAAAACAGCCAAAAAAATTGATTTATGGTTTGGGTACCCTTTAAGCACTGCAACTCTATCTCATATACATGGTGCTTTTAAATAAACATAAATAACTAATCAAATATCGTCATGTTGCCATTTTAAATCAGTACAAGAATCGCCAAGCAAAATATAATGATATATCACCAGACCAATTTCTCCCTACACCCCTAGTGCAGGTGAATCAATTTATTTTATTTTGAAAAGATTTAACAATAGAGATCAATTTGATTAACACCTTGACTCAGACAGATTGATCTGGTTGGATTGTATGATTATAAATCATTAATCAATTAGGTCGATTAATCGTTACACCGCTTGAAAGAAAATATGTCAAAAAGAAGCTTCCATCACTAAGGCCCAATCCAAATTCTTTCCCACTACAAGCAATTTTAGTTTCCTGAAGTTCTATGAATTTGAAGAGAAATTCAAGTGAGAAACTGTGAATGAATCTTTTTCACTAACTTCAACCTTCCTCAGCAGCTGTTGTGTGTTTGCTCCTCAGGGTTAAATATTGCCTACCTGAATCCTGCCGCCGTGGGAGCCCATAAGACATCCAGCTTAGCAGACCGACAGAGGGAGTACCTGTTGGACATGATCCCGCCTCGGTCCATATCGCAGTCCATCAGCGGACAGAAATGAGCTCAGCGCCCCACCACCCCCACCCTACCTTGACCCCCCCCGGGCTCTGCAGTTTACCCACGTGCCGTGTTCGGAAGCGTTCCCAGATCACCCGTTGTTTCCATTTCACCACTCCCCCATCGCATGCAGTGCCTGTCCTTGTGCCTACTCTCAGCTGACCCATCAGAACCTGCCCAGTTGGACACCTATCAAAGCATCTTACTCGTTCTTCGATCTTATTATGTACTTTTCTTCGGTTGTCACTGGTGGTGGCACTCCCCCCTCCCCTCCCCTCCCCGAACCCTGCGGCGGCCATGTTTGCTCCAGTCGGCGTGACCCATTTCTTTCCTGTGTTGGCTTCACCTCTCTGCGTCTGACTTCGCTGTGTCGATCTTTTACTTTTTTTCTCAGCTCCAAATTTAGACTAATGCCCACACACGCACACACACACACACTTAAAAAAAATTAACAGGGTGCACTCTGGTTGCTATGCAACATGACGTTTAAGACCTCTGCGGTTTTAAAAAGTTTGACACTAGCTGTTGAGGTGGAGGACGCTGACCAGAACAACGGTGTGTTCAGAGGACGCCACGTGTCCCACAGCTCTTCATCAGCAGCTTTTTTTTTTTTTTTTTTGTATCACGTCACCTTCAGTTACCGAGGCTGCAGCCGGGATGAACGTGGATCTGGATACAGATGTTGTCAGCTCTTCAATGCCTCCTTTGTTTTTTGATTTGGCCCAAGGTCCGACACTTTTTTTTCCATTTTTTTTATTGTTTAAAAATGCCGTCTCTGACTGAACTTGGCGGCGTACCTGAGAGGTTTCCCGCCGCTGGAGACGATAATAATCAACAGAAGGAAACTGCTGAGATTCTGGTTCCGAGAACGAAGGATAATGTTTGGGAGAGACGCGGATCAATCATTGTGTGCACACGTCTGCACACAAGTTGCCTCACTCCAGAGGAGCACTTTTCATGTTTCCAATGGGAAATTTTTTTGTTACAGAGAAGAAGAAATGAATGTTAAAGCTGAAAGTGAGTGAGGCCAGATGAATATTGTAAAAGGCAAAGAGGCTGAATTTGTTTTTATTTTACATGAATGATTTCATGCTGGTTTTATGAGTGTGGGTTGGAGTGACTGTCGGGTTTAAATGTGGCAGCTGGACGGGAGAACGTCAAAGCAGGGTGAGCCGTCAAGCTGGGGGGATCGTGTCATTTCAATTTTTCTTTCCTAGTGTTTGGTGTGGGTTGAAGTTTCGTGTCAAAACACAAAGCAGACTCGCCGCTCCTTTCTGACAGTTTAGACCAAGCAGCGTGGCTACCTTCCCCTGTTTTTCACTCATTCTTTGTCCGATTTGGTTTGGAAAAGCTGCAGAACACAAGAGACTCCTCCCTCTAGCACTTACAACCCCTGCCCTCCTCCAGATCAGAGAAACGAGCGTAGGAGTGGGCTGATAATGTGAACGATGTGACCAAACAGTTGCCAAAGAAAAGTTGTCAGCAACAATCAGACAGTTTCAGCTGCGTTTCTCGCCTCTCGCTCCTGAAAACAGGGTAGCATCAGAAATCTGGAGCAGACCAGATTAAGAGTCACGCTCCATCGCCAAGTCTCTGCATTCGCGTGGAAGAGGTTTACACTTTTAGGCTAGATGAGTCCCGACTCGTGCTTCAGAACCAGAAACACCCATCTTCACCTAGTCTTTTGTAAAAACTGATGACTCTTCCTTTTTTATTTTATTTTCTGTCCCCATCAGCATGTCATCACTACAAGGAAAATGAAGTCAATTCACGATGCTCGTGACTTGTTCTATAAAACAGAAAAAAAAAGATGAAAAGTTTCAAATCATTTTCTTAGATTTAAACATCTCCCAGCATTGAGTCTTAACTAGTTTAAGCTACATTCCTGACCAACACTTCTCCATTTTTAAAAATCCTTTTCCTCTCTGGTTCTGAAGCAACGTGATGTGTTAATGGGTTTTAAAGCAGCAGAGGCTGAATGTGATGCAATAAACAACTCCTTTTTGCTTTAGCGTGCAGTTAGCAGCTCTTTATTCCTCTGCTCTTTATCAAAAGTTCGTCCACAGGACAGTATATCACGTAGTTTCTTCACACGTGTGGTATCCGAGGTTTCCATGTCCTCAGAGGAACTCTTGTTCTGCAAAACATCGATTCTCAGTTTGACACTTTTTTTTTTTTAAGCTGCATTACCTCTCATTAACAGAAAATTTCAAATGTCTGCATTTGTTTGCCACGGCCCCTACCGAGAGGCTAATCTGCAGTCAGTCCTCCTGTCCACAGGGGGGAGCTGTGGTGGAGGGCTGCCCCCTGTGCACATCCGTCAGCCCCGAAAGCAGCAGCGTTTTGTTGAATGGGTCATGAAAGCGGTGTAAGTTTATTTCAGCGATGCAGTATTCCGGGTAAATTTGACTCCCTAGCGCCACAATCGAAGCCTGCTGGTCGCACACGTGCACGGCAGGGTTGCATGGGAAGAGGACGCTCCTGTCTGTCAGCTGTCTGCAGATTTCACCCACACACAGCAGTTTTTAAAACCAAGATCCTTTTTCAAGTTTTTAGATCTCAGACGTCACTTTTATTCCGATGGCTCAGTTCAGTTCTTTCTGTTTCTGTTAAACAACTAAATGTTTAAACTATGAAATAAATGACACGATATTTGCTAGGTTTGAAGTAATAATGACTTATTGTACAGAAGCATTCTCTTTTTTTTTCCTCCTGTATCCTGAAAACAAAAAAAAGAACTTAAATGGTTGTACATTGTGTAGAAAAGCAAACAAAAAGCCATGAATATTGTGAAGCTTGTCATTTTGTTTTGTGATCACTGTGTATTACTGTGTAACAAATGTGCAAAATGTTTGGGGACTATCCCCGCCCCCTTTTTTCCTGGTCCTGCTCAGTGCATTTGCTTCATTTTGGACTGAAGTTTGCAGGACAATGATCACTGAGGACGTTTTCACGGCGGCTTAATCCGAGGATCATCCTGGACTGACACGGCATTTCTCCAATGTTTGTGTGTCTTCATCCATCAATAACTAATAAATGGACAGAGATTTTTAAAAAAATATATATCAGGAATTTTAAATGAACTCATTTTAATTTTCTTTGTCCTCACAAAGAGCATAGATGTTTCTTTTTTTCCAGTGTTTCTTCAGCGACAAGCTTTGTCCAGTCAGTAAAAGAGAGGAATCAGTGATCAGTGTCCCTGCTGACACCAGCATACCACAGTAGTTGCTCCTGTACCGTCCAGCTTTATCTTCTTTTAATTGTTGCTGCTGATGCAGGGAAATAATTAAGTGCAAACCCAGGCTTTTCAAATTCTTCAACGTGTTGAAAACAAAAGATCTGAGAAAAATTGAATCAAGCAGAGCTTAATTTTTTTGCTTACATCAGTCCTGACCTTTTGCACATACTTGATATTAAAGTATCTTCAAAAGTTAAAAAAAAGTTATAAGAAAAATAATGCTGTTTGAATACTGCCAGTTGATTGACAATTATGCATTGATTAAAAAAAATAAGCTAATTTTCAAGGAAATATCTTTGTAATATTTATCTCTTGCAAGCTATGTTTAATAAAGGTTGAAACAATTTGCTTCAAAGTGTGATATCTTTAATCTTTTGGGTGCATTGTGGGTAATGTAGTTGTTGCTTTTCTAGATCCAAACTTATCCAAAAATATAGAAAAATCTGGATTTTTATCATCTCAAAAGCATTGCCAAAGTCTGCCCATTCTGTCTTGTTCCAGATGCTAATGCATGTTTTCATTTCTAGCAAATTTGATTACTGCTCTCTGGTCTTTCCAGAAGGCTATCAAACCTTCAATTACTTGAGTAGTCAGCTGCACGTGTGCAGACGAGGGCTGTTACAAAATACGGGAGCCGAAAGGAGGCAAATGCATGAAAATAGAATGCAACAAAGCAGAAAAGAAGCAGGAAATTGTGTTTAATTAAGAAGTGTACCACACAGACAGCCCTAAGAACAGATACTGGTCAACTGGAAGTAGACCATGGATGGTCAGCAAATAGGATTTTATAGGAAAACAGGATTTTCACTGCACAAAGTTGAAGAAAGTTTGGTGTTAAGTCTGGTCAGTGGAGATGGATGACTGGCTGGCCAAAACTAAAGAAAAGGTTTCTGTCCACTAATTAGGAGTGCTAAACTTCAGCCCTCGAGGGCCGGTGTCCTACATGTTTTCCTACAAACTGGCAGAACTGATCCCAGTAAACAGCAGGATATTGGCTCCTGAGGCCTGGAGTTTGACACTCCTTACGTCCTATTGATGCAAATATGCATCAAACCCTTGGTTCCAGAAATCACCTTAATTAAGTACCTGAAAGTGGTAACAAAAGTGTTTCTTTTCCATTGATGAAAAGAAATCCAGGCATCGATTGGTTAAATTATGCTTCTGGGAAAAAAGAAAAAAAAAAAAGATGTTTGGCTGTTTCTGTTTTGTGCAAATGGCTTCCTTGCAGATGTCTTAGCCGTTGTGCTAAATCTACTTTTACCTTTTGTCCTTTCATTTTCTCATCTATTTTTGCAGAAACTGTCCTCTTCCTTCTTTTTGATTCTCCATCTTCCTTTCTTTACTTTTTCTCATCCCATAGATGAGTATTTATAGCAATTTTGGTTATGGCTAACTGTTTTTTTATGGTCACTTGATGCTGGGTAATTAGCTTGCGTTTACAGAGCTGTGGGTGTGGCTACAAACATGAAAGAGGGGGATTCTGGGATGCATGAAAACACTGAGCCTTCTCTGTGTCATGGGTCTAAAACTCAATGAACAATTGTTGAGTCCATAAAGTCCCCAGAGACCCGCTCATACCCCGACACAGCAGAAATGTTAGGATATAAAATAATGTTATCACATGGATGAATGATGGCACAGCCGCATGTTTTTCTGCTAGACTACATATGAAAAATGGCTGTCCTTTTTCTTTCTGCATTGCTACACTTTCATTTATCCATGTTGCAATCCCAAAGCACCAATGAAAAGATGCCAACTGTCTTTCCTGACACACCTAAAGCAGGCCAGGACAAACCCAACATTCAGACAACCGCAGACTTTTGCCTGACGTTGGATCTATTTTTCATCAGTGATTCTAACTTGGTTTCATTCATGAATTAACTTGGTCAACTGCTCTGTAATCTGACATATCACATCATTTTGGAAAAAAAAAACCCTCAAAATTATCGTAGTGTGAAAACAAAGCTGTAGTCTGTCAGGTTCAACCAGGGTGGTGTTGCTAGTGTTGCTCAATCATTAATCAAGTACAGTTGAAACATCAGAACTTCCTTTCACCAAGGATTCAGCTTTAGATGTTTCAAAACTATAATAAAGCTTTGATAATAATTCCATCAAATAAAACAATCGCATTTTCGATAAATGAAAATTTTGGGCTGTAGGTTTTCCGATGGCGTTAATGTAACGTGAACTGACGGCTTAACGTATGTATTTGGATGTAGGTAAGATGTGCGAAAAAACACAAAAAAAACTCCGCCTCCATCTTGTCTGGAACAGGAAAACACATTACGTAAGGGGGATCACATGACCCAGGAAACGTGTCTGTTGTCTGTTGACACTCAAGTAACTTGAGAACACTCTGTAACTGTGGTTGGGAGTTGAAATCTGGAACAAAAAGTTCTCACTGCTCTCTGCACGTCTGTCTGCAGAAAAAAAAAAAAAAAAAGAAGTGCAGAGCTGCTGGAAAACATCCAACCGAGGAAGCAACTCTTCATGCACATGTGTGCCACTTTACAAATAAAAGAAAACGTTTCTGCCGAAAGAAAACTGTAACCAATTAAAGAGATGTTGCTTTATAAAAGAAAATGCTGACTCTGGAAATAGCTTTGGTCTCGTGAAAAATGTGTCATTTGTTCCATAGTCTGTGATGTTTTCCTGTGAAAGTTGCTCATTGTTTTTCTTGAGTGTGACCTTCGAGGCTTCAGCTTCATAACACCACCTCTGGAATGATCGCAGTTTTGTTATGAAACTCTGAGAAAGTGCGTGGATTATTTGAGTCAACACTAAAATATTGTGCAGATGGTTGAAGGCTGGTGGTCATGAAGAACGCAGAGTGCTCTGCACACCGTGTACCCACCCTTCCTTTCAGTTGTTTTTGCTGTAAACGTTGCCCTCCTCCCCTTATTTCTCCTTTCACTTTTCCTTTGTCTGCCATTACACTCTGTTTATGGTACTTTTCTATCTTGTCCGTTCCTCCAGCATCATAGCAGCTGTTTTTTGCAATCTATTTACAAAAAAGTTCAGAGGTGACGAGTTGAGCTGCTGCACTTCTGGATATACTACAGAAAGAACCACAGACGGGCTGATTGCTGACTTCCTGCTGTTTCTTCTCTCACTGCAGAGCTTGCTCATCCTGATGTGGCGTGATGAGATTTTGAAACTTGATTTGACTCGTCATTCTTCTTGACTCTCAAATCACATGCAGACATTCCTCAGTCTGTCACAGCTTTGGGAATCTCAGAGATCCATTTGTATCTGTCAGTCTGCACTCAGCAGCTTCAGTGCTGTGGATTGATGCTTTGAGACCACTGGGATGTAGTCTGGAAGTCAGTCAGCACTGAAATCTAGCACCAAAGTTGTTCCTGGCATGTGGGATGAAAGTGTTCCTCCTACAGCTCCCTCGAGCAGTTAACAGTGACTGGTTTAAATCAACAGAACAGGAAAAATCTGTGCTGCATGGAAAAGTTTTACTTTAACATGTTTTTTTTTTTCATTTATGAATAAAAAGGTGAATTTGGTATAAAGGAGACATAAAAAATGTTTAAAGTAGGGGAAAAGGTGTTGTAAATAAACTCAAGTTAGTCTGAAAATAGAATAGAATAGAATAGAATAGAATAGAATAGAATAGAATAGAATAGAAAATCTGTTAAGGAAATTAAAAAGTGGCCACCTGCTTGTATTCACAACAAAACTAGCAAATTCGAAAAAAAAACCCCTAAAAAAACAAAAACATTCAAAGATTAAATATATTAATTAGAAATACAATAAAATCTTGAGTTTTTTTTTAATCTAGCACAATAAAACCAAAACACATTTGTCAACATAAGCATCAGCTGGATCATTTTTATCAGTCAATATGTTTCTTTTAACATTAAGTAACCTTATTACACATTGTTGTATCACCTTTCGTGTTCTTTTTTAGAAGTACTTCTACAAAAGTCATTTCCATCGCTGTGTTTGGGAACAAAGAATATTTATAGGTCCCACTTCGGAGGAGTAAGCCACTATGTGATACCCAGAAAAAGAAGACATCTGGCGTCAGTTGGAGCATCTAGTTACAGACGTGGGGATACCTGAGAGAGGAGCCATTAGGATCCGTTTACAATACACTGAGACAATAAAAGGGTTCTTGCTTTTATAAAGGTATATAAGATCAAGATTTGACGGTTATGAACCAAAAAAAGTTGGTAGAATGTTGTATTCTTTTAGAATTCAAGACCAAATTTGACCTTCCTTGGATGATCTGAGTGGTGGCGGCTGTGGGGCAGAGGAAGAGCAGCCGGTCACTGATCTGAAGACGGCAAGTTCATTTGACGTTTTGCGTGCCCTTGAGTCAAAGTGTCTCTCACAAAGCTCCTGGTGGTTGCAGACTGGCCCCAGTGTTTGGCAGAGGAGATGCCATCAGTGTGTGAATGTGAGTGTAAAGGAAGATAAGTAAAGCATGACGTACGTATATGTTATTTACAAGGGGCAACAATTCACTTTCATCACAATTTGGTTCAAGTCCTGTTTATTTACGATTTTCTGAGGACTGTAGAAGTATCAAGAAATCTCATATTTTTGATTTTTTTTTACATTGTAAGTCGGACATTTATTTTGTAAGCACCATTTGATCTAACGAATGGGATGTTAAAATTATCAAACAATTAAAATATATGGGTTGTTGAACAAAAACTACACCTTAAAACTTTTTTAAAGACCATCTCCAATGAAAATCGTGTTTTAGGATGTTCCCAGCCTTTTTCTCACAATGGAGGACATATATAGAGAAAAATAAAATTAAAAATGTATTTATGAGTTTATTTTTATTAAACTCGTTAAATAAAGTAATCATTGTGAATTGTTGCCATGACATAGAAGTTATCTCCCAGCTTCTGCTTCATTTGGATTAATCCACTTGCTGACAAATTCTTCGTCTGGGCTCCAATATTGCTTTACAACAACAATATTCCATTTTTGCTGCGCTAAGGTTAGGTCGGTTAGTTAGTTGGGGTTGTGAGGGGCAAGCTAGTGGCAGATTGTGTACATAAATGGATAATGGGAAATGAGAGCAGGGTTACTTCACACAAGAAAACTCGAGGCAAATTTCAGACGAACTCCTGCTGCTCTACAGAAACTATGTCTAAAAAATTTGATTAAAACAGCATAATCATAATTACAATACCAATAGAAATACTTTTAAAATTGATCAAAAGAGGATATGAGTGGGATATTGACCCCTTTAATCCTTGAATATATATATATTTAAATCTCTTAAATGACTCTTTCTGTTGACAAAGACAAAATAATGTATAAACTTGACTGCTTGATATGCGTATTCAGGTTTTTCTTTGTTTGTTGTCATTCAGTTTCAGCATATCAAGACACAATAGTAGCTGTTTTCTTCATGGTTTTATATCTTAAAACAGATAATATTTATTTGTAGCTAGTAAATTGCCCATAGAGGGAAACGCCTGTACTTCCCTGGTTTCTGCTGTTTACTATAAACGCTGACTTTTTAGCCTCCCATCTTCTGAGCACGCGCCACGTTCGGGTATGCATGCGCTGTCCACGCGCTGACTCTGGGCTCTGATTGGCCGAAGCCGAGACAAACCCGGGATTTCCACCAATAGGAGTGGTGTGCATGCGCTGAGCCACACCGCGGAGGCGGTTCATCACGCGGGGCTCATGGGCTGAAAGAATAATACAGCCGCGTCTGTTGTTTACAGCCCACAGACGACGAAAGCTTCAGCGCCGCGAGCAAGTGTTGTTCACAGCCCCAGCAGCAGTAACAACCATGGTGGCCATGACGAAGCGACTGAAAACTTTTCAGATAGTCCTATCGGACCCGAGCAAGACTTTTTACTGCGGCGGGGAGAAGGTGTGCGGCCGCGTGGAGGTGGAAGTGAACGAGATGACGCGGGTGTCCGCGGTGAAAGTCGTGGCTCTGGGCTGTGCTAAGGTGGAGTACGCCAAGGGGAAGCAGCGGTGCCGACAGGAGGCCGAGTACCTGAGGCACGAGGAGGTCCTGAGCCTGCACGACCAGCCAACTGGTAAGCCTCGTGCGCACTGATGGAAGTAGCTTTTGACTAGCTTTAAAAAAGTAACATTTTAAGTTAAATGGGGGAAAAAGCTGTTTTTGTGCTTTTTAAAAAACTTCATTTATAGTGAGTTACATTAATGTGTATTAATGGATAAAATAACGCGTTAATAATAGGGGATCAGCAGTAAGGCAGGAAGCTGAGCTCTGTGCCTGATGGGAAAATCAGCCACTAAAAAAAAAAAGAGTCACTTCCGTGCTTGAACTTTGTCCCAGTTGGGTCTGTTTACATGTCCCACCTTCATTTTCGGTTCTCACAGAACCCCCCCTCCCTTACTCATGGGTTTCCCCCCCTCCCCAGATGCTGATGGCTCTGTCGTGCTGAGGCCCGGAAATAAATACCAGTACACTTTTGGCTTCGACCTCCCCGACCAAGGGTATGCTCTCTCTCTCTCTTTTTTTTATTATTTTTTTTATAGTTCCTCATTCAGTCATGAAATGATTTGTGGTTCTAATCCTGTTTGTGTTTGCTCACAGGCAGCTGGTGTCCTCTTACAAGGGGAAGTTCGGCTACGTCCAGTACTGTGTGAAGGCCAAATTGGAGAGGCCGCAGCAGCCCACGCTGGAGTGCAAGAAATGCTTCGAGGTGGAGGAACCTCTAGATATCAACACCCCAGATCTACTTGTAAGTAATCCTAAAGTGGGTGTAGATGTTAGGATTCACTGCCATCCTCACCGTTTTTTATTTTTTTTTAGTCTCCCACAGGTGGCTCCAAGGAAAAGAAGGTCACCTGCATGTTCATTCCCGATGGCCAAGTGTCACTGAACGCTAAAATCGACCGGCGTGGTTTCTGCGAAGGCGAGGACATCTGCATCAACGCCAAGTTTGAGAACACCTGCTCACGCATCGTGGTTCCCAAAGCTGCCATCATTGCCAAACACACGTACCAGGCCAACGGCCGCACCAAAGTCTTCCGACAGAAGCTGTCATCGGTGCGGGGAAACCACATCATCTCTGGCATGTGTGACGCCTGGCAGGGGAAGACCATCAGGGTTCCAAAGATCAAGCCATCCATGCTGGGCTGCAACATCATCCGCGTGGAGTATGCGCTCATGGTGAGTCTGCATGGCGCCGGAGCAGTTTTGACTCCTCCAGAGATGAACGTGCATTGATCCTTTTTTTTAATGTTTTTGTTTCAGATTTACATCCACATTCCTGGCAGTGAGAAACTGATCCTGGAGCTGCCGCTGGTCATCGGTACCGCCGGACTCGGCAGCCGCAGCAACAGTGTGAGCAGCCAGGAGGGCTCGGTTAGCAACGCCTCCCAGAGCTGGGTGTCCCTGCAGATGCCCTCCAATCCCCCCAGCTACTCCAACCTGACGCGGGACGTCCGGCTCGACCAGCCCCTCACGCCGCTGCTGTGTGACTGCGACGACACCGATGGCGACAGCCCCATCTTCATGAGGTCGTCCAGCTTCCAGTTCCCAACATCGCCTGTGTTTGCTGAGGTAAGGCGATTGAAAATGTTCTGCACGTTTGTGGCAGTCGTTCACCGGTTCTGAATGTTCTGTTTTTGCTGTTTTTCAGACAGAAGAAGAGTACAACGGAAACGTTCGCATGTTGCCAGTCTGCTGAATCCAGCGTCCAGTTATCCAGAACCAATCATTAAAATCACTTCAAAAAGAAGCCGGAGGTCCAAACTCAAGAGAACCTGCGATGATTTTGTTCCCTCGATTGCCTGTGCTTCATCCAGAGTTTCTCCCTGGAGTTTCGGTTGGTCCTGAAGGTCTCCGTCTGCTGTGCCTCCCGTCAAAGGGCTCTATGGAGTCACCAGAGTCTGTCGGTGTTGCTGCTTCCCGTTGAACACTTTTTATTTTTTGACTCTTTGAGACAGAGCCACGTGTGAGTCAGGCTGTGACTCAGTGCTGGTTTCTGTTCATTCCAGTTATATCCCGTTTCTTCCGAAGAGGAGCTGTGGCTCTCAGCATGCTAATCATGAGTTTGTTGGGAACAAACATTTTGGGTGTTAAAGGAGCCTCCATATTTCCATAGAGGCTTTTTCTCAGCATGTTGTGTATGACTCCATTTTTTTTTTTTTTTTTAAATTGCACTTTTAACGTTTTGCTCTGTTACTGCAAACACATATTTTTGGTTGCGTGTTACAAATGTAAAATTGTTTTTTTATTTAAAAAAAAAAAGAGAAAAATTCTGAATTTGCTACATCCTGACTTTGATTCTTTTCAGCACGAGTGATGCTGAAGCACCTTACATGACTGCTGTATCTGTTCTGCAGTTGTCTCAGACAACATTTCAGTCAAATCTGCCCTTTTTCTTCACTTTAAAAGTTTGAAAAATGTCTTAAGACTGAGTTGTAAGAAAGTATTTTTGTATGAACCCCATGGGTCAAATTTTATATAATAAAGTAAAACTTCAAAAGAAAATCTTGTTTTCTTAAATCATTTTATCCATTAAGCATGAACCCACCCTCATCTGGATGTTCCTAAAAACACATAAATGACAGGAATCAGAAAACGTAAACCTGCCTTTTAATTAGAATTTTTTATGTTAATCAGTTTAGTCACATCTTTACTAATATTAATGTATTTTGTAGTTTTTCCTCCTTGTTTATGAAGCTGCATTCTAGAGAGCAAGGAAGTTCAACCCAGACGCTCTTATCTCCAACTCATAGTTGTGAAAAGACGTCAGCATGACAGAGCACAGAACAGCCCCTCTGGCTGAATGCCAATCCACTGAAGCACAGCCGAAACCTTCAACTATTTTTTCATACACCTTATTTTTCTAGTTTACCTTCTGCATAGACTCCTTTAATGAGATCTAATCCCAGAACTTGCAGGTTGATTGAATGAAAACTGATGTTCCTCTCTCTCTAAGTAACCGACAGAGTAGATTTGGATAATAGAGATAGAAATTCAACTTTTTAATGGATCCACTAAAGTCTTTTCCAGGAAACCATCGGGATTCCAGAGCCAAACTGACCCATTCAGACCCATTTCTCTGCTGGAGTTAGTGTGTATTGTGTGTTGAAACACTCTCAATGGCCACTTTATTAGGCACACCTTGTTAGTACAAGGTTGGACCTCCTTTCAGAACTATCTTAATCTTTGGTGGCAAAGATTCAACAAGGTACTGGAAACATACCCCAGAGTTTGGTCCATATTGACATGATAGCATCAAACAGTTGCTGCAGATTTGTCCGCTGACCATGTCTACATGGTTAAATGCATTTGGTTGCTGCCATCTGATTAGCTGTTGGGAATTTGCATCAACAAGTAGGTATATCAAAGTGTCTGGTAAGAGTATATATGGTATAGTAAATCTACTGGGACATCTAAACGAATACGTTTTTTTCCTTTTTTGTCATAAACTCTGTTGGCCTTTGACTGCCCACTTTAACAAATCCTCTTCCTAAATCAACTCCTGTCCTCATTTTCCTCCACCCTCACATCCTCCATCGCTACATTCATGAACTTCCTCTTTGGACCCCGTAGACAAAAGAACTGGATTGTGCCTCCTTGTGGATGAATTTTCTAGCCGTACAAAAGAATGTCTTCATGACTCAACAGCCCAGTAGTTTAGGGGATTTCTTCTTTACTGCTTTCTTTTCTGAACAATCCTATCGCCTCAGAAACAAGCAGCACATTCCACTTTTAGAAAATAAAAGCTCTATTCAAAGGGCACACAGGATGGGATTGTTCCTAGAATTGCCAAAAAGAAAGTAAGCAGATCAGATGACAGAAGCTCCATTACCACAAGAGGCACCAACACCAAAGGTCAGACTAGAACTGCTTGGTTTTTGTCTGTTTTAAAGACACACAACTCATTTAAAGGGTTGATCGAAAGCATTTATTTCTGATTCAGTCTCTGCTCTGGGTATGCAACTACGGTGTTGTTGGAGAGAACATGTATGAATCATGAGGTGCAGTCACTTTAAACTCCACTGACACATCCATACCTTTAGGGTACAAAGTCTTGAGCAACACTTGCATAGTAAAGTTTTTAAAAGTACCTCTTGTAGTTGTACTTTTAGTCATTTTATTTTGAAACATTAAACTGCTGTCTTCACCCTGTAAATGTAAAAATATCAAGTTTGAGAAATGTCAGGAGGGAACAATTAAACCAACTAGAAGTTATGCAAACATTCAACTTTAATAGACTGATTAAAATCAATAAAAAAAGAAAGAAAAGTAGAAACTTCAGTTGAAAGTATACAAAAAGTTCTCAAAAGTGAGGGGAAAAGGGGGTGGGCTTGATCTACAGCACCATCCACCACTCAGGTTATTTTTTTAATAAACTACAGCTGCTCTGCAGAAACTTTGTCCTAGAAAACTAAAGTTTAAAAAAAGAAAATGGCTAAAAATGCTATCATAGTAAAACTACTTTTGAAAGTGATCAAAAGATTTTTGTAGTGGGTCTTGAAGGATCTGCAGTTTACAGATTCATCCGACAATCACTGCAGCTCAGATGATTTACTTCTCCAGATCTCATTAGAACATAAAGAACAGAGTCTCATAAATTGATAAAGGAAGACTTTATTTTATAAGAGTCAACTTCATGTCTAAACTAAACACCAACAACGTCCAGTCACAGCAGCACACTGTAGCTTTATTCATTGCTGCAGGTCGTCATCACAGCTGAAGGATGTGGACCTCCAGAGCTGGACAGCACCTGAAAACAGATCAAAATGTGTTCTGAATCTGATCATTATTGAATCACTCAATGTTAAATGAAAGCACTAATCATGCATGTTTTTCTCCATGAAGCACTGAGTCTGTGGACTTGTTTCCTGCGGGTCTTCTGGAGATCCAGAAGCCCACTGGAATGATTTTTGCTTTGCGGTCAACTCCACAGCAGATCAGGAACACAGGATCCTGAGAGCCTTGGTATATGACCAACCCCACAGACTCGTCTCTTAATACTGAGCTACCCCACTTTTGTTTTACAGTTGTCATGACGACAGATACAAATACTCCAAGTTACCTTCAACACTTCTCGTTTCACATCCCTGACCGGCTCTGATGAGTCATCAGTGCAGAAACCCTAAAAACAAGACAATCTTCTTTAAAATCAAACCTGGAAGTTAAACATCTTCACAAGCTGCATCACACATGCTTGTCTCAGCCATTCTTCCAGGACTCTGAGCACGGACAGCACAGAGACCAACGATGCCAAGGGCTGACCTTCTTTCGCACTGACTTTTGAGCAAACCGGCTGAAGCAGCAGCTGGCTGCAGATACCACACAGTGCTGTCACAGACACGTTAATATGTAGATCCTTTAACGTACATCTTTAAACCAGACGGTCCTCTGCAGCCTCTCTGATTGTTGCTTCAGCTTCTGTCAAACAAGAACAGAGTCGAGCGTCAGCTGCTGCCACACAGGTCCATGAACGAGTGTTTGCAGTCATATCCCAGCAGGCTCACACTGAACATGTGGGTAAAGCGAACTGCAGGTTTCCTCTCTGAGGCATTTCCAACAACATGGCCCTACGGTGAAGGACCCGTTGGGATAGACCTCACATCCACATCAATTCAGCTCTTCTAGGAAGAGTTTTCTTACATTTTAGTCCCACTAAGCTCTGCACAAACCCAACCAAGAATTAGTGGTTGGTACCAGACTCAACTTGTACAGATGCAATGCTTCCTGTTCCCATGAAGACATACCTGATCTGTGTCTATAAAGCACCTCCACTGACAGCTTAGCTTTTCAGGTGATCCCCATGGCAAAAGCTGCAGGAAGAGAGAGAGAGAAAAAAAAAAAGTGAGTTTGAGTAGTGAGGCAGAGAACAGGGTTTAGCTCAAAGCGTTGGCTTGTTCAGAAATGCGTCTGTCAATCACATTTCAGAGCAGTTGAACAAACAAAAACTCATCACATGGAAGCCAAAGGAGTCAGAGCACTGTGGTGCATCACTGAAGCTCCGCCCTCTCGCACACCCTTTACAGGAGCTGCTTTTCATAAGAACAGATATTCTTGAGCAAGTTTGCCCCAGAACAGTTTGTTTAATTCCTCCTTAAAATGACAAACACTGAGGCCAGAGCTTCACCGTGCAGCTCGCCGTTATTGGTGTGGGAGGGGGCGAGGAGCCAAATGTTTCACCACAAAATGAAAGACTGCAGGATGACTCACTGAGCAGATCCCAGATCAACAGAACCTGGAGAACAGAGGGAAAGAAGGAGTGAGTTTACGTATGGACATTTTAACAGGGACATTGCAAATTAAAAACCAGAGTTAAGCAAAAGACTATTATTCATCTGCCATCCTTGAAAAGCATAACTAGACAATCTGGATAAGGAATATATTCCAGACAAGTCATTTTTAGGGTAGGACATGTGACATTTGCCAGATATTTTCCAATATTGTAGCAGGAATAAAACAAAAATGTGCCACCAGAGTCCTGACTTGAATCCAATTTGAGCAGGGAGCTCAAGATTAAGACATGTTGGCACCAACTAAACACTTTATATTAATTAATAACAGTATAAATAGATTTGGACATGTCAGTTTCCGTCTGGAAGTCACTGGACGGCTCATGTGTCCAAACAACTGATCCTCACACAGCGAGTCATAATGGAAGAAGCACTTTAAATATAGTCAATGTCCTCACACATCCTGTCAGTTACAGCTGTCATTCCTCATTAGTAACACTGCTGCAGTAAACAACAGCAGTGGGTTGCAAAAGGAGCAGTTGATCTGTGCACTGTGGGATCTCTGTGGCCCACCCAACAGGGCCAGAGGTCACACTGTGCTTCCTTTAGGAAGAGTAGCTTACAGAGAACATGTTTCAGAGGGTTGGAGAGATCCTGAACAAAATGACTTACCCGTCCTAAAGAGACGGCCTGGAGATCCAGAAACTCCATGGTTAAGACGGTTTGACATCCTAGAATACACAAAAGTATGAAATTTAACTTGGAACAGCTTTGGTGTGAACTCAAAACCATGATTCAGTCAAAGTTTTCCTCTTTCATTAAACATTATGTAACCAATGAGCTTCAATGACAGGTTGGTTAAAAACCATTGAGGATACTGGCCCTCAAGGCCTGGATTCTGACACTCCTTGTTTAGACTGAATGTTAGTTGCATTTAAGGACCACATCTTGCATCAAAAGAATGTCTGCTACAACCATCAATACAGTTTAAAACTAATGCTGAGTGTGCAAACGTTTATACTCACATTCAAAATCCTTTTAAGTTTTAATTAAATACAGCAATACACATTGAAAGTAGAAAGAGGAGTTAACAAAGTGTTTTTAAATCAAACCTGGACTTCAAATTAGAAATGAATGAAACCAGCCCCAAGTGGTCATTTTGGGAACTGCAACATCTGTTACTTTCACCTTAGATTCAAAGTTACAAATAAAATTGGCGGGCTCATCGTGGATATGGCATGATACTATTTCCGGTTATACTTAATTGTAATGATATAATGGAGGGCAAAATATGTCGGCTTTAAACCTGGAACAGAATCTCACCTCCAGAAATCAGACAACTTTGAACAAATCTGATTCAGTGTGCCAGGCTTCATTGTCACCCATCAGCCACCAGTAGTGCTGGGGTGAAAGCAGAGCCTGCCGGACTCTGTAACCACTGCGGCTCTGGAGCTGCTCCACTGCACAGGAACACACGAAACAGAGCACAGCCTGGTAAAACAACGACAACCTATACGATACATTATTGTGTGAAGATAAATCTTCCATCAATGTTGCATAGCTTCAATCAACTCTACGCCATTTGCTTGAAAAAGCGTGAGGGTAGGTCCCGCTCTTTTCAGGCCTTTACGGCACCAACTACGGTCACTTTCATGAATCGGTTTCGCTTACGACGGAAAATAAAATAAGAAGGAATAAACACAGCTAACCTGCGCTACATTTGTCTTAAAATACAGATACTCACTCCTGATCATTCAAATTGAACACTCTCCGGACTTTTGCTGCGCAAGTAAGAGGACGCTACCGCGTGCAGCACGACTATTTATAGGATGGAGATTACGACAGTTTACAGCGTTTTCTGGCACACGAACCGTGAAGACTTCTATCGCCCTCTAGCGTCAGCTACCCCAAACTACTATGGCTCACTGTGAAGGCCACGACTCATATGACCAGTGTAATGGCAAAAATACTTGTTTATCAAACGTAAACATAACTGTTACTTTATTTTTTAATATATATCTATTGATCTCTGAGAAAATTGATCTAAAAAAAAAAAAACAAAACAAAAACGAACACAGCTTGAAACTAATAAGCCACATGTCAGTTCTTTCAGTCCTGTGTCCAAAATCTCTGATTTAAGGTGTAAAGTGACAGCTGAAGTCCAGGACAAATGTCATGTAATGTAAATAATCAAAATGTTTTTAATATATGTCATTGATCTGGTTAATAATATGACTCTTCAATCCTGTACTTTTGGGGGGTTTATAGTTTAAGTTGTAACAATCAAACGTAATCTTTGTTTAAAAAAAAAAACAAAACAGGAAATTAACTATTCAAACAAAATTCCTTAAAAAAACCTTTAATGACCATCTTTTTTTTTTTTTTTTTACAACGGAAGCATGTCATTGACAAAAAAACAGAACTATTAGGAATCTAGCTGATGTTTGCTGAATTTCAACATAGACAATTTGCTCCACTGTTACAGAACAAGCTAGATAACTGTTTTCTAGCATACAGTTTTATGGATGAAAAATATAAAAAACAAAAGAACCCTTAAAAGGAGGAATGTGGTCCCTTCAAGCGAAAAAAAAAATCAGCTAAATCACCCAGAAACATTGAATATAATTTCTGAAGCTCTTAAAAAAAAATAACTTCAATTTAGTTTTGCATGTTGGTACATTGTTATTTTGACAATTTCTTCCCTTTAACCAACTTTAATTGCTTCTGTTAATTTCTGATGCACAAAATTATTTTCCCATATATATATAAACTGTGAGCATGTTTTTGCTTGAAACTGAATTTTTTAGGTCACCGTCTTCATTTATTTATAAAAGAAACAGTTTAGGCAGACCTTTTCCATACCTGACGTAGGAGTGCTTCTTAAAAAAGAAAGGGATTAAGACTCAAAGTCTTTGTGTTTTTAACATGTTCCTATGACATTTTTCTAATGATAGAGAACATATATGAAGAATATTTAGCTTAAAATTGTATATCTGAGTATTTCTTCATGCAATTCGTTGTAAATTAGGAGCAGACAAAAAAAAACGCTGCTAAAAAAAAACATTTTTGTGACATAGAAAATACACAGAGCGGGTCATAAGCTCTCTGCTCTGCTCCATTCTGATGCTTCCACTTGCAGACAAATAGATCCATGAACGTCTCCTGTACAGCTGATAGCTCCAATATTGATTGCCTTTTTTGTCGTACCGGTAATGTTAAGTTGAGATTGTAAGGAGCTGTAAGCTAGCTGGAGAGCGTGTGAACAGGGAGCTTTTAGCAACAGGCTGTACGCCAATAGGGTCGCCCACAACTGAGAGGTGAATTTCGAATGAACTCCTGCCGCTCTGCAGAAACTATGTCCTAGTAAACATACGTTTTTTGATTTTGGCTAAAAACGGGTAATCATAATTTAAAGACCACTAAGAACACTAACATCTGAAAATGATCGGAGTGGGGTTCTGAATCCTGTCGTGTGATGAAATGAGTATAAAAGTCCTCTTAAATGATGAGCTGAATGGTGTTGGACCTTCAAACAAGAACACAGAGGCAACTGATTCAGAGAACATTTGATTTAAAATATACATTTTTACTTTAGCCCAGAACACAAATGTTTCACAGACCTCCGCTCACATGTAGTCAAATTAAGAAAAAACGTATTTGGCTTAAAACAACACTTGTATTCTTTTAACTGTTTGGAAGAAGTTGTGCACTGAAATGAACAAAAACTAAAGATGCAGACGGTAAAAGAAGAACGATAGCTGACAAGCTGGCAGCTTTGTATAAAAACAAAACAAAAAAAACAAACAAAAGACAGCACGAGGAACAGCACAGAGGTCTACCAAGATTATGGATGTCTTCATTTAAAGATGTGGTGTCTGCAGGAGGCAGCTGCTGCTGCGTCTGACCACGTTCTCCGCACTGATGGGCAGCCGTCTGCTGTCTACACTACACAGTACATGTGAGCTGCTGCGGCCAGGTGTGCAGGCTCGGTTACTCCATGCTGTCGGGGTCCGCCTGAGCCATGTAGGCATCCAGCTCAGCGTCCAGGTGGCCTTTGGTCTTTGACATGTAGGCGTCCAGCTGGTTGTCCAATTGTTCACGAGTGACAACCGGCCTGCCTACTCCTCTGCCCCGCCCACGGCCTCGTCCACCTCGTCCTGGAAACCCGCCCCGTCCTCTCAATCCGCCGCGTCCTATTCAACCAACACAGAGCACGTGTGATCGAACAAGAACCGCTGGATTTCTGAGACGATCGGTTTGTTCCAACAGCCTCTCCACACCTCTGGTGATGCCTCCTCGGACTCCTCTTCCAGCACCTCCTCCACGATGCCGGCCTCCCCTGCGCATGGCTAATCGGCCGACGGAGCCACGGCCTCGCATGGGTCCTCCTACAGAACCCCGCTTCCCTGTGTTAAGAGGGAGGGTCACATTTCAGAGCTCACACCCAGCAGTGACATCAGTGTAGGTCTGAGGACACACCTCTGAGGGAAAACAGGGGTCCTCCCATCAATCCTCCTCGTCCTCCTCCTCCTCCTCTCATGCCTCCTCTGCTCATCCCCCGAATCCCACCTCTGCCTCCCGGTCCTCCGCGCATCATGGTGCCCATGGGTCGGCCCAGTCTGGCCTGAATGCTGCTCTTCCCCAGGCGCTGCTTCAGGCTCTGACGGGTTCAGCAGAGGCTATTATCAAAGTGGACTACAGAGTTTTGGTTACCCAGACCTGAACGGCCGCAGAGTCTGACAGGTTCGCACCTCTGTCCTTTTGAATCCCCAAACACAAGGAGGATTTAGCATCCATTTCTCATTATTTTTAACCAATCCAGTTACTCTCAAACTGATTCAAACAACCTACTGGCCCGTTGATCACTCGTTTGTAATGACTGTCAGCAGAGGGCGCTAGTATGGCTGCTATATATCAAGCCTTCAGTCTACTCTGTCTTTATAAAGGCTGCAGCCGATCCTCTGACCCAATTTAAGAAACATAATCTTAGCAGTAAATAAAACTAATTTGATGGCACAAAAACATGGACTATTGTCAAAATTATAAACTAGGAGTGGACAGCAGCTTCTTCCAATGATTACATCCGCACAAAGATTTTATTGGTTTAGTTTTACGTGTATAGAATTCCACCACCAGTGTGGGAACATGTCTGTGAATGGGTCTGTGACTGTGAAGCGCTTCGGGCCTTCGAAGGAAGGTACAAAGCATTATACAAGTATACGCCATTTACCATTTACGTTTTGCAATACACGTCTCACGATACGATACATATCACAATTAATCCAGAGACTGTACCAGAATAATTTCACTTTTTTTTTTAAGGAGTATGACTGTCATACAAGGTAGTAAATGTCTCATAAAAACTGTGAGGTTGACTGAACCAACGAGACCAACATTTAACGCAAGCTGGTTCTCTTGTTGCTCTGGTGCGGTGTAGAGCTGCTCAGAGTGTGCTGTGCTGCCTCCTAGTGGTCGGGGGTTTAGAGGGGAAAACAAAAGAAAGACTCTGAAGAACGTTCACATATAATTAATAAAATATTGTCCTGTCAGCATTTTAAATCGATAAAAGTATCACCAAATGAAATATCGCGATATATCACCAGATCAATTTTTCTTTACACTCCTCCTGTAAATCTGTCTCTATACACAGCAACTTTAAAACAAAACATGAAAGGTGCCGCTAAACTGCCCAGATCTATTCACGTAAACATTAAAACACTTAGCTGACAGATATATACACATGTGTATGTATTGCACTTACTGTACACAAATTAAGCAGAACTGTAAATCTCTCCACACGAAGAGGAAAACAGACAGACTGGCCTTCCAAATTACCTGCTTGTGGTTCAGTGCAGCTTGCACCGAGGGCCGGTTCTCCATCTGCTGGGCCAGCCGACGGTTGCGGGCGCTAGCCAAATGCTGCTGTTGCATGGTGGCTCGAATGCTTACCACAGCAGGCTGCTTGTTCTTCAGCATGTTAGTGAAGCTTCAGAAGTGGGAGGGAAGAAGAGGGAGGAAGTAAAAAGAAGGGGACGGGACATATAGAGCAGGAGGAGGAAGCAGGTTCCACATCAAGTTATCTCTCATTTCATGGACGCGGCTACAAAGACTGGGGTGAATCCTAAGGCTTCCTTTCCACTTGTTTGCACCTATAAAACTGATCATTAATCTTAGAATTTTTGAAAATGAGCACAAGTGAGCTGAACTGAGACCAAGACAGAAAAGCAGAGAGAGAAGGAGAGAGAAGATGGATAAAGTTTGATTCAATCTGCCACTTACAGGCCTGCACACTTAGCAGCAGCAGGGGCCTTGGACATGAGGAGTGTTTGGCCACTCAGCCTCTTACAGCACAGACCGTGACTTGCAGTTCACCCCCAGAGTCAGTGATGTTGGGGTGGAGAGGCTGGGAGCTGGGGTGCATTTGTTTTCACGTCTGAGCTCGGACTGAGTGGCGTGTCTCACAAGTTCAGCAGAGAGGAAGACAGACAGAAAATAGGAATGTGCTTCTTTTCAGTAGGTTGAGAGAAAAACGTGGGGAGGCGCATCACCCTTTTCAAGCTGGAGACTTGATGCATATAGTGCTGTTTTCTACAAAGACATTTTAAGAACAGGCCTGGTCCAGCACTGGCTTATTGAAGCCTTACCAAGCAAACCCGCTCCCCTCATCTCCTACTCATGTGCACTGCTTACACAAGATTTGCAGCAGGAGCTCAAGTCTCCAGGCTTGTACTGCAGCAGGTTCTGTCTTTGAGTGAGCAGTGCACACACAAAAACCCCCCATAACAGGATCCATGCTGAGTCAAGTCTCCCACATCAGCCTTCTGTAGAGTCAACTACAAATTTAAGAGGCCGAGGGTGGCCTTTGCTGCTGGTGACTAACAGGTGCATGACGCCTCACCGCTCATTCAGAGACACTTTGGTGGTGCTTTTCAGGACAACTTTTTGGGAGGAGGCAGCACTCATTTTGAAATTCTCCAACTGTAGATTCCTGGAAACAGGGGGAAAAAAACTGTTGGAAGAACGTATAAAATAATAACTAAACATTTATAAGGATCATGTTTAAGCACATTCACACTGGCAGGTTTGATATTCTCTCTTTGTTTTGAAAGTGTGAAATATCAACCAAACTCTGTATATCAAACAAATGAACCCCGATGTACTTGGAAACAAAGTTTTTTGTTCACTTGTAAACAGACTCTGGCTTTATTCTCATAAATGGCAATGCAATGAACCATCTATTTTCTTCCGGTCATCAGGGACCAGGTCATGAAAAAGTTAAAAATATCTTGTGGGAGGGGCTTTTTAAAAGATACAATAGTTAAATGATCAACAGGACTAGCATGTTTTGGTTCTTCAGAATCGGTTTACTGTTTTTAAGTGAGCAGTTGATTATTTTTTATGTATTTATTGACAGTTTGGTGCACTTCAGTGTTTGGTTCTTACCAGGAAGCACAGTGTGTGAAACCAAACCAAATGAACAAGTGAAAACTAGCATTCCCTTCCATTCAAACAAATTCCATGAGACGTATTGTGTGAAAGCAGCCCTGAACTCTAGTATGGACAGAAAATAAATCAAACCCAAGTTAATCACTTCTGGTTAACCACAGTTCAACAAACCTGCCAGTGTGAGGTTTAGGCTCCCTTTTGATGTGATTAAAGTCTTAAAATAATTTGACTTATATCATGATTATTCTGGTGTGGCAGTTTAGGTATCATGAGCTAACTAGTAAACATTGTTTCTTATTATCGGTTAAACTGTAGCTACCATCTCCAGAACTGAAATTAGGAAGCGTATATCATGGATTCACGCCATATATGTCATATGGTCAGATATATTGGGACTGTGCTTTAATGTGGACTAAAAAAAGAACGTGTATGTCAACATTTACCCAAATATGCTAACAAAGATATAATAAAAAGAAAATTAACGACCAACAAACAATCTATCACTGCCTCTACTATACAATTTACTTGCTCTGAACCTTAATTACCAGATTACTTCTAAATTAAACAAATAAACCAAAATGTAAAGAGCGAGAATAGTGGACATCACCACGACAGGGCTGCTGTAGACAAATGTAGCATTTCGACATTCACATAAACTCCTTTAAAATACCAATAATAAATAATAGAGTTTTTTTTAATACACCTATAATACCTTCGCATGAAGTTACTCAAGTAAATATCTTACTGTGGATGTTGAGTCAGTCGAGGGAAGAAAAAAAACTGCTAAAAGTGAGCTAGGTTAGCTTGACGGCTAACTACAACCGCTAGTGCGACTGTCTCCTCCTACTTATTAACGTCTAAAATAAATTACAAAAACAATAAATACGGTGGTTAAAAAAGCTCAACGAAGCCCTAAACCGACTTTAACAACTTGTGGTGACCAGTCGAAGCCAGGGACGCGCTCCGTGGCTGTGTTCTGGGCTAAAATGGAGCGGCCTACACGGAGTCCTCGAGAAAATGGAGTTGTGGTGTCGCGTTTGAGGATATCGGAAATCAGAGCTACCCCCCCCATGAGTTGAGTTTGAAAATAAAACTTTAACAATTCTACACCATACAAATTATGTATTTTGAAAACGAAGAACATTAACATACTTTTATTCCTAACAACTGACGACAAGTTTGTTATGTTGAGCGTTTTCGAAAAAAATAAAAATATACTCTTGGATTAAAGACTATTCAAAAAAGAAAAGTATTTGTGAATACTGTGCTTAGCACACTTTTCCTGGTTTCCTGAAAAGAAAATGTGATTCCTTGTAGCGGTTTTTATTAAAAACTTGAGACATATAATTAATATTCCCTGACACCAATAAAGCATTCTGACTGTACGTGGAGTGTGCGCCTTGACGTCACGACCGCCTGACTTGTTGTTAATGGTCACAAACATGGCTTCCGTGGCTGTAGTGGAAACCTCTTCAGGTAAAGATGTTCTGGCAGAAGGATTGTTGGACCTTCTCAAACCAGCTATCCAGCAGCTCGATCTACACGTGCACTCAGTCAGGTAAATGCACTCACCTGACTCACTAATGCTCCCTTTTTGGCGCTTATGATCCCATTATCCTGTTCTACTAACGTCAGGATTTTATTACTATTTCCAGGGAAAGTCAAGTGGAATTACGAGAGCACATAGATAATTTGGCCACAGGTAAAGTATGAGAAATATGTGAATTGACATTGCATTGATAAAAATGGCCAACAAGCAAAATGAGGAACTAAAGTGCTCAATGGTGTGTTTATATTCCCAGAGCTGTGTAGGATAAATGAGCACCAGAAGGTAACCCTCGACCTGGACCCATATGTGAAGAAGCTGTTGAACGCCAGGCGGAGAGTAGTGTTGGTGAACAACATCCTGCAGAATGCTCAGGTAAGGGTTCATTGCTTTGCCTCTTTATTGTGATCAAAATAATGCACATATTTTGCAAGTCTGTAGTGGAGAGTACATCTCACCTGCAGTCAGGGAACTGATCGCTAATTTGAACACATCATTTTGCTAAATTTAATGAGGTTTTAAGTTAAGTTCCATTCAAATCTGGGTGATTTCCCCCTAAAACACATTCAAATCTGGTGGATTTAGGTGGATTCCTTCACCACAGGACTCGTCCTCCACCAGATGTTTGAACCCTCACTTGTGTTGTCACGGCTCAGCTTCTCTCCTAGTGTTTCACTCAGACTTTTGTGGTTGTAGGAGCGTCTGAGGAGACTCAACCATAACGTGGCCAAGGAGACGGCACGGAGGAAGACCATGCTGGAAGCCTCCGGCGTGTTTACCCCCCGCTCTCCGAGTAAACCCTGAGCCCCGCCCTGAGAAAACCCGACACAGTCTTCCTTTAATTTTTTCGCTTTTACCTATTACCGCCCACAATATAGTTACTTAGCATGTTACCCATGTGGTCAAAGACGATATATTCCTCATTACCTTCAAATACGCCCTTCTGACAAACGTCAGTTTCTGTAGCCTCAGAATCAGGTGGATCAGTAATCAGCATGATACTAAGACCAACCCCAGCTGTGGGTTCATGGATCAGTTTGGTTGAATCACCAGGTTTGAGTGATGCTCATAACAGTCAGCGTTTTGTGGTTTGATTGTCTCCTGTCACTTTACAATTCGCTCAAGTTGGAAAAAGCATCTGTAGTTTGTTTATTTCTGATTTCGTAATTTATGTAATTCCAGAATAAAGTTAAATCAAGAGATCTCTGCTGTAAATACTGGTTGGAAATATTTGCAAAATGTTGTCTTTGGATTCTCAACTTTATGTGAATAAATGCACTGAAATTAAAGCTTGTCTCCTTATCCTTCATTAATGTCTGTGTAAAATTGTAAATAGCACTTGATTTTCTACAGACTCAACTATATTCTAACTTAATAAACCCATCTGGCGATATAGATTTTTTTTCTTTAGAATAAAGGTGATAACGGAGTTTATTAAGAAAAAAAAAAAGAAAGAAAGAAAGTTGTTCATATCCACCCCGGAGGTCACACAATCACACTCTAACATTCACACCTGAGGGACATAAGTGATAAAACATGTCAAGTAAAAATATTTTAGATCCAGATGCCATGACTCAACATCAATCTAAATCACTATATGGATTTGTGACTACCCACTTTATGAATATTTGAAACGGTCACTGATCAATAAAGCACTTTTTCATGCACTTCTTTTTTTTTTTTAATCATATCTCTCTCCAGACCCTGTGCTGATGGATGATGAACACGATACTTCATCTCACCCATTGCAGATATTAATCAGAGCAGAACGTGTACTTTCAGTTGGAGATTGTGCACCTGCAATTACACCCCTGTTCTGTAGGCGACAGTGTCCCAATTTAACGCGGGAGACTGGGCGGAAGCAGAATCTCCTTCCTGCGCTCGTTGTAAACCGTAAACACAAGTGAGGATTTCCTCTTGCCTTACGGTCCTGGGATGAACTGCGAGTTTTAAAGAGCGTGGAACCATTTTCTGGGCCACGAAACCGATTCGCAATGGACGCGTGGGTTCGTTTTAACGCACAGAGTCAGTCCAAAGACAGACTTTTCAGGTCAGCTCCGTATCTCCTCTAAACGGAAGCCCACACGTTCCATTTACACAACAGCTTGAAACTATAACATCTGAAACTTGAGCTGCAAAGTACCGAGTTACATTTACTTGAGCAATTTTAATAACTATTGTTTTAGGACACCATACTCTATATTTTCTCTTAATGATATTTATAATAAAAATATATTCAATTAAATTTGTTTTTATATGCATTTTACTGTTGCTACAAGAATATGTCTATTATTTGATTAAAATAGTCTGTTTTCCCTCATAAATATTGGAAAATCAGAAATAGAATCTGTCTTTTTCTTCATACCGTCAGTGACAGTAAACTACACGTTTTCTAAATCAAGATGTCTGATTTGTTAAAACATTTAGTTGAATTTTTAGAAATACCAGAGCTTCAAAATTTATTGAGTTTTTTCACTCATTAATTTTTTTTTTTACTGACAAACGGTGTTGAATTGTTACTGAGTTTGTTGTTAATTATTTAACAAGCTTATCAATAGGTAATTATTTTGATTACCTTCTTCTTTTTTTTGCCATTTACTGAGTAAATTTAATATAAAATACTCTTATTTGAATACAATTTTAGTTTGAAAGTCAGCACACCATTACCAAAAGCAACACTATGATGTAAAAGTGTTTGAGCTGTTTAGAAAGATTCCAACATTTCTTTTGTCATTAATTGTTTTTTTATGTGTTTTGTTTTTTAAAACTTCAAGTTTTTTTTTATTTTTATCAATTATGATAATATTTCTTGATGTAAACAAATCTATAATTTATTTCTAGAGGTTTTTTTTGGTTTAAAAAAGGCACCTGAAGCACGCATCAAGAGCTTGGTTTAAAGTCTGGCTGCAAAATTTGAGGCTGGGATTTCTGGTTTCTTAAAAACTGAAATGCACTCAGCTGCAGAAGAGCTCCATCTGCCATCTCGTCTGCAGCTGGGTACTCTTAAAAAAATCAGCCTTTTTACCCTGGAATCCCACAATATCGATAAAAATGAAAGCCAAGTTAAAGCTCTTGGTTGTTTTTATTTCCTCCCTATTTTAATGCTTGCTGGTCTTGGAGTGTTGCTCATCTTTCCTTGGAAATGGAAACAAAAAAGGTTCAGAAGGATGTCAGGAATACGATGATCAGTCGTATCCAGAAGTTTATTGAATGTTTGGGCGGACATTATGGTCTGCAGGGGTTTGCTCAGCACTTGTATTTCTGTGCCCACAGGGCTGCACAGTATGCCTGCATGCTGTTGGGGTACACGCTGCACAAGAGCAGGGCAGCGTCAGACCTCCTCAAAACGCTCAGTGACCTGGAAAAGCACCTGAGCCTCACCAGAAAATGTAAGTGGAAACATTTGATCCTCTCTTCCTCATTATCTAAGCAGTTGAGTGACAATCAAGACACAATTTCTTCCACAGTTCTACGTCTCGGGAACTCTGTGGAAGCTCTGGAAGCAGCCAAGAGAGCGATTCACCTGTCGGACGGCGTGCTGAGGCTCTGCCTGACGATCAGCCATCTGAACAAAGCCATGTACTTTGCCTGCGACAATGTGGTGTGGGCAGGAAAGACGGGCCTTTTCTCTAAAGTGGACCAGCAGAAATGGAGTCAGAGATCTTTTAGGTGGGTCTTTTTCCTGGTTGTCTGCGACCATGGCAACAAAAATGTTTGATTTCTGCTGAAAAGTGTTCCTTCAAGTCTTTCTGATTGAGACCATGGGGAAAAAACAAAAAAGACTCTTAAAAAAGGATTGTTTTTATTAAATAACTCTTAAAAGCGTTGTCTTTAGGACACATTAAAAATGACAAAATTTACTAGATGTGTTCAATTTGTTAGTTTTTTTTAAGCTGTTGCCATGGTGAATAATTATGGATTTTTGTGTTAAGACTTTTTATAGCTTTTCTAAAATCAAAAACTCACAATTTAGTTGTGGGTTTGTCAAATTTTCCTTCTGAAACGGCCCCATGTTTGAGATGATTTTGCTAACACTCTGCACCCTCCTCCCCCCTACAGGTACTACCTGTTTGCTCTGCTCGTCAGTCTGACTCGTGACCTGTATGAGCTCTGCCTCCTCATGGACAACGAGACACGCTACCAAAGCGCCAAAACATCTGCATCGGCCAATTCCAGCCACGACCCCCCTGCTGACTGCCTCTCCTCCCTAGCTACCAGCAGCCGCCCCCCTCTCGTGTGGTCGTGGCTCCTCAGACACTTCCGCCAGGTGGTCACGGTGCTGCAGAACAACCCGCCTCTGCTACTGGACCTGGTGAAGAACAGCTGCGACATCTTCATTCCTCTGGACAGGCTGGGGATTTACCCGACGGGGCCGGGCTTTGTGGGGGCGTGCGGCGTCGCCTCCTCCGTGCTCGCCATCCTCGCTGTAACCCACCCCTGGCTCAAACTCAAACCCTGAGCTTAAGACACTGCATGCACTCCGGCAGGGGTGTCAGACTGCTGCCGAGGCGAGACTCACGGGCAGTTTTTATGATCCACAGGAGCCATGTTGACATAACAGTTTAGGTCAGAAATGAAAAAGCTTGAGATGTGAAAGAGTTATGCCTAAAATGTTTTTAATGTTTCTTAATTTCAGTTCGACTGCAGAAATAACAGATTTGTAACATGATCTACATGTTTTTTTGTTTTTCAATGTTTGCTCAGAGTTAAAATATCTACTTTGATTTTAATTTTCTTGCAGCACGTTTTATTCTGCCAGAACTAAAAAGAAATAAAAAGTATATAAAAAATCCCCAAAGTAACAGTTTATATGGAAGAAACATCCAAATAAAATCATTGTCCGTGAACGGTAAATCGCTGTGGCGACCCCCGACAGTGAACAACTTTGAGGCACATATGAGGCTGGAGACCCGAGTTGATGAAAATTCAGTTTTTTACTTTCATTCAACATGTTACAAACAAAGACATCAAAGATCTAAATAGAAACAGTAAACAAAAGGGAAAGGAAATAAAACCACTGTAGTAAAAACACAAAACAACTGTTGATTCCAGCTGGTCTCTTTCTGAGCAACTTCCAGGAAACATGACCTCTGGTCCAAACTATGGGTTACCATGGAAACATCTCCATTCAGACTCCCTGCAGAATAAAAGCAGAGGTCACATCAATCTTGATCACATACTGTATCATTGTGTAAGATATAAGCTAATCAATTAGTGTATGAATGAAGACCCAGTCATTTTGACTTTCCACTTCATTTATCCTTAAAAAAGAAAAAAAATGTGTTTTTAGTGTTTAAACCAACATTAACTACTGTAAAAAAAAAAACAATTGCTTAGAATTTTGCTGGATAATGCATGAAAATGTGAAAAAGAACTCAAGTGTAGATACTGGTGATAATGGCTTCCATTTTCCCTTTCTTTGGCTCCAGAATTGAGATATAACAAGCTTGACTGAGGACAGTCTTTCACACCTAAAATGGAGTTCAATTCTTACAGTGAAAATATTCTTTATTTAACTTCGAAAGTTTTGATTCTGACGGTTTTTTGTTGTGTACTCTTTCGTAAGCCGCTTTAGATGATTGCGTCACCTTACGATTGAATTGGATTAGGTGCTGAGAGGACGTCAGGCGAGAATGTCTGCCAACATTTGGTTTCAGATCCTTTTCTCAAGATAAATTATAAAGCTCCAAACAAAACAATATTTTCCCTGAATGTTGTTAACCTTTTTCTCAAATGACTGGTTAATTTAAAAGCTGTTTATCTGAAAACATTAGCACAATTTCTGCCCGAGTTAGATCACAACTCGAGTTATAATGATGCTGGAGTGTGATGCCCGTCACCATAGATGATCTTTACACATTTGTGGCTGTTTTGTGTTAATGCATTCCTTAAAAATTAAAATGAGTTTTCCCAGAGAGTTCAGACATGCCGAGTTCAGAACTTAAGGTTTGGTGTCATTCTTATAACTAGTTCTTCTAGCAAAGTTAACACATTATAACTTAATCTATTAGCAATGATCCTTTGTTTGCTGTTTTGGTTCACATCTATGACAAGCAGCTTAGGAAAAGTGTGTTCCATTATCTCTAGAAAAACGACTCAAATTGTTTTCTCGAGAAAATTGGCTGAAAAAACATTAACAAACATGGCTGTTCTTGTCTTTTGTACTGAGGAACATTTATATGAGTGTGGACCAATTACTCAGGGTCCTAAAGTCCTAAAATATCTATAAAAAAAGTCTGGTGAGCCAATATAAACTAAATAATGTCAAATGTCAAGTAGCTGAATTCTTCATATTTGCATAAAACAGTCCGTCACATGTTCCATTGCACTTGCAAAAAGTGAATTCTGATCTCTGGACAATTTGAAAATTGAAAAAAGCAACACTTAAAAGCAACTTTTTAAGCCAAATGACAAACCCAAATATAGTATATGCATGCACTCTACAGTGAGGATGTCAGTCAGGTCTCAAACTGAGCTCTAACCTGAAATCATAGCCGTTATTTATGAGTTTGTTACAACTTTTAAATCAGGATTATACAAATTTTTGTAAGTAAAAAAGTAAAATAAAAGTAAGTAAATGTCACCATTCTGTGGCATAATTTAACATATTATATTAAAAAATATTTTTTTTAAATAAGTTTCAAAGCTGTGCATCAGTACGACTGTAGCGATGGTCTCACCTCTTCACTCCTGAGTCTCCATGCTCTCGTCCTCTCCCTCTCCTCCCTCCTCCAGAGCATCATCTTCCTCTTCTTTCCTCTCTGGAGGTTTCTCGTAGGCCTTCTCAGATGGGGTCACAATCACACCGTCCCATGTGGACATCTCTGTTGCCAGGTCTGCAAAAACAAACGGATGTGAGCGTCTAACTGATGTGGGTGGAGTCGAGGATGTGTCGTTAGAACAATTTCCTAAAAGTTTTTTATTTTTTTTCCCATCAGAGGCATAACTGTGATAGCAAGATGATCAATGATGTGTGCACACATATTAGGAATGTGGGCGGGGTTTCTGAAAGGCTTGGTTGGAAGTTTATAAAGTTTTGTATGTTGCCGTGACAACTGAAGCATGTTCATCAGCTACAAGAAAAAAAGGTTACTATGGCGACAAAGTTCATTTGTCGCCACTCATCTGCATAAAACAGATGAAAGATTTTTGTAAAGCAAAGTAGATTTGTATGAAACATTTCTATCTAAAAGGGGCGGAGTTTTGCTGCCGGAGCTCACCGATAGGTCGACAACAGTAGAGTCTCTAGAGAAGGAAGAAGTTAAAGTAGTTTTTTGCAGGGATCTGGTTCAGCTTCTTCCTCATGTTTGCAGACAGTCATATGATTGATCACTAGATCTTTAATTTCATATTCATTCTGCTTTTTATTCAAATTTTTGACATATGTGGGCGATAGAAAAATGTCTATCTTGCCATTTCTCTTGTTTTTATTTATTGATTTATATTGCTGAATTTTTTGCAAAAAATTGTTCTTCTGCCAAGAAACTTGAAACTTTAGTGCACTTTAAAATAAGTTTCTCATTTGTGAATATTCAGTTAAATGTTACCTAAAAAAATAATTCAGAGAAAGTAAGCAATTACATTTTTTTCAGAAAATATGTGAAAATATACTTTATTGTGGTTTATCGTGATATATATCGTTATTGTGATATAAAATAATTTGTATTGTGATACACAATTGTTTCTATATCACCAAGCACTATAATCTACTATATTAAATATATAATTTTTGCACTGGAGTCTCCCAAAACAGAGCACAGATATCCACATTTTTGGATAGCTCCAGACAAAATGTAATTTAAGTAAATTGTTAGCAATATTCTGCCGTAGACCGTTTAAAAGCAGAAGATGGAAAAAGAGGGGACGGGTTACTGTGGAGGTCTTTGATAGGTCGACAGTCCTATGATTTCAAGTAAAGAAGCCAGACTAAGTCTGGCCAAAAGATCATGTTTGACAGGAACTCATTCAGAACAAATATAAGTTTCTATTTATGAAGGAAAGAAATGTGAAGATCTTACAGCTGGCGTCTCCGTCAAGGCCAAGAATCTTCCTGTATCCTCCATGGGAAAGCACCCTGACAAGTGTCTGAGCAGTGAAACACACCATGTCCTGCAAACACAAAAAATGAGTAATTTTAGCTCAATCCATCCATTTAAAAGACATTTTGTTCGCTTTTCTTTCATCTTAGCCGTCTATTTTCCAGGATTTTTCCACATTAACAAAACTTCAACCAAAGCCACCTCTTCATACTCTCACTGATGCAGCAGAGTGAACCAGGTTTACCTGTTGCTCCAAAGTCATCACCGTGTGAACTCTGAAGTTCCCGCTCTCACAGGGGTCTGTGATGCCCACAGAGCCAGGCAGGAAGAGCCCGGCAGCCAGCATCTGCAGGCAGCGCCTTAAGGGAGGCAGAAAAGGAAAGGATGACTTGTGTTGACACTCATTTTAAAGAAACACAGCTGTCAGAAGCCAGCACCAACCTGTAGGCCACGTTCAGGGACAAAGGCTGCCTGGAAGGATTGTTCATCACTGCTGAGTGGCCCTGCAACAAACCACAGGTGAGTTTAGGAACTTCTTACAGCAGTTTCACCACAGAAATGGTTTCAAATGTTTGGTCACTCTCAACAAATGTGCATTGTTGCTGCTTAACTTTGGGCTGCCTTAAAAATGTATATCAATGGGAGAAGAACTAAACATTCCTGCATCTTCTTCACATCTAGAATTATTGTACTTGTGTATTTTTCAGTGTCATTTACCAGCAGGTCAATAATCCAAGGAGTGAGGGGTTCAAATCCAGGGAAGCGCAGCCGGAGATCTTTCAGAAGGCGAATCAGAACTTTGACCCTGTAGATCATCAACGTGAACCAGTTTGTGGGTACTCATCACATGTGAAGAAACACAGACAGAGACGAGGAGCTCACGTTGACTGAGAAGCGTTTTCTTCAAACCAGCGGGCGTGGCGGATGGCAGCGAGAGCACTCTGCAGAACTCGGATGTCCACTAGAAGGAAAAAAGGACGAAGAAAGTTTTTTTTTTGGTGGAAAAGTTACTATAGATCATTAGCCCATTGCCCGGGGCATCTTTTTTACGCCTTTGCAAAATGAAAGACCCATTCAGTTCTCCAAATGATTTAGATGGATACAAACAGATGTGCATTGATGCACAGATGAACACAGTTTAATGGAAGACTGAATTAAAGTAAATCTAAAAATGTTCAAATATTTTTTTCAAAATTTATGCAACAATCCTTGCAGGTTTAAGACTTATTTTTGAGAGATTAGACTGAAGATGATTATCTTTTATCAAAGCAGGGATGTCAAGACACAAGCAGATGGCACTGGCTTGTTATCGTTCCATCGTGAAGCTGTGCAGAGAACCCAGAATGCACCAGCAACTGTGGGAGGAGTTTCTCTGCTGACTCTTCAAAATAAAGACTGTCCAATAAAAAAACCTAATTTATTACCCAAAATGTGAGCAAAAACAGAGATTGTTTCACGAGTCTAACACAGTCATAGAAATGTGTGCAGTGTACGTGCGCTCTCTTACGGTGCAACTCGGGATCCAGTTTGCGCAGGTTGGGTGGAACGGTGGTGATGAGGATCTTAACTGTAGCATCAGCTGAGCTTATTTCAAAACCGGTTTCATTGGTCAGCATGGACAGAACTGAAAGGAGACGCAGAAAAAACAGTAGACGGTTAACAGATTCATGTCTGCTTGCGATGCACCTCTTTGTAAATGGCTGAGTCGGCCTAAATGACTAAATGAAAACAAATTGTTAAGAAGAGATTAACTTAAGTTCAATTAAACTTAAATCAAGCTCTCCAGGCTAATCTTTTTTTATACTTTGAAAAAAATTCCTCCAAATTTTACAATAGCTTTGACTGACTGAAGCTAGTTTTACAGTAAGCTTGTAAATAAAGTTCAACCTTCAGCTCACTGAAGTAGCACTCTCTGAATTACCTTCAGTGGGGTCCTGGGTGCGAAGAGTCTCCACGACCTTGTTGCCAAGAGCAGCAACAGCTTCCACTAAAAATAACAAAAATATATATACATATTTTGTACGGAAAAACGCAATTTTCCATCAAAGATCAAATGTGACTGAAAAATACTCCAAGTTGGAAAAATGTTTAAGCAGAAGTTCTTATCAGACGTGAGGTGCTGATTTGCTGGTCATTTGATGACTTAAATGAACTCAGAAGGCGAATCAGACACCCTGATATGAAACTCATCACCTACATGTCGGTAGGATCTTCAGGATGACCACGAGGTCAGCAACATTGTGTCCAGTAGTCATAGTTCCCTTCTTATAGGAACCGACCTGACGAACTTCTTCGATTTGCTGTAAGAGTCACAAAAACAATAACTGTGGGTCATGCATTGTGAAAGAAAACAGTGGTTGAATTAAAGATATTTGAATCAGTCTATAGTTTTGCCTAAAATAAACATTTGCTTTAGGAATCCCTGTAAAAACATTAAATTTTCACCTTATATTTTTGGGAAAGTGCTTTACATTTCTTCTACTGAAGCGGCTTTAGACTGGAAGCTGTTCTTCCAGTGGGACAACGTGTTCTTTAGGAGAGCAACTCACCACTTCAAAGTTTCCAGGAGCAACAATAAGGTTGTCAATGACGTTGTTGATCTTTGTGACCAACGACAAGATGGAGGACTATTTAAATAAAATTTAAAAAAAAGAGAGAGAGAGTAAAATCTGTTAGAAGTAAATATGATGACTGTGAAGGTTCCTAGGTGAGTCAGAGCCTGACCTGCTCTGCCGGCGTGGGGCTCAGGTCCTGGTTTCTCTTCAGTAGACACTCGCTGAAGGCCGTCTCATCTGAAGCAGGTTTCACTCTGGGGAAGGCCATCTCACACTGGCAGAACAAAGCAGTGAAGGTCAAGACTTACACTTATCCTGCATCAACATTTCAGCAATGTTCACTCGTTCTCACCACGTAGAAGTCAAACGGGATGTGTGGGACAAACGGTCGGTATCTGCATAAAAAATGATCGAAAGTCATCAGTGTCTTTCATAGGTAAACATTTCTCAAGAGATTGAATGTGCTGGCTCAGAGGAGCTCAGGAAAGAAATGCAAAAGGCAACTAACTTCAATAACACAAACTAAGCAGACTTTTTCTTCTTTTTTTTCTGAAAATGGAAGACTTACCCCTGGACCAGTCCTCCGCGGGCCCCGAAGCGACCTCCCCGGCCCCTTCCGCGGTCTCCTCTGCACAGAAAGGGAGAACAGGTAGATCAAATCAGTCACAGGGGGATCCCAAATGACACAGAAGGATGCGAGTTACAAGAGGTCCACACGATACAAAAATTAAAATTTACATATATTCACAAAAATATTTGTTTAAATTGTATAATAACAAAAAAACTATTCATATAACGCGAGGATAAGAAAGAACTGAAAGAACCGTTGTAGCAGAGAATGCTGTTTTTACAGGTGATGCTAGCGGCTACAGCCTGAATACAAATCACAATACTGGAAGAGCAGCCCGTTCAGCCGCCAACATGAAGAGAGTGGATAAATAGATCTTTACCTCATCGTATACGACGTTTTGATGTCGGAAATATAAAACAAATTAGAAGAATTAAGGTGTGCAGCTGCTGCAATGAAAGCGCAGAACCGGAGAAAAGCTGGGGAAGCGCTATTGAAACTTCCGGTGATCCCCCCCTTCTTCCTGTCGATGGTTCCACAACACAATGCTGCCCCCCACAGACCAGGAGGTAAAAGTGCAACCTCTTTTTAAATATAAAATTTAATAAAAATAACTTGTGTCCTCCTCCGGGGAGGAGCTTTGTTAGAGATCACAAAGGAAAAATAAAATAAAATAAAATAAAATAAAATAAAATAAAATAAAATAAAATAAAATTAAATTAAATTAAATTAAATTAAATTAAATTAAATTAAATTAAATTAAATTAAATTAAATTAAATAACATATATATTGACAATAACTAAATAGATAAACAAATAACTAAACTAAACTAAACTAAACTAAACTAAACTAAACTAAATCCTTTGAAGAAGAGATTTTTAATCTCAAAAGGAATTCCCTGAATTCCCTTAAATATTCCCTTTATAAAGGTTAAAAAACAAAAT
>NC_050522.1:17346509-17376845 GCF_002922805.2 Oryzias melastigma | reverse complement strand
GATGAGTTTTTTTTTATTTTTATTATTTTCATCGTAAATTGTGATGAGATGCTTTGAACATTTAATTCTATTTCATAATCAGAAACAATTGTCATTTCTTAATGAAGCTTTTTAAAATTGGGAGGAAAAGGCTTCTAATTGCTAAATTATTAAAAATCAGAACAATTTTACTCTGCACAAATTAATTATGAAATTGTTTGTAATTAAATGAGACTGATCAGTTTTGGTCCATATTATTTAATTTCAATTAACATTTAATGATTTTGTCTTATCTGTAAACTAACCAATGCTGCAGCACCTGGATCTCTTACGCAACTGCAGCTCTCAGATGGAGCCGTGCATGTGAAATGCGTGACACAGCAAGTCTGGGAAAAGTCGCAGTGAGTGCTGCAGTGAGGTCCCGCTCCAGAACACACCCTGCTCTATCCTGCGGAGCATCCACCATCAGCGCACCTCTGCGAGGAAGACAGCCCGAACCGAACCGAGTGCTGCGGTGATATTGCACCGGCGCAAGGTGAGCTGAGACGGGACGGGATGGTAGAATATGTGGGGCCGGACATGATGATGATGGCTGCAGGCTGTATGCTGCAGATGCCCTCTGCATGCAGACCTGCAGCATCCATGCAGCACGTGCATGCATCGATGGTTCTGAAGGTTATTTTGATGATTAGTCATTACATGTCCTTTAGTCAACCGTCTGTGCAAAAGTGTAGAGTTTGGAAACAGTCTGTAAAAGAAACTCATCATATTAACTTTGAGTCAAATGGTTACAAAAACAACCCCGTCTGCCATAATTATAATATAAAAAACATCATTTTTATGGAAAATCAATAGCTTTAATATTTCAAAGTAATTAGCATCTAAAACAGTATATTAATTTAACATTATTAATAAATGACCAAAACAATATTAATTTAAGGATTTCTTAAAAATATTTTTTAAACCGAAATTCACATCAAATAACTCAAATATTACTATTTGACTTTGGATCTTTGCAAAAAAAAAAGGAAAAGAAAAGAAAAAAAAAAACGCTGATGCAGGAAATAATCCTCTATTTATAAATTTGGAAAAAAAGTTCAACACATTTATCAACAAAAGTTCACAGCAACTCTAGTTATTCTCAATTTAAGACATGCTCCAATGTAAAACTGTGTTATTGTAGCATATTTATCATGATGGAGGACATACATAAAGAAAATTAAGCTTAAAGTAGCTTATCTGAGGATTTCTTTATTCAATTGTTATGAATCAGGCACAGACTAAATACATGGGGTTTGGAAAAGCTTGTAGTTGTGACGTAAACGCTGAAATGGGCAGGACAACATCTACCTACTTTGCTTCATTCTCATACATCTATTTGCAAGCGACTATCAAAGTACATTTTCATTTTCCTCTTCTGAGCTGACATCAAACTTGGAAAGCTCCGTATTGATTGCCATTTTTGCTGCATCATTAATGTTAGGTTGGGGTTGTGAGAGACTGTAAGCTAGTGAAAGAGTGTAAACAAAGGGATGATGGGAAATGAGGACAACAATTTCACCCACAACTTAGAGGTGAATAATCATTCGGTAATTTAAAAAAAACACTGGGAATACTTCTACAGAGGCTTTAATATTAATGTTAATAAATATAACACACATCAGATCTTTATTAATTACAGTTTCTATGATCTAATTCAATCAATATCATTCCAATTTATCCAGGTTGATCCAATTGTGTTATAACAGACATTTATTAGTGACTAACAGTGTAGCTGCCATCAAAGGGAACTCTAATTCATATTTTTATTTAGAAAAATATCTTCAGTTAAAAAATTGTTATTAATAAAAAAAAATCTAATCATTTGAAATAAATATGTGATATTTTCATATAAATAAATAATGGTGTTGAGTTAAGCTATAATAAGTTAAACACTTTATTTAAAAAAGGGAACCTATTTTTTGTTCCTTGTCATTTTTGTCCATATGGGGGATGTTCTAAGGGTTGCCACAACTGGGTGAGTCTAGTTCGGTAAAGTTATAAAGATATTCACAGATTCGCACTTCCGGCCTCAATAGCTCTTCAAAAAAACGTACAAATATGACAGCAGGTATCTCAATCGTCTTGTATCAACACAGAGAGTCATCTACACAACTATTTCACAAGAAAAAAGATTGTTTTTCTCCGTTTAATGAGAAGTGTTCTCTTCGGGCTGTAGATGGTGAGACGGCTGCTAAGGGACCGTCTACGAAGTGCAAGCTTCCAGAAAAGGCCATTCTGTAAAAGTCAATAACCTCTCAGAAACAAATAAATATCGGCTTTTATGTGAACTAGTGATGGAGATTTGTCACCATATTTGTGCTATAATAAAGATTTTGAAAAAAATCCTTTATTTTAATATTTTAATTTGACCAATTTTAATAAATATATGAAGCATGAAAAATATGCTCAATAGCTCTAGGAATATTAAAGCTAGAGTCACCAAACTTTCTGCACTGACTAATGATGAGTTTACGGGTCAACTACAACAAAGATTATTGCAAAAATTTACTTTTTTAATTTTTTTTAGAAATTTTTGAATGATTTTGGATCATATTTGGTCAAAATGCTTATTAACTCTGAGGATTTTAAAGTTAAAGTCGCAGAACTGTCTGTACTTATTAATCTTAAGCTTACTGTTCTACTACAACAACAATTATGGCAGAAATTTACTTTCTTTTTCTCTCTTTTTTTACATGAATATGGATCGTACTTGTTCTAAAATTGTTAAACATTTCTAAAGATTTAAAAAAAAGGGGATTTAAAAAAAACAAGACTTTCAATTAAATGTTATTTGTACGTTTTGTTGAAGACATATAAATTCTAACTGACCAATACCACTTGTTATTTTTGAAAACACAATACTACAGTTTCCAAACCTTCCACTTTAACTAATGTTTGTCATTCCAGCCTACTACAACCAAAATATTTTTTTAAGATACTATCTTTATTTTCTGCCACAATCTTTGTTGTAGTAGAACAATGAACTCATGATTAGTCAGTACAAAAAGTTTGGTGACTCTAACCTTAATATCTTCAGAGCTATTAAGCATTTTATACCAAATATGATCCGTAATCATGTAAAAAAAATCTAAAAAATGAAAAAAGTGAATTTCTGCCATAATCCTTGTTGTAGTAGAACAATGAGCTCATCATTAGTCAGTACAGAAAGTTTGGTGACTCTAACCTTAATATCTTCAGAGCTATTAAGCATTTAGACCAAATATGATCCAAAATCATTCAAAAATTTCTAAAAAAAAATTAAAAAAGTAAATCTTTGCAATAATCTTTGTTGTAGTTGACCCGTAAACTCATCATTAGTCAGTGCAGAAAGTTTGGTGACTCTAGCTTTAATATTCCTACAGCTATTGAGCATATTTTTCATGCTTCATATATCTATTAAAATTGGTCAAATTAAAATACTAAAATAAAGGATTTTTTTTCAAAATATTTATTGTAGCATGACTATGGTGACGAATCTCCATCTCGAGTTCACATAAAAGTTGATATTTATTTGTTTCTGAGAGGTTATTGACTTTAACAGAATGGCCTTTTCTGGAAGCTTGCACTTTATAGACGGTCCCTTAGCAGCCGTCTCTCCATCTGCAGCCCGAAGAGAACACTTCTCATTAAACGGGGAAAAACAATCTTTTTTCTTTTGAAATAGTTGTGTAGATGACTCTCTGTGACGATTGAGATACTTGCTGTCATATTTGAACGTTTTTCTGAAGAGCTATTGAGCCCGGAAGTGCAAATCTGTGAATATATTTCTAACTTTACCGAACTCGAAAAGTTTGATGTTTTTCTTTTTTGGAAGTTTAACCTTCTTGAGTTAATGCGGCCAACGAGGTATGGATTTTATTTTGTCATTTTAATTTGCAGTCTTAGATTGAAGAGGTTAATTTAAGTTTCTGTATTTAATTTCATTGTTCTGACGGCACTTTTGGAACATAGAAAGAACATGTGAAGACATAGAAGAATCTTTGTGTCAGAATAAATGTCTGTTAAAACCAAGAACCGTTCCGTCCAGCTCAAGAGGAGTAACAAACAGATTACATCAAAATATTTTGGAGTAAGTTTTATGCAGAAGCAAAAGACAACAGTGGAGAGGAAAAATTCCCTCTAAAAAGAAGATTAGAAAAAAAAGTAAAAAGAAAAGAAAAAAAAAAAGCCCTGGAGCATGTGTTGATAGACATTCAGGTAGTTTAATAACATCTGCCGAAATATGTTGGATAAAGTTGGACAAACTCAAAATTACTTTAGCTGTTATAACAACAGAGAAAAGAAAGAAGACAAACGCTAAAACTGGAACATGTGTTAGAAAATAAAGAAGAGATGACACCATTTACATAAAAATAAACTTATAGAGAAAACAAAAGTTGTTTCATTCTTTTCTCAAATATTACTATTTAAATATTATTTTAGCCTGAATAAAAGTGCATTCTATTACTATAAAATTAAGTCAATTATTTGCCTTTTCCTGATGGTTTCAGCCCAAGTAGTGATAATTTGACTGATTTTCAGAGTTAAGTCTTTTTATTTAACAAATTCAGCCGACAGTTAGGAAAAAGTCCTTCTTTAAGAGATTAAGTTATGAATAAAATAGAACAATCATCTGTATAAGTCTCAGAACTCTGAACCTCATCCCTGATGTATGATGTATTTAAGTGATATTTGTTCAATGCAACAAGCTCAAAAATGAACCTTTGAAGAGAGTTTTCAGTATGTTTTTGCCATTTCTCATTATTCAGATTAGCAAATTTCAATATTAAATAGAGATAGATTTTTATCCTCTTTCTAAAACAAAATGTATTTTTTTGTTAATGAACCTGCCAGCACTAAGGCTGAGTTATGTTACTTTTACCTCAGTCTGATGTGATGCTTACTTGTTTTTCTCTCAACTTTAGGATGGCTCAAAATGACAAAGATCCGATCCAGGCCACAGGGACCCTCTCTGAGGGCCAGCTGCAGTTCCACCTCAAGATGGAGCCCAAGACTCTGGGGGTGAGCATGTCAAACACACAGTACAGAAACATTTTTTCAGCAAATAAATCAAGGGACAAACACTTTTCTTCTACATATTAGAACTTTAAGAGTGACTTGGTAAATCTCTGAATATGTGGTTGCAAAACACTTTTTGTCTGCACATTTGGTATTTAGTGTACTGTTGTAATTGTAATAGACAAATGAACAAAAAAAACATTTGAGGGGATTTTGTTTAATAAGGCAGAATTCTAGAATTGGTTTGCTAGGTGGTGATTAACTCCACGAGAATAAAATAATCAACCAACTCCAAGTGGTTTTAAACTGATGTACAGTCTGACCAGGTCATTCAGTCCATACAGGAGCTGACAGAGTGAATGGTTTTGGCAAAGTACTCACATTGTTTACTGGGATTTAAACTAAGGTGGACCATTGACTGTATAAGAGAACTGGACTGAGTAAGTGTGATGTCACCCATATAAATGGCTTTGCTTCTGGCTCCACTCAAATGAAGTCAATTTAATTGGAATTTGTTTTGCAATACAGACGTCAACATGTTGGAGCCAGAAATCATCAATAAGCAGCGATTGGTCCGAGTCGACCGGATGGAACATTTCTATGGCAACCACTCTCACCAATCAGGAGTGAGCTTGTTGGAAGACCATACCCCTGCCACTGAAAGCAGGCTTGTGAGAATCTCTCAATGAAACGTTTGGATTATTCGATGTTGGGGGCCAGTGGGCACCACATGCTTTGAGTGAGGCATCTGATTGGTCATTTTAGAACCTAAATAACTATCAATAAAGAAAAACATATCATGTAAAAAGTAGGATTAGCAAGATCATGTTTAAAAAGGTAGCATGTTTGGAACATAAAGGGGGAGGAGTCACTAAGTCCAGTTCTCTGTCCAGTCAATGGGATGGACCCATTAGAACTCACCGCCAAAAAAAATAAATAAATAAATTAAAAAAAATAAATTAAATCATGGCTTTAAATCTTTAAATTTACATGAAAAAATGTAGCTGTAAATTTACAAGAATAAAGTTGTGTATTTATTACTTTAAGCATTATAGGGTAAATTTATGACTCTTTTCTCTTTAATTTACGACTTTCAATCTAGTAAATTTATGAGATTAAAAGTCGAGAATTTATGAGAAATAACGTGTGAATTTACAATATTTAAAGTCATAAATTTACGAGGATAAAACTTGTAAATTTACTAGATTAAAAGTCTTAGTTTTACAAGATTAAAAATTGTAGATTTACAAGATTAAAAATTGTAGATTTACAAGATTAAAATTCGTAAATATACAAGATTAAAAGTAGTGGACTTACAAAATAAAAATCTTAAATTTACGAGAAAAAACATGTACATTTTTTACATCAAATGTCGTAAATTTACAAGAATAAAGTTGTACATTTATTACTTTAAACTTTATAGGGTAAATTTATGACTCTTCTCGTTAATTTACGGCTTGCAATCTAATACATTTACGAGATTAAAAGTCGAGAATTTATGAGAAATAACGTGTGAATTTACAATATTTAAAGTCGTAAATTTACGAGAATAAAACTTGTAAATTTACTAGATTAAAAGTCTTAGTTTTACAAGATTAAAAATTGTAGATTTACAAGATTAAAATTCGTAAATATACAAAATTAAAAATAGTAGACTTACAAAATAAAAATCTTAAATTTACGAGAAAAAAACGTTTACATTTTTTTACATCAAATGTCGTAAATTTACGAGGTTAAAAGTTGTAAATTTGCAAGATTAAAAGCTGTAGATTTACAATATTAAAAGTCGTAAATTTATAAGATTAAAATTTGTAATATTACTTTTTTTTGGGCCTTTATACTCCATTGGACAATGGGAACCAGTGGAGCCGACAATCCAACTTTGGACTAAGGAAAAAAATCACTGTACAACCCAGTCGTCTGTTTTCCACTAACTACTTAAAGCAAATATCACCAAAGTAAGGCCCTTTCTTTGCATTAAACCATATAACTGGCTTCTACAAATCTTCACTGTTCAGTAAAAATGGACTCAGAGATTATCCTTAAAGAAAAAAATCAAGACATTTACAAGAACCTCTGGATGTCTTCAGATGGTGGTTGAAAAAAGAGCTTTTTCCTGGTTTGAAGCTTCACGCTGACTTAGGACTCTTCTTAATCTGAAACTGCTGATGTTGACTCTAAAGGTCAAACATCAAACATCAAACTCAATTATCCAGGCAGCATAATATCAAAATCTAAGCTGTTTGGACATTCTTTTTTTATGGAATTTCATAGATTTTCAAAGAATGAGAGACTTTGCCAACAAAAAGATGAATTCCATTATTTCCACCGTTTTTATATTTGCCCTGTTTGGATTCTTGTTCTTACATGTTATGTTTCTTGGACTCCTGCTCTCCCCTGCTGCATTTATTCACTGTCTCCTTTCTCCTTCTCTTCCTGGATTACTCCGTTTATTAGGCCTGGACTTTCAACTACCACTCACAACATCTCCCTGAGTACCCAGGGCATTGCCTTCCATTCCACATCCTTCCCCATCTTCCTTTAGAAGAGCCTATTTGCTGCCCACCAGAAGAAAACTCTCCACTGTGCATTAGTCAGCATCATTTGATCCATGCGAAAAAAAAAAAAAAGTTTCACCTGCGTTCCTCTGACTTTGCCAGATAACTTGTAATACGGCTGAAAATGTTTGCTGTGACTCGTTTACTTTTTTATGTTTAAAAAATAATACAAATTTAGTTGCATTTTTATTATTTAAAATTAGACCTAATCAAATCTAAGTTATGATTTATCTAAACTCCATCTGAATAATTGCTTTTATCTGTTGTCTTCTGCCCCCCGATCCCACCAACTCTCGCGTATTTCAGGCAATCCAAGTCGTCATTGGGGCCTTGATCCTTTGCCTGAGTGTCTCTGTGCTCAACATCCATGAGGTCCATTACACGAGAGACGTGGCCTTAGTTTTGGTCGTCGTCATTCAGGTCAGTCCAAAGCTGCGAAAGAAACGTCTCCAGTTTCACTGCAAATGTTTGACTGCAACCAGATTTCTGTGTCTTCTGGTGTTCTAAAGCTTAAATGTCATTAGAAATAATGTCTGACATTAATGTAACAACCTTTTTTTGTACCAGGTGATCTCGTCTGGATCGGTGTTGATGCACAGTGGCAGGAAACCGTCTCTGTTCTGGGTAAGTAATGGACGGGCCAATGTCATTCCCCTGTCAAAAATTCTAGAGCAATGACTGAAAAATACTGAAATATTCCAGTTTATGTAATTAAACTTTTTCTACATATTTCTGAATTTTGCTCAAACTACAGATAATTTAAGGAATTCTCTGATTTACCCTTTTTCCACTCTTCAGCATTTGATTTGAGAAGATTTTATTGAATCCCCATAAAAACCGCAGTGAAAAAAAAACTTACTTTTGTGTTAATTTTTTTTATTTTCATGCAGGATTTGTGTAATTGGTTCACATGTAATAACTTGGGGTGTCTTTTTCCAGGTGAAATGTGTTCTGGTGCTCCATCTAATCAGTGCTGCATTAGCCACTGCTGCTCTGGGCGTCATGTCCACCCACCTGCCGTACAGACAGGACTCGTACCACTGTGAGCACTGCCGCCGGCTGGAGCTGCACGCCGTGGTACGGTCTTAAAGCCCAACACACACAAAAACACTCAGTTTATCGGATACAGAAAGAAACACTTGAAACATTATCCTTGAAAGATGAGGTCCTCTTTGGCTTTGATGTTAAATAGCATCATTAAATTCAAATCCCTACAGTTATATTGTTGTTTTTAGCGTTTACTTTCCACGTGGGTTGTTGTAGAAGAGCACGAGTCTTGCCTGGTGCAAGACTGAAACAATGTTTGCAGATAAGAATATTCTGTATAAGTTTACAAAACCCAGAGCGACAACATTCCACTATTACAACAGAAAAGCTGGTACGTGACATATTCTTAATTGTATTTATTTTGTTCAGGAGTATTTCTACTAATCTCTAACATATGGTATCACAGAAATTGACCCTGAATGTTTTGAGAAAGCAGACTTGCTGTTTCTCTCTTTACTGTCCACTGCAGCAACATTGTTTCAGAAAATGCACCGGGCTGATCGAGCAAAAATGTAAAGTAAGTGACTGACTACTGTTACAACTAATACTTTAGTGAAATGGCTGTATAGTTTTGTGCATGCAAAGTTTTACTTTTAGAGATTTTTACATCGTTTATCATCCCTTATATATGCTTCTGGCTCTTTCCCTTTCACCGCACAGCTTCTGATCGACGGGGTTCTGGGAACGTTGGTGATCTTTCTGGTGCTGGAACTGCTGATCTGCATCACCACGATGCTGTTTGAGCTCAGTGTCTTAGCTGCAGGTGGAAAACAGGTAAAGCAGTTGGAATAGTCCGAACTTCTAATAGTATTTTCACTAGACCTTGGACTCAACTTCATTGAATTAGCATTGCATGGCACATAAAATGTACAAAATGACTTTGTGTCTTCAAGATACAATTAAACCATTCAAGGTGAATTAGGAGTAAAAAATTCATGTTGGCCGCACTTACTTCATGTGGCCAAGATGCACATTGCAGATATTTTCATTTTTTTTAAACATATTTTAAACTGTAACCCTAACCTTTACCTTCCTCTGGATCCGTGCAGCCAAGAATAAAGTTAACCACTGGCTGCACGTATTTAGTAAATTACGTGCAAATTGTCACTTTCTTTTCAGAAAGTTACTGTTGTAGAAAACTCATTTAAAGAATGTTTTTAGTCTGAAAAGTCAAGGATCATATTCACCCTAAAAGTCAAATCTGAACGTTTTTCTGTCCAGCGGACTTCCAGCCAGAGACCTGCCTACCCACAGACTCGCCCCCCACCAGCTCCAGCCGTGCAAGTGGTCCACACCCCCCCGGCAGAACCAGAGCCATCCCAGGTACCACGTGTTCACAGGGTCTCCACTGAAATATGTTTTACTCTGAAATGTTGCTGTTTTGTGAGGTGACTTGACAGAACCAATATTCATTTTACCTTACATCCTCTATGACCCTTCACGTAATAAATATAGACAAGAAAACAAGGTTGTAGCTATCGAAGATACATACGGCTTGGCTCTGCTGTGAGGAATCAGTACATTGAGAATCCGTACAACAAGCCAGGTCAGTTAAAAAAAGAAGAATCCCCTAAAAATAATTTAAAAGCCATGTTGAAATACGAGGATTAACATAGCATATATACATATGGGGGTGTCTGAAAAACTAAGAGGACACTGACCTTTGAAGCTTTGAGTTTACCATTTCTGGGGTGTATAAATGCTTTTCATTATTTAAAATGTAGAAATAGAATCAAGTTTAAATAGTTTTGTGTTTTTTCAAAGTCAAAAATATACAAAATGATTTACATAATCTAACAATTGATCTAAAAAGGGCACATATAATCCTCTAAATGCACATAGATCGAGCAACACACTCATGAAACATTTCCATACCACTTTTCACCTTCAGAGTCCCAAAATGTGCAAAAACATCCAACTTTTTAAGCATATTGCGCTTTGTTCGTCAAAGACAAATTGTTGCCAATTCAAATGACACAAAACTGTTTCGTAAAAGTGAAGCCCTGATGTTTCAAAGTAGCTGATCTGAGTTGATGTCTTCTGCTCTGTTCTCAGGTGGCCGTCGTGGTGACTGAGCTTGATCCAGAGCACATAGAGGACATCTCCACCCCAGTGACTGAACCCCAAGTGGAGCCGATATAAACTGTTGCCAGAGAGTAAAAGTGGATGTTTCACGAAGGAAAATCACTTTGAATTTTACTAATAGTTTAGATTGGACTCTTGTTTGTAAAAAGTAAGCAATGTATCTGTAGATGGCAGCATTCTGAGGCACTTTTCACATATTCAGTCTGTTGTTGTGATGCACTCAGACCTTTGTTTAAAGAAGCAGCAGTGGGGAAGTTTGTTATATACACTTAAGTGTAAATTGATTGTTTCAGTCATATCTCTGTGTATGTTGATAAAAATGGCAGTAATAGGACTAAGTATTATTCAAATACAGCTTCAGGTGGACATTTCTTTTTTCTTCAGGGGTTACCACAGTGAATAATCCTCCCATTATATCACGTGCTACAAAAAAGGCCACTATAATAGCACCTCAATGATAGAAGCTCAGAGATACACTTTTTAACACATAATCGTCAGTGTTCACTTTTTGTTTGAAGCTATCCATCTCCCACATAAGCAGGACTGGACTTGGACAACACCGTTTTAAATCAATAGGGTGTGAACGGTTTGAGTCACATCAGAATTTGTGGTTGCAGATACGATTCAATTTCGGTTTATTTTGACCGATCAGATTTGATCTGATTCACTGACTTAAAATCGATCCAGGAAATCTTTAGCCAAAAATTCACCCAATGTGACACAGAGATAAATGCCTGGTACTGAACATTGCAGGTGAAGTTTTCCAGATTTCTTGTATTTCTTGCAAGGAAATCATGTTGTGCACAAATTGAGTGTACAAACAAGTAAACAAGAATTAATGGAAAATCCGTTCACATTTTGTGTTTTTCCAGCATAAAAGTTATACAAAGGGAGCATTATTAGAAGATTCTACCACACTGTATGGTCAGGTGTCTTTTGCAAAATTCAGTGTTTGGACTATATTGATGGATTGATCATTTTTTACTTCCATCACATGTGTGTTGTGTCTGCTGTGATGACACTAGGTCGTTCTTATGTTATAGTAAAATACATTTACCATGTCGCAATCCAAATGGTATTTTCAAAAATCGATTATCAATTTATCTCATTTTGAAAAGATTTTTTAATGGTATAGGTTGATTTGATTCTGCTTCAGACAGATCGATCTGGTTGGATCACAGGATTAGAATTGGATTCATTGACTAACTGTTGCCCCATTGTAAATCAATACCAATGTCATCTGACGTAAGAACACAACTGAACACTTCCGAGAAGTCAAACTGATCAAACTTCTGATTTTATGTGAATCTGTTGATGATAAGTTTGCTGATTGTTCACTTGTTTTGTCAAAATCAAACTATGAATGAAAAAAATGTTTGTTTACTGCTGTAGAAAAGCTTTCACACACACACAGTAGTACCCTGTATGTATTTATAATCAAGTCTTATTGTGCAGTGAGGAAGAAAGCAACATTTCTGCAGCTCTGAGTTGTATAGCGCCACTAAAGGGACTTGGAAATAAAAAAAAGAAAGAAAAAAGTACTGGTTTCTCTTGTGCATGAGAAAGTATCTGGTGCTCCTTCCTGTTCTACCACCAGTGCTGGAATGTAAATGTTCAGTTTTAAAGACATTTTAAACACCTTCACCATATCTATTCTTACTTTCAAAAAAGTTTTTTGTCAACAGCGGATAAGAGAACCTACAAACAGCAGAACATGTTTTGTGCTCTCCGTAATGGTTTTCATCAACCTAGAAAGATTAGTTACAGCAGATTGCATTTGATATGTCAACATTGATGAGAGCTGTAAAGACAAAAGGAGAAGTCACAGAAATGAAACTGAATAAGATTTTTAAATCTGTATAAATACACTCACAAGCCACTTTAATAAGCACACCTGTCTACCTGTTCAATTTCTAATGTTGTTTATGACTGAACCCAATAGGATTATGTTTTACTGTTATCCTATAGTTCAACAAAAACAAGCAGGAAAAGAGACTTTTGTACAACTTTATTGTTCTTTATTAGGATGCTTTATGTTGATAAAATGTCTGTCTGAGACCAAACAAAGTAACATACATGAAAAGTAAAACCGATGCAGAATGTGGGATCAAAACTAAGTAAATTGAAACACAAATACTGGTTGGATGATGTGTGGTGAAGTGCAAGTTAAATTGTAATTTTAACCTTTCATGTTTTATTTGTTGAAATATAAGAATCTATAAATTTGGCTTTGAAAAAGAATCTGGCATTGAAGCCGTAATAACTTAAGTTTTTAACCATCAGTGCTGTCATCTTTTATATGGTTGAATGTCTAGTTCTGTAATAGTATGAAAATGTGAAATATATTTTATTCTCATCAGATTACTTTAAACATCAACAATGGCAACCTTGTGAATTTAAAAACAGCATTGGTCCAGAGAACAAAATCAATTCTTTGTGACATCTTTCTGCTGGAATCAGAGCCAGCTTATTTGCCCACAGATGACTTTAAATATTTTATTAAAATGAGAAAAAAAAATTATTTTCAAAAGTTTGTTTTGAGTTTGAAGTCATTTTATACAAATCTGTGAATTTTTGTTCAGTTCTCTATTAAAACTCCATCTCTCTGGTTTTCTTTTTTAAAATCAATTGTTCTGGTGAAATTTTAACCATGTTCCTGTGATTCCTAATGTAAATATGAGACTAACAGAACAGTGGGAAATAAATGATGTGTCCAAACAGCAGAGGGAACATTTCACAGGATGGAAGTTTGAGAAGAAGCAGCATCTTCACCGTAACATCATCACAAATGTAAACAAGGCACTATATGTTCTCTGTGACACTCACTGAACATGAATATTATGCGTTTCCACAGAGCAGCTCGTTCACTCATCAACTTAATGCTTGTGCTAAAAGTGTGATTGTGCAACGATTGAGCAGCAGCAAACTTTAGAGGTGTGACATGGCACTGGTCTCTGGACTCAAGAACCGGTAGTGGTGCTGGATCTCACAGCTGATAGAAGGAGCAAAAGCTGCCCTCTATAGTAAAAATAAGTTAGGAGTGGAGCAATCAACCCGCTGTTGCGCCATCAGTGGGAGTAGAACCATAGTTTCCTGTCTCCTTCAGATAATTCAAACCAGCCAGGATCAATCGATTAATTCCTGGGAATAAATCTGGCCTCCTGCAACAGCTCAGATGGGGGTGTTAGGTAAATGTCCATCAGAACCTGTACTTATTCCATTACAGGCAAAGCCTCTGGCGTTTCCACTTCTCGCTACTTCACTGTTACTTTTGCCCAGAGTCTTGCTCCCCGTCGGCTCCACCTCCTCAGGTGTGACTCTGCCAGCCTCTCTGCTGGGAGGCTGAGGCTGGGGGATCGTTTTGCAGTGGCATCGCTGTCGGATAAAGTACAGGCTTATTGTAATCAGTAGACTGAGACACAGCACTAGCAGAATGGACACAACCACCAACTCTTTGAGATAGCAAGGACTTCGGCTGGACACTAGGAGCTCCCCGTCATGGAGCTTCACCCCCCTCCATTGAGATTCCTCAGTCCACACAGTCTTGTTTCTGGCCCGGTGAGTGCTGGAGGAAGGGATGCTCTGAACGGACAGGGAGGGGGAGTCGTCTTTTTGTCCTGACTCTGTTGCCTGCTCCGTGGAGGAGTTTGGACCAGGTCTGTATGCAGGCTGGGTTACTGGAGTCTGGTGGGTGTAGCCGGTTGGAGCTTGGCTGCTCTTTTGCTTGACATGATAGATGGCCATGGTTTGTCGGTAGCCGTTTTCTGTGGACAGGCACAGGTAGTGGCCCAAAGTTGTGGGCGTGGCTACAAAGCTCAGGCTGCCGTCTCTCAGCTGCAGGTAGAGGTTGGAGGACAGCCTGCTGTTGGGACGCTCCCACTGCTGCTGGGAAAGCTGCGATGCTGCAGGACAGTTGAGCCGCACCACCTCGTTCAGAGAGACTGACACCAGCTCACCGGCTGGACATGAACCTGAAACATGAAGATTAAAGGAAAAGTTAGTCATCTGAGTGTCAACAGTCAAAACAGTAGAAAAACTCATTTAATACTGATGAATTGATACTATTTTGTTTAAATTAAGATCATGATCACTTCTAGAAACAGCAACATGAATATTTGTTGTTTCACACAAACCTACTGTAATCAGCAAGTTTTTTTTTTCTTTTATCCAAACAGTTCTTCAGGTAAAAACACTTACCTGTGTGCAGTTTACTAGATCCAAATCTGGTTCTGTGTGTTAACAAGGCACTGCTGCAAGCCTCTTCCACATTTCCTCCATCTACATCCTGGTTCCTGAACACAAAAAATACAAACACTTTCTTTAACAGCTCATAACTACACCCTTAAAGTTACAGTTCATTTCAAGGGTGAAGATGTTTGAGTCACGGACGCAACAAAGCAGAGCGCCCAAAAACTAACAGTAGCCGAATCACCTGAGATCATTGAAAACAAATTGTCATGATGCAGTGCTTCGGTTTTGTCATGTTCTGTTTTCCTGTCAGTCTCACCAGGTTCAGGTTAATCACCCACAGCTGTTTTCATTTAGTTAATCACCCTCAGCCTATTTAGTGTCTGGTTTTCAGTTTCTCATTGTCAGGTCATCTGCTCTCATCATACCATTATGTGTTCAGGATATAGCTGTAAGGTGTGCTGTCCTTCACTTTCTTCGTCAGACTGGACTGTTTTTCAGAATTTGATCTAGTTTTTTTTTTTTTTTTTTTTTTTAACCTGAGGGTGGCAGCATTGCACTCGTTGGTGTATAGCCTGCCGGAAAGGCATTCGAAGAATAAGAAGAAGAAGTCATCTGCTCTGTTATGTTATATCACTGGTTTGTTCTCCTGGTTTTATCATGTTTAAGTTTATTTAGTAAATGTATATGTTTCTGCCACCAACTCTGGTCTCCTGCATTTGGGTCCTTCATCCACCATCCATGACACAAATTTTTGTAAAAATGCAAAACAGTTTTCAGTTACTTTCAGGAAAGATGCATATAGTCAAGTTATAAAAAAGTAGCATTCTGTTAAAATGTCATAACTATTATTCTTTAAGCTATATTAATGGTCTTTATACCATTGGAATTGTCTCTTTCGGCCCTTTCCAGTGATATAAAGATCAGAGCAATCCACTTAATTAGACATTTTTGTCACATACCTACAAGCTGTGTGTTAACAATAGGCCTTTCATACTTTGTTATGGCAAGCTAATGTCTGTGAACAACGTTTTCTGTTTTATTTCAGTTACAAAAATGATGTAAGTAGTTTTCACAAAGACCAATTTATGAATCAACTCTGATTCACTTGGAAGTACTTGTCTTTGTTCCCTGGCTGTCTAGCAGCAAGTCATGTTCTGTGAGGACACCACGATACAAATGCATTTCATGAAAATAAACTGCATTTATTCATGTAATGTAGTTCTAAAATCTTGGCAGAAAAATTACAAATATTCAGCTTTTATATTTGCGTGTAACATTTATTTCTTGATTTATTATCATTTAACAATCACAGCACACTGATCAAAACACTGTTAATTCAGTTTTTAATTAAAACTTGCTCTGCAGCTTTTGGACTTATTAAAGTTATATACATCCCTAGTACACGCATAAGAACATCAATAAAGTATTGTGATAGTAAAAAAAAGTTCCACTTACAGGGGGTTCTGTGCTTCAGAGGTCCCTACACAGGCTCTGCCAACTGGGTCCCAAGCGCAGAAGGGGTCCCTCGACAAAACACACTGGGCACAGGTCCAGTAGAAAGAGCAGTTGGAAACTGGAAGCTTCACCAACCCCTCTGATGTTCCAACGTAAATCACTCCCTGCATTAAAAAAAATTACCAGAAAATTAATCGGGCAAAGTTGCAGCAAACTATACCACCGTGTCTCAAAGGTTCTACTTAATGTCCAGAAATGAGAGTCTAGTTATTGGAGTTTGGCTGTAAAGAAGAAAAGTCCACTTCCTTCTTGATATGCATAGAAAGGAATACTTAGATCAGTGTGGACCTTTGGAATGGAGAGCTTCAGACTCTTGACAGCCTGTGGGTGCTGGAAAACCTGAACTTCTTCAATGATGTGAGCGCCGCCTCGCAGCAGCACTGCTTTATGTAACTGACCAGCCTCTGGAACAAAGCAGAGAAACACAAACGCACCCTCGTAATCATCTGAATTTTGATAAACTCATGACAAACTCACTTTTCTCTTCTTTTTTTTGCAAACTGGTAGACTTAAGCAGCAGCAATCTCAAAGTAACAATCTATGAAATTCTATTAAATCTAAGGATGAACAATAATATCCCAGATATTTTAGCCCCTTATGTGCATATTTCAGTATCACCTCATACAGACAGAATCAATTTGTCCATGTCTGTCTCTGTTTTAAGTGACAAACCTGGGTCAGGGTCTACCTGTGAGCAGGAACAGCATGGTGTAGTGCTTCCTGTTGACAGCTTGCACTCTCTGCACGCTCAGACGGCTATAGATGTGCTCAGCAGAAACCATTGTCAAGCTTCTTGCCACCGGCCGGACGCTGTCTTCAGCCAGGAAATTTTCTTTAACGAAGCGTAGAGCATTGTCGGATGCATTGTGGAGGCCACACTAAAATTCAAGGAGAAGACACTTTAACCTCTCATACTTCCATTCCTCATTCCTTCTGATCTCGTTCCCTACCACAGGCTGAGTCCAACACCATTGGTGTCTTTTTGGACTCTTGTTAACTCTATTTGTATCCTATTTCAGACCCACATTTCTGAGACCTTTAGCCCAGCATGTTTTCCAACATACACTGCTTTGGCATGTTCTAAGTGGCTGAACACACCCGAACCAAGTAATTAGTCATGAGTAGGGTTTGGATATCTAGAAATGATGCAGACACTGTGGTCCTTGAGGCTTGAAGTTGCCTATCTCTGCTCTATGCGTTTATCGTATGATGAAAAATGGCTCGCATTTGAGGACTGGTGTGCTAAAACCCCTCTTGTGGCTTATCAGAGTTCTTTGACTGACATTATCTCTGCAGAACCTGCTGGAAAAAAGGTCTTGCCTTCTCCACCATCAAGGTGTACTTAGCCACTATCTTCGCTTGCCATGTTGGTTTTGGGAACAAATCCCACCTTTTTACCCAAGGTTCTTAATCGGCTGTCTCAAGTCACCCTCTTGAACTGTCAGCCTTTCATCCGCCCCCTTTTGTCTCTTCTGAGCATGAGCGGCTTTATGCATTCTGTTCAGTTCGAGCACTGTGAATCTATGTGAAGACAACTGACTTCCGAAAGTCAGAACCGCTGTTTGTGTCATGGGCGCCACAGCACAAGGGAAAACCTCTCAGGAAGCAACTTTTGTTACTTAGGATTGTGGAATCTATTTTGATGGCTTATAATAACAAGGGATTGGAACCCCTTTTCTAGCACTGTGTCAATGCAAGTTGGTGAGTGACCTATGTGAGGCTGCCAGTTGAGTATCACCCTATACTTTTACCAGATTCGACAAACTGGATGTGACTGCACCGACTCTGTCTCATGCATTATTAGATGTGGCTTCTGCACCAAATGAAATGTAACTGGGTGCTTCTTAGGATGTATTCAGACTGGACACATTTGGTTTGCGTAACCCTTGTGCTATCCTAGGTATGTTGATGTTGGGAGTGGGGTCATCTGGACCCCACAATACAGGGTTGCTGAAATTATTTTCCCAATTATTTTAATGGTGTCTGTGGGAGACATAAAATCTTGACCACCTTTGTCCACATTTGTCACAGGATGGAAAACACGTCAATGTAAGGCTTGGGTAATCTTTACCCCATAAAATAGCACAATAATCCGGACTATATTTTTTGTCTCAATACACCTAGGTGGCCCCGGTCCAGGACCAGGAACTGCTCTCTGACCCATCTTTCGAAGTGGTCTTGGTTCGTTTTCAATCAGACTGAGCTCCGTTTTTCTCCAAGTTTCCTCTGTCTGAATACACTCCGCTTTCAGAGCAAAACAACTGGTTGAACCCTGGTTCTCTAAAACACGAGTGATGTATCTCACCTGACCACCCTCCTTGCCTAGAGCTAGAATAGGTGAGCTTATAGACTGAGGAGATCAGAGTGAGATACCTCACTCATGTTTCAGAGAACTAGGGTTAATTTCTTAACCTAACTTCTTATACTGGTTATTATCAATAAGCATTGACAGAGCCTCTTGACGTGGTATTAAAAGCATAAAAATGTACCTCTCCTGGATTTGCAACCTTTTCTTGAACTCGTGCACTCCACTGTAAGGTGTCTCTGTTCAGGACCTTGTAGTTTCCAGAGAAAACTGCTTTAATATCAGCCAGTCGGAATGAACACACTGCTGAGCGTCCAGAGTTGACAGGCCTGTTCAAGAAGAAACCAACATTTAATCTACAGCAGTGAAAGTACAACTTGGTCCCAAATTCGGCAGACTCAAATGTGAAGTTTTCCGTCTGTACTGATTTATCAAAGGAGTCTAGACCAAATTCAATAGACTCCATGGGCTCATTGCTTAGCCCATGGTCTTCACACTGGACAAGCTGGGAGGGGCTTCTTTTTCTACTGTTTATTAGCGCATGTATTCATAGCTGGAAGAAAATTGGTGTAAAATGTCAAAGTGGTGCAAATCTCACAAATGTTTGTTTCAGACTTTTTTCACAGCTCAATTATGATATGTGAAAGACTTAGTGTCATATTATCCCAGCCGACACACACCACAATAATTGATTTCTTCTCCATGATCATTTTTCAAATGGTTGGCATTTTTATGATTGAAAAGTGATGCCATCCATATGCTACTACCAAATCTTACTCCTTGAAGGGTCAAAGGTTGATCTGGTTCTACTTGCAACACACATTTAATGGCTTTGTGTTTTGTACATCCAGCCTTAAAACAGTCTTTAAAACATGCGTAGCTATGGATCAAGACTGCAGTTTTGAAAGTGGAAACCTGACAGCTTTTCATTGGAAGTGGCCACATGAACAAGGGTTGCTGATGGCAGTGTGAACATCAGTGCAGGACTGGCAGGGAAATATGTTACCTCATCTTTAAACCAAGGTCCCTTGCATCCTATTTTTATGTAGTCTATCACGGTGACCAGCATCTAAACAGTGGTATATACAGAAACTGATCTATAGAAGCATCTGTTTTCTGTCAACATGTAATAGCACACAAGGCAGGAGCCAAACGTGCAACCTTCCATGTTTGGTGAAAGTTAAAATTGCTCCATTTCTGCTCTATAGCTGCCCCATATGGTAACCAAGTTTCCTGTTTGAAGTTTCTGTGAAGCTACTACTTCTATTGACAAGTTCTGCTGTTGAAAGCACGAAGGCCACACCCACCTGGTTGCAGAGGAAGAACGATTTATGGTGGTGGACAGACTGAATATTGTAAAGATGTATAGAATTACTGAGGACATGGTGGTGCTGTGTACATTAGTAATACAATCAAAATTGTAGATATTCAGAATAGAAAGTGTTTATAATGGAATCAGTAGAAAAGAACCCAACAAACATAAATTAATTGGACTGCTTTGCAAGCTACCTTTCTAATTGTTTTTCATTTATCCCTCCATTATTTGATGCTAATTTACTTTGATTAAGTGAGTATAAAATTTGAAATGATCTGATCCAGATGATGGAGTATAACTATTATCAAATAAAAAATATTCAAATACAGGAAAAGACTGAAAACTGACCACTGGGATGTGAAGATACCATAGAAGAGCGTGTCGTCTGCAGGGGCTCCCTCTGCTGGTGGGAGGATGCTGATGTCCTGGAGCACATTGTAAGGTAGCTCACTGCCAGCCTGGCACAGCAGCTGAGCTTTGGCAAAAGTGGTCCATCTTCGCTGAAGAGTTCGCTGACCACCAACATCACTCTGACATACAAACGAGAAGAGAGCAAAAAGCAGCTACATTTTCATTTTTTTTCTTTTTTTTTTTTTTTTTTGCTGTCCTCAGCTGTCATTTAGGGATCATTAAATATTGACATAGGGTGCATGGTGGTGTGGTGGTCTGGACCCTCAATGGTCAATTAAAAGTTCCTGGTTCAAATCCTGGCTGGGATTTTTCTGTGTGCTTGTTCTCCCAAATTTTACTACTTATTTCTCTGAAATAACACAGTCCTTTAAATATGTTTTTTTCCTTTATTAAGAAAGTTGTTGCCTCTTTAAAATATTTATGAGTCAATTTTTTTGTAAGCAAGGAATTTCATTACAGATACATTTAGCCAAACAACTATATAGTATGAGAGCAGCACAACATTGAAAATAAACAGCCATAATCAATAAGCTACACATTATTATAAAGTTTAATTTGAGTAAATAGAGACAAACAAAAAAAATGTTTTTGCACTCACCACACAGATCTGGGAGACACGAGAGACAATAAATTTATTGATGAAGTCATACTCTCTGCCAGCTTCACTGAAGAAGAAATAGATTTTCTCCTCGTGTGGAATGAAGATGGAGCTGATGAAGGTCGGATCTGAGGTAGACAAAGATACAATTTCACTGAGATTTCCGCTTTGTCCAATGATAATGTCTATGGGGGTCACACAATCTCTTTATTAAAACGTAGTGGTTCACATTAAAGTAAAAATGGTTGATTTAAGCAAAAACAGTGTAGTACTCTGTTTGAGGTCAACCAGAAGACGTTTAAGCTGACATAAAACCTCCATTGTATATTTTGTCCAAATATAAATAAATCTTAAAGATTAGACGATGAACTCACCTTCAAGCCATCCTAATGTATCATCCAGCTTCAGGTCAAGGCGCTTGCCCTCACTCAGATGTCGGGAGATGATGGGTCGATTTCCTCTATAGTCTGCTACAGTTCCTGTGTAAAGTTCTCCATCTGATAAATAAAATAATCAGAACTGTTTTAAAAAAGGCCAACAGACACAAATGTGGCTTTTTCCTCATTGAGATGACTCTGGTTGAGAACTAGCACTTTAAAATAGATATTTCACCATTAGTCAGCACTTTAATTTTCTTCATTTCTAAACAATTGTAGCTTTAAACTCTGTAGAAGTTTAGTAGTCCAGCCTCAAAACTTCAACATAAATGCTGGTTACAGTCCTCTGCACTTCTGTTATGCTCACCTACAATGACAGCAGTGTTGCGCTGATATGGGTCATAAGGGCAGCGACCTCTTCCTTCATCGAAGTTCTGCTGCATCGTAAATGTCTGTAAGTTCTGAACAGAAATGTGTAAGAATACAATTTATTTACAATGCAAATTCAAATTTAATCCTAAAAAAGGTACAAGAACATTTAATTGAAAAACTTACAATGTATGTGCAGCGTGGACTAAAGGCAAAGGTTCCACAGGCATAAAGGTGACTGGAGTTTAAGAACTCCAGGACACGAATAAAATTGGAGCAATCTGTCTAAAAAACACAAGAATAACAAAAAAATAAATAGAATGCTTTTTTTTTTGGTAAAAACGAACATCTGCTGATGGCAGAAAAGAGCAGCGTAGAAAATTGAGCATTTATTCAACCTTTTGACACAGTTTAGGTGCTGTATTGTCGAATATCTTTCAGTCATTAAGTTTACAATCACTGCAAAAACTGAATCTTAAGAAGGTAAAAAAAAAAAAAAAAAGAAATAATGTCTTCCTTTCTGTCTTGCAAGTAAAATAATCTTATCAAGACAGTTTTTAAATAGTAAAATAATCTTAGTTTAAGAATGTCTTAAAGTCACTAGACTTATAAAAAATTAAAATATGAAATTTTATATATTGCTGGTTTTCTTACCCCGTTGGCAGATTTTTCTTTCGTTTTCAAATTGTAAGAATCTTCTAGGGGTTTGTTTTTGCAGTGCTGGGATAGCGTTCAGACACGCAGCCTAAGTTCATAAATCTGCTCTTTTAATGTTAACACAAATCAGGTATACTTGCCATTTTTTTTCCTTTCATGGAACACTGTTCCAGGTCTTTGTCTGAAGGACTCCAGTCCAGCTGAAAAAAGTGTTGTATCACGTCAGACTCACTAGTTGTGATGAGATCGGTCCATCTGTTGACCAACACTCACTCCCTACCTTGTTCCTCAAAGTCATTGCATCTTTTTGGCTGACATCCAGCTCCAGCAAAGCGTCCTGGGCTCCAACGTAGAGCGTTTCTTCATCCGGAGCAAGAAGCAGTGTGGTGGTGTTTTTGACCTCATGGTTGTTGAAGCTGGTTAGACGTCGCCCAGGACTTCCTGATTTTTGGCAGCAGGCAGTTGGAGACAGTTATGGAAACAGTCCAAGATTCATTCAGATGTTTGCCAAACTTTATGTTTCAAAGTCTATGAGCAGAATGCTGAACCCATGGTCTAGTGGACGAGAGATGTCATAAAGAGGAGATGTTCTATATTGATATTATAGCACTCACCCATAGGGAAAGAGACTCTGGGTGTCAGTCTGGTCAAACAAGGACCCAGCAAACCCAGCAGGACCACAGTGAGACTTAGCAGGCTGGAAGTGTCCATTGGAGCTGCCTGAGTAGGACTAAAGCTGCACAGCCTGCTGTCTGCAGCAACACAAATAGACAACAGAGTCAGCTTCAACAGATGCCTTTAATCACTTACAAAATCACATTTTTTGCTCAGGTCATGAAGATGCCCCATATGTTAATGAAGAAATAAGACAAGTTTTAAGTCAAAACAGAGACTTTTCTTGGTCACAACCTAACTCCAGAAAACTTTCTGTGTATTGGTGAATATTTTATATTTATGCTGCTACTTTTATGACTCAACCAAGAAGCTGAAAGCAAGTAAGTCATCATCTTTGCATTAAATAATTGGTTTTGGGCCTTCTTTATATAGAGTCACTTGACTCACTTAGATGATATGAAGTCATATCTTCTCAATAGTAACGTTCAGTTGGTGTTTGCAATTTCTGTGTATTTTTCTTGTCCTCGCCTTAATTGGGAAAAACTGGAAGTAGAATGTGAACTCAGGGTAACCTTTTAGCATACATTTTGTGTTACTCATTTATTGTTGCAGTTGAATTGCTTTTATTACAAGCATATGCCACTCTATGGTAGATAATGAGTCCTGCAGCCAGAACAGAGCCTCTTCTGGTCATTTTATAGCACTCTGCTGAGGGAGAGGAATCATACAGTAGGGAGTGATAGATGCAGGTTTGGTCTTCCAGCATTTTGCCCCTTCTGGTGTGAGATCGTGTTTAGAAGTAATCATCTCCAAAGGTAAAGCAGAGGGGTGTTGTAATAACTGTTCTACATAAAATAATTACAGTTTCTTTTCAAATCTCCAAAATATCATGACTTGAGGTTTTGCTAAAACATCCTGTTTTACAGCAATGTTGTTCAGGACTCACGTGGTTCTTCTGGTAAGCTAAGCTGCTGCTGCTGCTCCTCTGCACGACTGTTTTTAGCCGGGCCTAAGCTGCAAATAAGCTGCTTGCTGCGCTGGAGTTGCTTCATAGTCTAGATTCAGTGTGAGCAGCTGAGCATCTGACCTGCCTCTCCTTATAGTCATAATTAATTGGATGAAGTAGTCATGCAGGCCAAAAATGAAGCAAAGGATGGCAGGTAAGAAGCCAAAAAAGTAGATTTTATCCTTAGCAGATAACTGACATAAACTACCAGCACCCACACGTGCTCGTCCACCAAATCTCCTCTGGAATCTTAGTTTTACTGGAGGGATGAACCAAAAAATAGAAATTAGAAATGTTTGGTTGTTTCCTCTAAAGCAAATAGATTTGTTTATTGATCATCTGTTCCAGGTAATGAAAAGAATACAAACTCACTGTTAAAAAAAGGTTCAGCATGTCCTGTTTTAATAAAATCACTTAAAACTGTCAGAAGGTTTGAGGTGGATGTATGAGGTCACCATCAGCAATGGAGGATCTGCATCGGTTGAGTCTCGTCAGTTTTCAGATTGTAAAACATACGGATCGATGGACTCAACCTCACTTTTTATGTACTGTATCCACAAGAATATTAACACAAGGCAGGAGTGACCTTTCTGTCCCCCCTTCAGACTCTCTTTGGGGGGACACAGAAGGACTTTCCCCCCAGATCAGACGTGCTCTACACAAATCCCTGCTGCATCTCCCAAGTCAGCCTGTATTCAGCACCCACCACAATTTTAAACAATTACAAGTTTCTCTTGTGTCAATCTAAAGCTTATAAATGCCACACCAATGTCGATTAACTCAAAACCAACCACCCTCATAGCCTCCTTCAATACATCCATGAATCTACTCTTTGATTTTTCTCTGGTTCTCTTTACTGGTACTGTAGCTCCAGCCTCATCCTCCTCTTACCAACATAATTACTGTCATTCCTCTCAATGTGTCCAAACTATCTCAATTTCAACATCTAACACGAGCTGTTCCTCTGATGGACTCAGTCCTGATCCTCATCACTTCTAAAGAGAACCTCAACATCTTCATCTCTGACTCCAGTTTATCTCTCAGAATCTCTAACTTCTAACTTGCAAATTACTTTCTGCTACTAGTATAGTGCCATTTGCTGCTGCTTCAATTTATCATTTTTTTTTAAATGTGGAACAGCAGAAGTGAATTATCGGGAATGACGCACCAGAAGTGGATTGGTTAAAATATCAAATCTGTTAGAACAGCTTTGCAAAAGTGTTATAGTATTCTCTTTCTCTCAAAGAAACAGCATCTTTTTACCTCCCATTTGGCTCTGGTGGTGGCTGAGTGACCACCTCCAGAGGTTTTATAGATAAACCAATATTACACTGTTGAAGATTAAACTTCACAGCACAGTGAGGCATACTTTACATGAGGCCAAATTTCCTAGAACTATGACAAAAACCAATCGGAGGCTTAAATGGTGTATGTTTCTCTTTATACTTGAAATAGACAGAGCAGTTAAATTGTGAAACTTCTGATTAGTTCCTTTAACAGCATATTAACAACCATAACATCTTTTTCAGTCAATGAGATTATGTTTTTTTTATTTAAGAGTGAAAAAAAAGAAAGAAAAAAAAAAGTTCCTGGCTTTAAGTTTTATTTGTACCAGCGTATTCAAAGTCCAGCCCATGGGCCAACTGAAGCTCTTGATCAAATTCAACTCCTTATAAAACACACAGTCTACCAATAATGTTGATTCTTAAATAAAACTAAAACCTCCAAAATAAAGCTGTCTTATATTTCACTAGAAGAAAGAACTCCAAAGACCTGCCAAATAGGATACAAGCACAGCAACGCGTACTGTTCACACTTCAGATATCTTACAATAGCCACTGATTTTGAAGAACATTCATTGTTTAAAAAATCCAAATGAGTTATTCAGATTGAGTTAATCATACAAATTACAAATGAATTATAGTATTACTAATGATAGTTTTAAACAGTTTATCTGAATACATTTTCATTTAATCAACCCTTTGCAAAAGGTTTGGACAGCACCGGTGTAAACTGCATTTCCTTTACCTTGTGTTGGGAGACTGAAGAATCAGGATCTGATGTTCATACTTTCAATTTTTTTTCTGTTCCTCCATTTCTATCCAAACATAAACCCGGCGGTGCTGTGGAAGGAGTAAACGCATGCTGCAGGATGTTTTCAGAGATGGTTCCCTCTGTGGCGTCTCAAAGCTCTTCATTCTCCATCCAGTCTCTGAAAAGACCAGCTCTAAAAATGTAGAACAAACCAGCAGTGAGTCCGTGCGGCCAGGAAGGAAGGTGGCTAATGAGGACAAAAGAAGCTTGAGGAGGATTAGGAGCAACCTGAAAACAGCCATGCAGCAACAGCTTGGATGCCTCCTAGTGTCAGACTTGAAGGTATTTTACACAGAGTTCATTCTTGAGTGGTTAGTCTTTGCACATAAATACATACATTTACTACAACAAATTAGCAAAATACTTTTGACTGATTGCTCGATTAATTAAATGAATTGTATAGATTTACAAGAAATGAAAGATGATTCCTTTCACGATTTACAGCAAGAAACAGAAATGGGCTTGAAACAAAGCAAAAAATGATTGAAAAAAAGGCAAATCTTCTCAATAACACATTTTTTTTTATCTTGGATGATTCTCTTGTGCAGCTTTTGAAGCAAATATGCTCTTTCTTAGACTAAGTCTTCACAGAAGCTTTAAATCACAATTAATGTTCAGGTAAAAGTTTTCACAAGAGGCACTTTTTTGTTGTGTTTTCTTATTCAGTGAGTAAAAAGCACTTATTAGGAATTTTTTATATATTTACCCTAATTTGAGGTTGTAGTCCTCTATTCCTCACAGTACCTGTGCTGAACCTTTTGCTTCATATTAAAATCACCTGTTCTGTTTGGAGTTTTTTTTTTTAATTTTACAACTTTAAATTCAGGAAATACATTTTATTTAAGTTAGAGGCATTGTGTCTGCTTTAACCTTTTTTGTCAACTTCATTAATTAAAATTTTTTCTTTAATTTTCTACTTAAATCTCTCTTTATTTCATTTGATTTTTTTTGCAACCTTCCTGCTCTTCTTCTTAACTTTTGATGGCAAAACTGTTGTGCCTGTAAAATCTATGCTAGAAATTTGGTATCTGCTTCTCATCACTTGCATACGGATTTGTAGCTAATTACCTTAGCGCACCACAAAACTTTGTCCTCTATTACATTAATAAAGTGAAAGTACTCTTTATTTACACACATTTCTGTTCCTTTATAACCTGTGATACCCGCTCAGCCACTTAAAATGGGAAACACAACAGTTCTTTCTTACAGCTCCACAACTTTTAAAACTTGTTTGTTGATTTGTTCTATTTTTTTTGTAAATAACACATTTTATGGGTCACTCTTGAAGATTTTGTTTTCTAAATGAAGACTTTACCCCCCTCCCCAAAGAAAATAAATAAACCAAGAATAATAATTAACGTTATCGTCGGGCACATCTGTGTTAAACTTTAACATAAGTAAATTAGCAGTTTTCTATGAGCAGAACATCACTGTCTTCTGTGTTGTAACTTTACAACAGAAATAAGAATACTCATAATCTTGTTTCAAAAATATATTCATATTTTTGCTTTAGTTTAAAATATTGCGCTAAAACAGTGGTGAACACTTTTGATTAGGATGTTATATTTAAATCTTTAGGTCAGGAAAAATCTTGTGAGGGATTTGAACTAAAAAAAAAATGCTTCATTGTCTATATTTGATGTCCTAATGTCTTCCATTTCCTGTGGACCTAAAAGATAATTGGGAGAGGCCTCCTCTGGCATTTGAATGTGTAAAAATGGGGGTGGTTGGACAATGGAATTGGGCCAAGAGAGAAAAATATGAGCAGCTTTAACTTCAGATCCTCTTCTTCTATCCTTGTGTGTCACTCTAGTTTTTTTTTCTTTATCAACCCTGTCCACACGTTCATCAGCTTTGTTCAGACTTTTTGTAGTAACACCTTGAACAACTGAATGTGAACAGAGAAGAAAACACTCACCTCTTCAGTCAAATGGTCACAGGTCTTCATTTGCATTGCTATCTGACCAACTGTGGACAGAGATATGACCTGCGACGCCTCTGGCAGCTGTACACATAATGCTCCTCAGCTCACCGCTCTGCATCAAAGACACAATGAAACCCCGTGGAGTCTGCGCCTTGATGATTCAGCTGTTTTTGGCAGCAGGAGTCAACACTGGTGAGATCAGGATTCCTTCGGAAGGGTGTTCTTTTTTTGTCTGATGGAGAAAATTCCTTTTTTACAGAGTGGAATATTTTGAAAAAAAAAACACCAAACATTTAGCAGCTGGACTGTAGGCTGCATTGATCATTTCTAAATTCAGCAGAAATCAAAAACTTCTGAGGTTTATGTGTTCAGTAAGGATCTTTTTGTAGTTTAAAAAGCAGCATATGTGGTTAAACAGAAAGTTTATGGTAATGTATGTTTGCATGCTGTTGATTAACTAAAGTTTAAGTTACAGACAAAATAGAAGAAAGATGGAGAAACATTGATTTTGACATCCTCACATTTGCTTTTTTGTTCTTCAAAAGCAGTAAAATGTGGCTGTTTCGGGTTAAAACTGGACAATTTCCAAACTGATAAAAGGATAGTACCATACATTGACAGCATCAGGAGTAATAAATGTTGATAGGTCCAAACGTAGCAAAGACCTGCAAAAAAAAGAAAGAACACAAAATAACATCAACTGTCATTCTGAGGCAGATCATTCAAATAACAAGCTAGATGCAGTTTGAAACTTTGACATGGGTCCAACAAAGAACAGCCTGCAACAAGTCTTACTTATATTGTATATAAAAAACAGCAAAAAAGTCTTCCAGAGAATTCTCCAGATAAGACAATATATGTACAACTTGATAATCATCTTTTTCTGAAGCACACTTCCTTGTTTTCTGTATCACTGCATGTTTAAAAAGCAGACTGAGTAACTCTATTTGCAGCCATATTTAAACATATGGTATTTATAGTTGTATTTTTTAGGTCAAGGGATTAGATTACAATGCAGGTTTATTTTTTAACTTTCATTCGTATTGTTTAAAAAGGGTCATTATAAGTCGACATCCAGGTGAGTGTGACACATAATCACCATTGTCTGCATATCAGATGCTCGAAACTGGAGGTTTCAAGTTAGTGTGCATTGGACTGTAGAGAGGCACTGATGCAGTCCAAATCCAGATACCTAAATGTAAAATCATGCAACTATTTGAATATTTTAAGGAGCTTCTTTGCCTTTTGGTTGATCCCTTTAGAGGTCACCACAGTGAATCATCTGCGTCCACCTAATCTTCTCTTCTGCATCTCACTCACTCACACTAACCACCCTAATATCCTCTTCTACTAAGATCCTCTTTTGTCTCCAACTTCAGCAGTCTTAATAATAAAAAAACATTTAAAATATGGAGGTTTATGGATGCAAGTCAAAGAGGTCGGGATGGTGGTTAACGTGAGGGAGGAGGATACAGAAGAAAAAGTCCAAGTATGTGTGGTCCTTTCTGTGAATGTAGTCTCTTTGAGCTAAGCCCACTGGGGTCCTTTGGGAAGTAACCCAGTCACCAGGGGTTGCCCAGGTGGCAACAACCCCAACCCTGGGCCTGCATCCAGATTAGGGCTGGAAATTATAGTTTCCAGAAACAATTCGATTCGCAAAAGCTTGGATCGATTCAATTCAATTTTGAGTTTACACATTTATACACATTTGTATAGAAATACATTCATAATCTACAACATGTTTTGAATATGTTTGTATTAATCTGATACAGTTCACATACTGTAAAATCTATTAGTGAAATAATGAGATTGTTAATAGCATAGTGTCACATGGTTTCTCAAAAGGAGAAGTTCTAACAAAAACATTTTCAGATCATTAACATTGTAAACATTGTTCTGCTTCTAGAGGGCATTTCCGTTTGGCCACTAGGTGGCGATCTCTCTATAGTATTACACCTTATTCCAGAAGAAGAAGAAAATATGAGCAAAAAACAATGTTTTAGACCACAAATGGTTACTAAAAAATATTTCCTTCAAAGAGTTGAGAAAGCCTGTGAGTATATAAAGATGTTCATTTAGTCAGCAGTGTATGATTAGGTCAACAGAGCGTTAGCATTAGCCGTTCTATGGGCAATTCCATTAAATGTTGGCTTCAAGCTTTAATTTTATGCGCTAAATCAATTTGTATTTTCACGAAACGATTATTGATCTGTTAAGCTTACATCGATTCAAATCGATGTAAGTTTTAAG
>NC_050522.1:17331291-17346271 GCF_002922805.2 Oryzias melastigma | reverse complement strand
TTTATGCACTAAATCAATTTGTATTTTCACGAAACGATTATTGATCTGTTAAGCTTACATCGATTCAAATCAATGTAAGTTTTAATTGCTTCTGTAAGAGGCAATTCTTTTTCTTTCTTACGACCTAGGTAAAGATATCATGACTTTGGAGGAGAATATACAGAAAGCAATATTACTATTTTCTAGGCAGACTCATATTTGAAACTGCTTACATGGACAGAACAGTCAAACTGTAACTTAAAGTATTCATGTTTCAAATTATTAAGAATCTTTGAGTCATTGAAGACTGATATTTTCATTTTAGAATATCAGCAACATTTCAAAGGCTAAATCAATCTCTTTGTTTCTTGTTTTCAGGTTGGAAGACTAACTTTAACCTCACTTTAGGGAGGAGGTAAGACTCAACTTTGCGATGAAATCCCACATTATCAGTTATCAGGAACACAATAAATGAATTTAAGGAACACAAGAAACTACTTGAGTATTGTAGCTGTATCAAAGCTCACTTTATAATAGTTTTGTTAACTTGTTTCACTTAGATATGAAGCTCCTGATGATCAGTTTAGATTATACACCTTGTACATTTCAAATCGTAACAGTGTCTAACCATCATGTCACTCACAGAGAGGAAGCTGGATATAGCCACCAAACGATAGTGGTGATGGAGGACAACCCAGTGGTGGTGGAATCAGCCACTTATCTGTTTCTGAGGGATCCCTCTGTGTCAACACTCCTGAGGTACCATGAGGGGGCGCTGCAGGTCCTGCGAGGAAGCTCAAGGCCCTCTGGAGGAAATCACAATATTGTGCTGGTGGGCCATGGCAGCCAGGGCCCCATGGAAACTTCAAAGCTGGCTGGTTATGGGCCAGAGGATATTGCCAAATTTGTCACTACCTTAAAAGCTGAAATCATCTCTGGTGACGTCGGTACAGTCAGCCTTATTAGCTGCAGCCTTGGAAATGACGAGCACTTCATGCTGAAGCTGTTGCAGGTCCTTCACTCTGCTGGAGTGAAAACAAAGCTGCTTCTGCACACTAGCCTCCTCTCGGTAAACTCTGATGGGGAGATAGTGACTGCTACTGGCAGCGGCTGGAGGGCCCATGACCACACCAGCACAGTCACAGCTGAGCTTTTTGAGAACGGTAAACTTCGGACAGTGAAAGAGCTCGGCTGTACAGGTCCCATCCTTTCAGATTATAAAGGAAAAGCTTTGTACCTGCAGATGCTGGAGTGGCCGAGCCATCCACAAATGTTTGTCCCAGCAGAACTGCGACACAAGTACCCCTCTATCGACTGTCTGGAGGGTCTTACTTGGAGCTTGTTCTTTGAGGAGACAGAGAAAAGGCGAGCTCCAGATTACACCCCAGACCACGATCTAGTGAAAGCAGTTTGGCTTAAAGAGATAGAGGCAAATACTGTTGTTCCCAAGCATATCAACAATATACTGGACCTGCTGGTAGAGATCAGGTACAATGCCAGGGAGGAAGTCACCGAAGACCTGTACTATGTTCTCAATGACTGTATTTACAAAGTGCAAAGGAGTAACCTTTCCATCAGCCTGGTGGGAAAGTTCATGAGAACGGACAAGGAAGGCGAAGTCGAGGAGTTCCTTCGCAGTTTCAGCAATGAGGCAGATGAGTCGTCCCTGCTGGAGCTACAGCAGGGTCTCAAAGCATCTAAGTTCACTGATTTCTGTCGCCAGACATTTCAGCTTCACCACTGCATCTTCAATTGCGAGCGATGGGGCCAATATTTCATGGCTGCAGTGTTTTCAGCGTCTGTGCGCAACTTCCGAACCTTCTCCCTTTTTCTCATGAGTGTCATTGGCTGTGAAGTAGGGCGCTCTCACGGGTCTGACAGCCCATTGTGCACGGCTTTTATGGGAGAGAACCATCCCATGGTGACCAAAGAACCATGGCCTGAGAACATCAGACGAGGGTTCTACGGCTGCACTGTTGACAACTATGAAATGGCGCCCCAAAAGATGTGGCTGGAACAAGTGGTTGCCAAAGAAAATGCTCTGTACTTTAGATCAAGGGAGGTCATGAACGCCCTCCATTACGACGAGCAAACAGAGCTGGACATCTTTGGGAGAGTCAAAGTCATGAATAAGTACGTGTTCTCATCGTATATTGAATATTTTCGAGGCACACCTGAAGGAAAGAAACTTAAGAGAGGATGTACGACTTCACTCCATAAGAGATGAAATCCACACTCCTATGATTGGAAACCATTTTTTACGTTCACTATTTAAAAAAAGAGTGAAAAAGTTGGGTAGTAATCATCAGTTACTATCAATGAATAAGTAAACCTGGAAAGTTTAACGTTGTTTTTCTGTATTTGTTAAGCATTATGCAATGAATCTCTACTTTCCTAAAATGTGCTTGCTTTTCCAAACAAATAAAATTTTAAATACCACTGATGTTTTAGCACAAGTCTATTATTTTGTCATTTATTTTGTGGAGTAATTGTAACATATCAGATGATGGGTTATGCCATATTATAACCAAATGTGAACAACTATCTTTTGATAGGTGACCTATTTATGTTTATTAGTACAGCCTTTTAAAATATGGTGTTGCGAGACTGTTGGCGAGGAGTAAGCCCGTCCCACTTCCCATCATCCCCTTGTTTACACTCTCTCCCGCTAGCTTACAGCCACTTACAACCCCAAGCTAACATTAGCGGTGCAACAAAACCGGTGAGTGATATTGGAGTTATCCAATAGAACAGCTTTGATCCAGATTCCAGCTCAGATGAGGAAACCAAAGACGTACATGGATCCAGTTGTCTACAAGTGGATCCATCAGAATGGAGTGGAGGAAGGAGCAAGCGGCTTGCCGTTGTAGGTCTACGTCACACCTACCAGTTTTTTTCCAACTGCATTTTTATCTGCTACCGATTCACAACAATTTAAATAAAAAACTACTCACAAAGGCTATTTTAATCTCAATTTTCTTTATTTATTTAATAAAATGCTACAAGGAAGACACAATTTTCATTGAAGTGGGTCTTCAAATCTTTTTCGTAAATATCTTCACCACCAGTGTCATCTTACATACCACCATCCATACACAGTTTGGCTTCTCTCAGTCACTTAACTCTTTCAAACATCTGCACAAAATGTGATCAACTTTCATTTTTATTTATCACTCTGTTCTCCTTTTTTCTATAAAAATGTGTTCACCACTTTACATCCTTCTGGCAAAGTCCATCATCATCTGTCTTTATGTGATGTGTTATGAACATCAAACTTCCTCATCACCTTTGTTACCTCACTCGTGTCCATTAAAACATAATACTCTCTGCTCACCTCATCGATCCAATAACTGGTGGGCTGCTAGATGATAATGATAAGAATAATGTTTATGGTCCAAACAAAATAAATGGAAGTTGGTTGAATTTTCCCTTTGGAGTGAGTATGAGTGTGTGGCTACAGTGTGTTGGGATTATGACATTCCCTGGCCTTAACCAGAAGCCAGCAGTGATAAATTCCAGCAATCCTGGTCATTACCAGAAGGGAGTATTCAGGTGAAAACCACCAGAACTACAGTAATCCACTCCATTTCTGCTCACTGTTGTGTCACTACATGTTCGACAAGGTTCCCAACTATAAAAAATTACATTTCTTTTACATCCCAGTGCTCAAAAACATCTAAACAAAGCAGATTTCTACAGTACATTTAGCACAATTTCATCAACCACAGTCAAACTAAACCAACCATTAAACACCTCTCTCTGTATAGCTGTCTCCATCGGCGTGGCCAAGCTGCAGACATTCTTTTGTTCTGATCCGTAGGACAATGTCAGCCAAAACATGTTTATTAATAACCCAGCAGGCCTTAGACAGGAATAAGCGGCACATCCATGGTTGTGTATTCCCCAGAGAGACCCCGTTATAGTCATCCCAGGGCATTTGGCACTCAAGCTTATAGCTAATGTTTCTCTTGGCATTGTTTGCAGCTCCTTCTTCTGCTCCTTCTTCATCTGCTTCCATATTTTTTTACAAATTGAAGTGATTTTGTCTAAAACATGGAGCTTAAGCTTTTCAGGTTTTATCTAGATGCTCATTTTCAACTGTGTGGGAGGGGAAAAAGGTGGGACAAGGTATGCTAACCAGAGTGGTCTGCTTATGGATGGACCCAGAAATGAAACATAGAAATTCCAAAAGTAAAGATTTATTTTATGCCAAAAACGTTTAAATCTTTTACTCATTTTAATAGATGTGTGTAGTACAAAAGATGAGAACAACCATGTCTGCCAATATTTGTTCCTGTTGTTTTAAGATAGCAACCCAAAACCCGTAAAAACAAGTTTTCAAAAGAAAATGTAATTATCTTGAAATGCTTAACACTATAATATTAATGATATTTTAGATGGAATAAATATAATACAAAGCAGGAATTGTAAATGTTTAAACAGTTATTTATAATGGAAAATGACTGATTAAACATCAACTTTAAATAAATGTTGGAAAATGTACTGGGGACAAATGGGTGTAACCTTAGCCACTTTGTCACAAAGGGTGGGATTAAAGGAGGAGGAGCTAGGTGTCTGCTATATAAAAATATCTTGTGTGAGTTGGGTTCTTCTACCAGCTCCATCAGGCTCGAAAATCTGCTTTGGGCAAAAATCTTCTGTTTATCTTCTCTGCCAGCTGCAGGAACCCAACAGCCAAGATGGAAGCCATCAAGAAGAAAATGCTTATGCTGAAGTTAGACAAGGAGAATGCTCTGGATCAGGCTGAACAAGCTGAGGCTGACAGGAAAGCAGCTGAGGACAGAAGCAAACAGGTGGGTCATGACGGCAGGCACACCTCTATGATGTAAGATGTACCGATAAATTGTTGGAAATGCAATCCAAAGAATCAAATACAATCTAACTTTAAAACAATTAGAGGTATTTTTGTCAATTTGACAAAAAATAGTTTATATAAATGGAAAACATCAAATTTATTCACAATCTTGACTCCAGTGAAAGTTAGAAAATACGTTCTGTGACTTCTAATTTTGGGAATAATAAAGTATCTAAATTATCTTTCAAACTGAAAAATATATTTTTAAAAGATAAATAGAATGATTATTTTAACATAAAATACAAGTTTGATATTATTCAATTTCATATGCACTGAGTGCAGCTCAGTATATCAATAGAGAAGCTGTTTGAGATTATCTCCCATGTCATTTTCTTTATTACATCTGTTTTCCATCAGCATGAAGATGAACTGCTGCAAATGCAGAAGAAGCTGAAGGCCACGGAGGATGAGCTGGATAAATACTCCGAGGCCCTGAAAGACGCTCAGGAGAAGCTGGAAGTTGCTGACAAAAAAGCAGCTGATGTGAGTAATCCAGCAACACAAAGCTCAGCTGCTGCACTCGGAGTCTGTAAACTGAGAACGAACGTAAATGGATTTTTATCTATGAAAAACCTGGACACCTTTATATCATCTCTACATCTTTAATCCAAAATGATTTGTTTTGAATTATTTTATAATAACATGGCTTGTCCCATGTTTGAAGGCGACATAAAAAGAGGTTTGCATTGTTGTGCAGTGACTAGAGGCTCAGACAAAGACAGTTGATGTGGCTCGTCCCAGCCAGGCCTGTCCTCCTGAGCTGCATTCCCAGCATGCCTTGCCCGCCACCCACAGCTGTTGGTGGGATTTAACTCCCGATTTCCACCATGATGTCACCATCATAACCTTGAGTGTAAGCCTCACAATGGTTCCAGTCTTTTTTTGGTGCTTTAGCCATTCCTGTCAGGTCACTTAACAGTTGTTTTAAGTCGTCAGTCTTGACACAAGTATTGACTTGACGGAAGTGTTTTATAGGCTTTTTATGCACAATAATTTATGATTTCTTACAGCCTTTAGTGATACTTTTTGTAAACTCTGCTTGTCCCAAGTTGGATATGCTGCTGGGACCCAATACGTGAAGGATTTTAACTTGTCAGCCACCCCCTCTCAATCTGCATTCCTGCTCCCTGAAACTTCCCCGTTTCATCCCATTTACCTTCACTTCTTCAGTTTCCTGCTCCATCTGCACACTCATGGCAGCCATTTTTGGCATCCTTAGACAAGCTATCAAAAATCCAAGATTCCTGGTTGATACTCAGATACAGTCTTAGGAATAGCAGAAAGATTTTACAGTGGGTCAATAAGTGTTAATCAGTCACTGATTCTACCCATTGTCTCACTTAAAATGATGAGAGAGGTCAGAAGTATTCATAAATGATTCTAGAATGGTTTCCATCCCAACCACAGTACAGAAACCACCCAAATAAACATCACCAATGACCACCTTGGTGGGAGATTTTGGTTTACTATCCATTCTTTTCCTTTTTGAGCTCAGTGCTACTGAGCTCTCACACTATCCATCCTCTTTAATCTTTTGGCATTACTTACACCCCCCACAGTGGTATTACCCGTCTTTACCAGTTTGTCTACCTTAAAACCTTCAAATCCCAGCCCTCACCGGTCACTTCAGGTGTGCCCCAAGGCTCTTTCCTGGGCCCTTCCTCTTTGTCATCATTATCCACTCATTTAACTTTTGTAAATTTAACACACATTTTCATGGTTTGGCTGGTGACACCAAGCCAAAACCAACTTCCTCTGTCCATCCTAAATCCTAAAAATATTATAATAACTTGTATACAATCTTCTGCCTGCAAACACCTTTTCCTGATATAGCATATAACATATTATTTGGTTCACCTTCGGTCAGGCTGAGGCAGAGGTGGCTTCACTGAACAGGCGCATCCAGCTCGTGGAGGAGGAGTTGGACCGAGCGCAGGAGAGACTGGCAACAGCTTTACAGAAACTGGAGGAAGCGGAGAAGGCAGCCGATGAGAGTGAGAGGTAAAATCCTCCTGCGATCTTCTTAAATCTGTGTAGTTTGGGTCATGGATGGAGGAAACAAGAGGTTCTGATCTAAGAAGACAAAGAAATTCAAATCAATCAATCACTACTTCAGAGGCTCCATGTTGTTGCTTTAGCATATCCACACAAACCTTTATGTAAGCAAAAACTTCTAAGATAGTGTGATGTTTTTTTTCACAGAGGCATGAAGGTAATCGAGAACAGGGCCCTAAAAGATGAAGAGAAGATGGAGCTGCAGGAGATTCAGCTAAAAGAAGCCAAACACATAGCAGAGGAAGCTGACCGCAAATATGAAGAGGTGAGTTTGTTTCTGAGTTATTAACTTCAATGCATTATTATATTTTGGTTGAAGTGTGTGTTTGCTTTATGTTCTATATGACATTATGGTTTATTATTATGAATATTTTTCTCCCAATAGAAATAAATAAGACCCAAATTTGAATGGCTTAATTCCTAAAACTATTCAAGCCAGTGTTATTTATTATAGCAACCAATAACTTCTTAATTTTCTACCCAAGCCTAAACGAAGTTGCTTTTATAGCCCACCGTGTGGTGGGCTATTTTCACTCCCCATTCAACATTCTTAAGTTCTAACAAGTTGTATGTCTGTCCTGTTTGCGCCATCCCCAAACAAAATTCTGGACAGTTTCTTAACCTATTTCTTGAAAAATATTTCAGCAGAACAATTCAGATTTTTTTTAAAACTTCTTTTCTTCTTGTGGTGCTGATATTTAACAAACTGGGCTTGGTTTTGATTGTTACTTGTTTTTAACCAGGTGGCTCGTAAACTGGTGATTGTTGAAGGGGAGCTGGAGCGTACGGAGGAGAGGGCGGAACTCGCCGAGGCGTGAGTGTTTAAAAGAAGACCTCACCTTTTCGTCACACAAATAAGTCAAACTTTTTGTTGATATAGAGCAGTGCTTAAATGGGTCAAGTTTAGACCCAAGTTTGACTGTTAATAATGAGATTTAAAATGTTTAACATTTATAAATGTGTACTGAAAGAGCATTTACTGCCTTATTGGAAAAAAAATAGCGTAATTAAAGATAATTTATCAATATTAATTTGAAATTTAGGTTTTCTTCTAAATTGATTAATTTCAGGCAAAAACAAAAGGACAACAGCATTTTTTAAAAAGTATAAAAACATAAATAATTGGAAGTAAAATGAATGCAGTGTCTGGATGAATGTTTAAGTCTATAGAAGTTTCAGTGCTCATCAAAGTGTAAAGTTTAAGTTTTAATGTGGAATTTTGATTATTCATGTGCTAACTTCTCAAGAGGAAAAAAGTTAAATAATACGATGTAATATGAGCATTATCCAAACGTCAGTAATCCAGTGTTTTCAGAGAAGAACCATGAACATCAAGCCAGGACTCAGCAGTTCATCTCTACGTTGTGGAGTGTAGACTATTCATTTTCCTTTTCAAACAGTTTTGGTGTCTTACAATGTTCTTTGTTTTTCTTTTTCCTCTGAAATGCAAACCAATCAGTAAATGTGCTGAGCTGGAAGAAGAACTGAAGAACGTCACCAACAACCTCAAGTCTCTGGAAGCTCAGGCTGAGAAGGTAAGCACTTACCCAGCAACGACAAATAGAACTTTATTTTTTTTTTAATCATCCTAAAACTTACTTGAAATCACATAAATGAGTTTTATGAAAAACTAAAATAACATGCACTATGGTGGGAATCTGACATAAATAACTAAAATAAACATCTTCAGTACTTTCTCCCTAAATTAATAAAAATCTCTCTATAATAATAATCTATTACACTTTTTTAGCTTGAGTTGAATTTAGGACAGCTCCAAACAGCTGGCAGAAATAGAAAATTAATATTAGACATAAAAAGATTTTTAAGACCTTTGCATTCTTATGTTGGAGGTTGAGTTTTTAACTTTGATCATTTGAGGAACTGCAGCATTTGGTACATCTGGTTCACTACAACTGCACTACGTTCTTCATCTATTTTCTTCTATTTATCTTCAACAGTGGTCAGCAGTCTGAGAACATTCTCTCATAATTGTTATTAATATACTGTACAGTACATGTTCATATATTTATATACTGCTATGTACATATGCACATGTAAATCTGTAAATCTGGTTATTTAAATGCTCGCTTTTTTGCACATCCATAATGTACATATATGCTCATAGTCTTATATGGCACAGTTCATTGTATATATTTTTCTACATATTTTTTATACTTTATATCGTATTTTTTATATTATGTTCTGTATTGGGCTGCACGGTGGCGCAAGTGGTTAGCGCTCTCGCCTCACAGCGAGAAGGCCCCGGTTCGAATCCCGGCTGGGACCTTTCTGTGTGGAGTTTGCATGTTCTCCCCGTGCATGCGTGGGTTTTCACCGGGGACTCCGGCTTCCTCCCACCATCCAAAAACATGCTTCATAGGTTAATCGGTGACTCTAAATTGCCCCTAGGTGTGAATGTGAGAGTGAATGTGTGTGTGATTGAGGCCCTGCGACAGACTGGCGACCTGTCCAGGGTGTACCCCGCCTTCGCCCTTCAGTAGCCGGGATAGGCTCCGGCACCCCCGCGACCCCGAAAGGGACAAAGCGGTCGAGAAGATGGATGGATGGATGTTCTGTATTTTTTATGCCACTTGCACTGAAACGGTTGCTGCAATTTCATTGTCCTTGTGATAATGACAATAAAGGTCTATCTATCTATCTATCTATCTTAATAGTTGGGGATCGTCAAGAAAGAGATCCAATCTTTCAGATTCATGCTGAGGTCTCTGACCTCAAACTCCAAACCATTTAAATGCATATCATAGATTTCTGTACTCTGTAAATGTATTCTATTGCTGTGCAATAAGAATGGTTGGATTTCTTTTTTTTTTGCAGTACTCTCAAAAGGAGGACAAATATGAAGAGGAAATCAAGATTTTAACTGACAAGCTCAAGGAGGCGAGCACAAAAAAGACACGACCCCTTTCATGATGACATTGCGTCTATTTAGACCCTATACTTGTTGCAAATTAAAACTTTGGTGTTTTTTAACTCTTTTAGGCTGAAACCAGAGCTGAGTTTGCAGAAAGATCTGTTGCTAAGCTGGAGAAGACTATTGATGATTTAGAAGGTGCAGTTTTCTTTCCATTGAGGCAACAATTCCCACATTCATAATAGCAGTGAAATGCTTTCCTTAAGAAAGAAAAACATCTTTATCACACTGTAATTCTTATTTTTTTTCTTTTTTAAGATGAGCTTTATGCTCAGAAACTCAAGTACAAAGCCATCAGTGAGGAGCTGGACCATGCTCTTAATGACATGACTTCTATGTAAGTAGTTGTGTTCAAGAGTTATGCAACATTCTATCTAAAAGCTTATTCACTCAATTTTTATGCTGAACATATACTAAATACTGTCAAATAATGTCATTTTAGTTGGAAGCAGAGCAGCAGGGTTTAACTATTTAAAAAAATAAAAAAATCCTATAGCAACATTAATGGCAATGATGGTATAGCTATATTTTAAGCAGACACTTTCATGTCTGTGGAGATACTTTCAGCTTTGTCATCCAAGTTACAGCCATACAGTGATACATTATAGAAAAATAAAATAAAAGGTAATTTTCTTTGCATAATTATTGTATCTGTATTGTAATACATTTCATGATTCCTTTAATACTTTAAGTTACTTTCTATGTAAGACCTGCAGAACTATTACATTATATAAAGTGACAAACATGCTTTAAAGAACAATCACAGAACTATCACACAACCTTAGTTTGGACTAGAAAAATGAAACTATAGACGGTTTACTTTGGGGAAAAGAAAGAACCTGAGGCTTCTGTGTTTCAGAAAGACAAATTCTACTAAATAAAAGCAGCTTAAAATTAATATTTTTATTTACCTACAACAAAAACGAATCTTGATTTTGTGAGAAAACAAGGCTGGAGACACTTATTAGGAATACCTAAATGAAACGTAATAGTTTGGTTCTATGACGCCAGACTGGAAGTTTGGTTTATCTAAAGTAGGTTATCCAGTGTAGAGTGTAAAAATGTTTACAACTCTCACAAAATCCTCTTGAACTCTATGCACAAACTGATGTGGTTATTGTTGCAAGAAAGAGATGTAGACATCACAGAAGGTGGTGGAGAAACACGGCTTTTTTCAGGTTTTGAAGGGAGTTCCCTTTTATAATTTATGTAAAGTATGCAAAAAAGTTGAAGTTGTATTTTATCTGTAAATCACATGTACAGTAACAATGTATGACTCCTCTTTTTTCTTGTTTTCAGCTAACTGTTCACAATGTGATCTGGCTTCTCAAGATCCTGCGCACCCCCAATCCCCCCGACCCCCAACCCACCCACTCCCATTTATCCAGTGGAATTTATTCAACCTGTAATAAATGTCTGTTGTCCATTTTAAGCTAGTTCTTTACTATAAAGTATGACCCAAAGTGAAAGAAGTCTTTTAGAAGCTGGTGTGCTACAAGGAAAACATTAAAGCTCAACGAGGATTTCAAGAATGTGAAATGTGTCCATGAAGGCAAGACTATCTTACATACAAATACATCATTTATTTGGTTTTTAAGGATTTTAGATTTAATCAATCTTATCAATCTTTTTTAAAAAAAAAACTCCATCCTGCAAAGGCTCAGATCCTGCATTGGGTTAGTTTTGTAAAATTTGATCTATTTTGTTTTATTTCAATTCATATTTTTGAAACTGCATAACTATTAACAATAACTAGCTAATGTGGTTGCTGAAGTGTGTCACTAAATGCAGAAAATAGAAATATCTCATTGTTTATGAGCTAATATCAGCTAATTCGATAATAAAATGCAACAGTCACACCACAAAAAGAACTTAAAACAAGAAGTTATTTTTTTAGCAGAATTTATTTCATCTAGTTATTTATTAAGTAATTAGCAAAACCCGCTATAAAAAGTAGCCAAAAAAACTTGCCTTTTAAGTTTCTAAGAAAATATTATTTCCTGATTTTTAACAATTACATATTTACAATCACAAAATATACAATGTACATGTGTGCAGGAATTATACAATCAGTGGTTGGTTGTGCATCTATCCAGAGCTCAGTTTTTAAAAATGTATGGAAACATGATTTACTAAAGGGGATGAGATTGTGTCCGATTATTGCACAGGATTACGCCAGAGTTGCACGCTGTCCTGGTTTAAAAGCCACAGAGGAAGGAACTTTTCCATCAGCGGATCCATTAAAATCTTCATATCTAAAAGGGACAAACAAATATTCAAATGAAAAATGGAGAAGGAAATAGCTTCATATTCAACTACTCTGGGAAAAAACAGCAGTTTTTTGTGTATTTGTGGAGTTTATATAGAGTTTCCCCACCCTTTAGAGAACCAATTCTATGTCAAAAGTGTTAACAACTCACAGTTTTGTGTATTTCTTCCAGTCCGTCTGACTGAGAGACGCTTTAGTCACAGCCAAAGCAGCGTTCAGGTGAGCTGGAGACACTAACAAGCTTGGCTGGCTGGAAGACAAATCCGTACGAACACTCTCCTGCTGAAGAAAACGAAAAAGCTAAAATTCGAAGTCTCAAAATCTGAAAGCTAGAAAAATATGTGATGACCCCACAGTTACTAACATTGGCTCTTTTGTAGCTGCTCTTGATGTTGTTAATTTTTTGTTGCAAGTGGTCCAATTCCTCCAGGCTAAGTTCCTCATATCCAGTCTGGATGGAGGACATGTAAGCAGGAGGCAGAATGCAGGCCGGCTCGCAGAGCGTTCCTCCAGGACAGTCCTGTGTCACAGAGGGTCCAGAGACGCACTGGAAATTCATCAATCAATCAAACTTTATTTATAAAAAAGCACTTCTCATACTTGCACAGTTCAAAGCGCTTTACAGTTGAAAAGAAAAACAAGCACAATAAAAAATAGAAAGAGAAAAACCCAGCCCACCCTTCACCCTCACCCATTAACACACATCACCCATGACCCCTTAGTTTTACTTATAAAAGCAAATTATAAAAAAAAACTAAGGCTTGACTCACAAACTTACAGTTAATATAAACTTTAAACCAAAATGCTCAATTTCTGGCTATTTAATTTCTGAGCGTTGGCGACATCTAGCGGTAAGATAAAATATTACAAGCATTTTTTTTTCTTTATAGTTTTAAATATTCCTATATTTTAGTTAGATTTTATAATACCAGTTCTATCTTTTGATGAGTAGTAGATAAAGTGATAAATTTTAAGGCTTTAAGATACAAAAAGCATTGTAATGGTTGTTAAAAAAACAGACATTTACTTCAAAACGAGGATCAGTTTTTCTTGCTCAATACACTTTAAAAGATTCATCTAAAATTGATGGCTTTGCAATATTTGTTTCTGCTTGAATAAATATAGACAAAAACGGTATAGGCAAAAGTTTTAGGACACTTTCCTTATTTAAAAAAGAAAAATAATTATTATAATAATAACAAAATCCAACCAACATCAGACTGATGACCTTCATCTGTGTTGCATGACTCAGCAGTTGCCTAATGAATATTGGTGCATATCAGAGATTTAACAAATCCAAGTTGTCAACTTGTTGCTTACCAGCCTTGAAATGGGTGAATTGCCCAGCTCTGATTCATAAGAACTTCCGAAGTACAGTCTCCAAAGGTTGTTGTCATCTTCCTGATCCTCTGCTCGAAGTTCACTGGACTCGACCAGAACCATGGACAGGTCCGAGCCAGCGCCTTGGTCTCCCTCCCCAACCGAATCATCGGAGCCACTGCTGTTGTTTAGAAAGATCATGGAGGACAGACTCATGTCGCTGTCTGAGACGGGCGTCGTCTCCTGGTTGTGAGAGAAAAAGTGAAACCGGACAGTTTGTATCCACAAATGAATGAGTGTTGCAAAGTTGCGACTGATTTCTGACTTCTTGTTTGTTTTGACCCAAAGTGAAACAATAGTCTGAGAGGTGGTATACCTGTGGAGCACCGGGCCCGGCGCTGGTGTGGACAGCCTCTAGCTGAGCGTTGTAGAGCAGAGCCTTGAGGTCTGCACCGGTGAACTGCTCGGTCGCTGCTGCCAACTGCTCCAGATCCACATTGGGAGCCAGAGGGAGGCCTGAGCTCAGAGCCTTTAGGATCTCCACACGAGCCTCCTGCACATGAGATGAGACCAGCAAAATTAGCATTTTACTCTCAATTTAAAAAGATGCAGGTTTAAAAAAAAAAGCGGACCAGGTCGGGGGGAGGGCAGTAGAGGCACTTGTCAAGTCTTCCAGGTCTCAGCAGAGCTGGATCAATCAGGTCCGGGCGGCTTGTGGCTGCAAGCACGTAAACACCTGCAGACGAAAATAAGAAGAATGAAAATTAAAAAAACTCCTTAATTTCACAATCATTTGTGTTGGTACAGAATATCTACTCATCCCAGCATCCTCACATAAAACTGGGATTATTGACACAAACAGAAAAGTTATGTACCTTGCAGACCCTCCACTCCATCCAGCTGGGTCAGAAGCTGGTTTACCACTCGGTCGGTAACCCCGGTGCTGTCGTGGCCCCTCCTGGGGGCCAGAGAGTCAAACTCGTCAAAGAACAGGATGCAAGGGCTGGCAGCTTGAGCCCTAAAAGAGACAGAAAAGCTGGGAGTTTATTTAAATCCAAACTTCAGACATCAACAACAGTGAACTTTGGACACTCATATTACACCGGCTGTAAAGTAAAGGTGAACTCTGACCTTTGGAAGACATCACGGACTGCCTGCTCACTGGCTCCAATGTATTTACTCAAAAGTTCAGGTCCCTACAAAGACAGCAAAGTCCCTTTAACACATCTTAAAAAATAGGGGAAAATCTTTCTTTTTACACATTGATTTTAAAATAAAGTGCAATCTACCTTGATGCTGATGAAGTTCATCCCACTGTCCTTAGCAACAGCTCTCGCCATGAGGGTTTTTCCTGTTCCAGGGGCTCCATAGAGCAGGATTCCAGAGCGATGACGGATGGGAAGATTGGAGAATAGGATGGGAAACTGCAAATAAAATATTTCCTCTTCATTCACAAGTTAAATTTAAGACTCTTTAACTACCCAACAAAGACAAAATCGATTAAAAAAAGGTAGTTTTTCTGCTGCTTATTGCCTTGGGGGAGTGATAT
>NC_050522.1:17298096-17331251 GCF_002922805.2 Oryzias melastigma | reverse complement strand
AAAGCTTAACACGCACATTTTAATCTGACTTTTGACTGTAGTACAAAACTACAAAACTGGCAATTCATTCAAGCAAGAACTTCAATCTTATCCTTCCCACTGAGATCTAACAAAATCAGCTATTGATGATCGAGCTGAGTGATCAGTTTTTATACATACTTTTGATTGAATGAAGGATAGAAACTAAAAATAAAAATTGAAAATACATTAGAAATCTGTCATTAGGTGAATGTATTCAAACCTCAGCATCTAACGCTTTGACAGATTTAACTCTATTTCTGAACCAACAAATAGAAGAGAAACATAAATAAAAGTAAAATAAAAACTTCTGAACTTTACTCTCTTTAAATGAATGTATTTATTCAAAATAAGAATTATGTTTCGTTAGTTTGCATCCAATATAACCTATAATAACCTTTAACTGCTCCTTCCTTCATCAAAAATGAAATAATCTGATTAAAGTGAAATATAAAGTATCTAATGGCCAACATTATAGACATTTTAATTTAAGAAGGTTAAAGACAGGCTTTGACCTCTGTGACTTTAAGACGCCCGAGCTAAAGCTACCCAAACTCCAAATTATATTTTCAGTTGTTCCTCATGTTTTAAATTGACGTAATGAAGCAGCCTTGAGCACCACCACTGACCTTAGCAGGAAGCAGAATGGTGTCCATGAGCTGCTGCCGCACCTCCTTCAGACCCCCCACCCTCTCTAGTCCCACTCCACTCGGCACGTGAAGGTCCACTCCCCACAGCGAGGGGGGAACGAATCCCTTCAGAGCCTGCTCAAAGTCTGTCAGGGTTAAATGCGTCTCTGGAGAATACAAATGTGAAAGTTACAAACATTTGAAGGAGCTCCACCGTGTGTGATTAAGATCTAAACATGGCAGCTGAAGTGTTTTGGTACCGCGGTCACGGCGTCCTGTTCGGGTTGTGTTGGCATGGGTAGCCCGCTCCAGCAAAACATTTAGATCCTGGGCTGTGTATCCCTCTGTTTCCTTGGCAACAGCTGTCAGGTTGAGAGTGCTGAGCGTCTCTTCCGAAAAGAGAGGTTTTCTCAGGATGAGATGCCGCAGGATCGCAGCTCGCTGGGCCTGCAACCAAACAGGAAGTTTAACATGCTCCACTTTTGTTGTGCGCACGCATTGGAGCACTGACCTGGTCTGGAGGCTGGATGTTCACAAACCCTTGGATGAAGTGAGAGCCCTGGACCTCAGTCAGAGACGGGTGGAGGGATTGTTCACTCATGCTGGTGATGATCAGGCACACCAAGCTGGAGCGAACCACAACTTCATCCACCACGTCCCTTAGAGCTTCACGCACAAACACGATATCATATTATATTGATATTTTTTCATGACTTCAATTTATACACGTTTAGGCTTACTTTGTGCAATGTGTGCATGCAGCAGCGCCTCGGGCCCGCCGTCATGTTCAGGTGAGGTTGGGGCTCGAGCCAAATAATCCAAGTCATCAAGCAGGACAACAGAAGGCTGCCTCCACTCTGCCTGCTCAAAAACATCCTGGAAAATCTGCCTCACCGTCTCAACCTTTTTGCCTGGAAGATGAAAAACAAATGCTAATAAATTTCACTGATTTGTCTTTAACGTTCTGCTTGTGGAATCCGCCTGGACCTTGAAGCTTTTTGCAGTCCACCACCTCCACATGCGAGTCCAAATCCTCTCTGGCTTTTCTGCAGAGTCCTCTGGACAGAGTGCTCTTTCCACTTCCCTGTGATCACAGCAACTTGTTTGTTAGTTTGTAAATCTCAATTAATGACTAAAATGTAAAGATTAAAAATAACACCTTTGCACCAGTAATAAGCAGCGCTCCTCCTTGGAGACCCCGTCCTGCTGTTCCGAGCTCTCTGGAGAGCGGATTACCCACAAAGCTGTGGGAAAGGAACTCAAATCCAACCCGAGCAAGCTCACCAACCCCGCTGAGAAAAAACAATCAAAGTAAAAGTCAAATTCAAGAACAAATGTTAGCTTGGAGTTAAAAAATAAAGTTTACCCAAGACTATGAAGAGATGGAAGTTCCAGCTCGGGTGCTTCAGCAGCAGCGTTCACAGCCGGCATCGTCGCTGGCTGTCTGTTCACCTGAAAGAGACACAAAATGAAAACTGTGAACAACTAGTGCTAATAATTCCATGTTTTGTTAAAGAATCTTGAAAAATAAGAAGCATTTTATATTACTGTAGTGTGTAATGTGTGCATGGCAGTACCTGTATATCTTCCTTGTGCAGAACAGTGGGTGACAGGAGAAAAAGTTGGTCCTGAGGATCACTCTGTGGCTCTGGTTTTAGCACCGTTAAAGCAATCTCCAACTTGGCTAAAGATCAGAAAAATAAGAATTAGAAATCCGGGTGAATTCTCCCTTATTATCCTCTAATTTAGACATTTATTGTGAATGCTTCTTCTTTCAAAATTCATGAATTTAACTTTATTTAAATACCATCCCACTGTCAGGAATGGGCGATATACCGGTGCCAGTATTGGTAGAGGCCGATATTTGCATAATTTGAGTTTATCGGTTTTGAACCGATGCTTAAAAAAATCCACTGATGTTGTTCTAACTATTTTCATATACACTTTATTTTTGACATCATGGATACACGTTGTTCCTAATAGATCCCTGGCAATGGCAAGCTTATGTTACATCTAATAGTCAGTAAATGATCTGAATAATTTCAGATATATTTTCAAAGTTTTAAAGTGATACTTGCTCCTATGAGATCCCTTGTTGTATGTTAAAAATGTCAAGTATAATGTGATTGTATAGTAAAAGAAAAGTTGTGCATTCTTATCAAGAAACAAAAAGCAAATCTGAACTTTGTGTTATAAAAGGATGGGCTTCAATAAGCATTTGCATTCCACCTAACCCCTTTTCAAACTTGTATTTATTGAATTTGTGACTTTTCTTTTATAAAGGTGATTGCACTGATTGTTTTTTAAGTTGCAATGTTTTACATATTTAAAAAAATCAAATATAAATATAAACTTGGTGTTATTGTAGACACTTAAATATCAGTATGGGCAAATATCAGCCACAGTTGCAGAGGAAATCAGTGTCAGCCGGAAAAAATGATGTTGGCCCATTCCTACCTACAGTGCAACAAAATGACACTAGTTTATCTTGTAAAGATCAGAAATAATCACCGTCGTTTCCATGAAGGAGGATGGTGCCAGAACGTGGAGTCAGACGGGCCAAAGGTTCGTGGCTCTTTGTGTGCAGCCAACCCAGAAACATGGACTGGATCTCTTCATCGTCCTCCTCAGGCTGACAGGAAAAAAAACCAAACAAAAAAAAACAAACAGTTTTTTAGATTTAATTTTAAATCTGCTGTTCTTTTGAACAGATCTGATCACAGCTCTCACAGTGGCATTTAGAGGCTGCAGGCGTAGTTTGATGGCTACTTTTATGGTGGATTTGACAGGCTTTATTCGAACAGCTGAGTGAGGTCGGATGTTTATTTCGCTCATCAGAGGTTCGGGGATCTGAAAAAACATAAACTTTGTCAAATGAACAAAAAGTATCTTTAGAATTTAGGACTAAGCTATAAAGTATTTTCATACTCACCCATACTTTTCCACAGTAAATCTCCCCCTTACTGGGGCATCTCTCTCTGCTAGTCAGCATCTCTGTGCCGTGGCAAATCGTCCTGACAACCATCGCTTCCTCTCGCTTTTTATCTTCACCTCTTTTGTCAGAAAGAGGCTGTTCCTTAGGAACGCTGTTCTTCTTCTCTAGGGCCCGCTTGATTTTCTCCTTGGCTTCTTTAGGAGACTGAACTTTGGAAAGGAGGCCGTATGTCACTGCAGACTTGCCGACTATTAAAGAGGGGTTCCATGGAAATATGTGAACAACACCGGTCGCAATGTGGCTAATGGTGCAGAGAGAGTCTGGAGGTGCATTGCACACTCTGTAGATAGCGTCAGGGAAGAAAACCGGGATGTCAGGTACAGGTGGCAGCTCCTTTATCGAGTCATACGTGCCCGTTATTAAAGTGCGGAGAAAGTTTTTCATGTTAGCAATGCCACCCGGGGAGTTACTGTGAGGTACATGGAATGAACTCTCTGCTGATGACAGGGAAGATGAAGAAAACGGAGGGTTTTGCCGAGGTGGAAAAGGCTGATTCTGGCTGGATTTGATGCCAGCACCGATCTTCGGAGTGACTACAAGCTCTGTGAATTGCTCCAGATGACCAAAAGGCACATGAGGGGAGAGGGAAACTGTGAGGAGGAAAAAACAAACCAACCAAGTACAAAAGATGAAATTATTACAACTAACTTTCTAAAACAGAAACACATTTTGAGCTGAATAACAACACAAACCTATTCTTATGTAGATGACCGTCTGACTGTTCACCCAGACGGGAAACACAGCATCTTGGAAAACCACTCGGATCTGGTTCAGCAGTTGCTCTTCAAGCGCAGAACTGTGAAGCTCCTAGAGATGTCAAGGGAAACTGAGGATAAAACTGCAGAGGCTAGATGTCTTAGCTCAACAAACCAGAAAGCAACATCATGAAAAAGCAGTTCTGCACTGAAAATGCAAAAAAGGGAAAACTACAAGTTACGCTCCCAGGAGAATGATCTTAAGATGGTTGGACAAATTATGCAAAAGTCAATATTTCCCTCACCAAAATCTCCCAGTCATCAGATGACAGCGGCTCCACAAACACCTGATTCAGTGAGGAGACTTGATGGCATGGTCTGAGGAAGCACTGTGAAAACAAGTCAATCTTAGATAAAACCTTACACAGAAATGTTAAGATACTTTTTGTGTGTTATACAAAATGTTTTTGTGCTACGTTTCCCCAGTATTTCACGATCCATGCGCTGAACTGATGAAAACTTGACCTGCTTTACGGCAACTTAAACTCCCATCACCGATAGCATGGGGCTGAACTTCTGCCACAATTTAAATTTTAATTGTACTATTTTATGTTTTTCACATTCAAAACATTATATACACAAAATTTCACAACTTTTCGAAAAATGTATAGAAGGTGTTCTTTTTTATTAACTTTTCAAGGTCCTAGAAATTGCATTTTTCATTTTCAAAACTTTTCCCAATTTTTCGTGATCATAAGAACCCTAAATAAAAATAAAGTTTGATTAGATTTGATGTTTAAAGTTTCACCAGAAGTGTTTGTCCCAGTTGGTGACCAAAGCAAACGGAATAGAATCATTTTAAATAATAGAGTTAATCTATTCCAGAATACAATAATGGACAGAATCAACTAAAGTCTTTACCTGCTCTCCATCTGTCAAACCGAGCTTCTCTCCCAGCTGCCGAGACAACTCCACTCTGTGGCCGTCCGCTCCGGAGGAGGTTCTGCTGGGACACCAACTGAGGAACACCGTCGACCCGCCATCCCTCGACAGCTCCAAAGCCTGATTCTACAACGGACAGGTCGATGAGAGACGATGGAATGAGACACAGAACTTAACCAATTGGTGTCTCATATCAGATGTCTAATTGTCAGATCACAACAGTTATTATAATAGTCAACCAGTTCCAAATCTCCATATATCTAAGAATTGATTTGCTAAAAAAAATAAAATAATACAGATTTTGATAGTTTTTGGCAAAAATCCATTTATGAGTGCAGTGACTAATGTTTAATTTCTCTATTGGTTTTTTTGTTTGTTTGTTTTTTACCGACAATTCACTTTTTTGTTGCTTTAAAATGTCATGCCTTGCATTATCTGCAAAAAACTTGGAAGTACATATGATAAAACTGTTTATTACGTTTTGTTTAAGTTTTTACTAATTAAAAAATAAATAATTTCATGCCTTTAAATTCTCCTAGTAATGTTAGAGAAACAAATCAGCGACATGCAGTTTATCAGTAACTTATTAAAGCAAAACTGCAACGATTTTACTGCTGTGTGGAATTAGCTAACTCACCTCATTCAGAGAAAGGTGCGATATCAGCTTTGACGGAAGTTGAATAAAGCAGTTTTTAGTGTTGTTAAAAACAACACATACTGGTTGAATTCCCTGGTTATTTAACATAACGTTTACATCGCTATTTTCGCATTTAAAGTTCTAAACCGCCTGGTAAGCTAACAGGAATAGTGCAACAAATCTATCGAGGAGCACCGATTCAGACTTAAAGAGAGGAATGTCGAAGGAATCGATTATTTCAAAATAAGACTTCCGGGTCATCAGCACAATACGTTGAGAGATTTAATCAGAGAACCAAACTCTTGTTTTGAAATGCCTGAAAGGCGGAAACGGTATTCAGGAAACATGGCGGCAAATGTCAACAATCAATCCAGTTGCTGGAAGGTCCCAGAAGTGTACAAACATCACGAACAGCATAAAGTATGTATTTCTAGACCAAAATATAGAGATGGGAGGAGAGCTAAAGCAGTCAAGGTAAGAAAACGTTCCTAATGTTTTTATCAAAGATGAGAACCGTTATGTTCAAACTTAAGAGCTCCATCGACGGAAGCGACGAGCTGATCTGTTTGTAATTATTTAAGGGGCTTTGTGTTTACATTTTGATATAAAATAATTATAAAAAACTGGAAGAAATTGGTAAATGTAGTCGCGGAGCAACTGATAAAAAAAGACTACCTGCTGGGGTTTTCAAAATAAAATCATCACTTTACTAAGGAGCAAAAAAAAAGCAAAAAGTTTAGGTCAAATTAAACAACAAAAACAAATGGTACTGAATAAACATCAAACCAATTTTTCTATAAATTTCTGTGTTGCATGCACGCATTGTGAATCATTATTTTCTTGTTTTCTGATTTCTATAAGTTATTTGATTTTTATTAGTGATGTCAACAGCATTCTATATCTAAATAACCATGCCCTTGTACCTGCCAGGTGTACACCATAAATTTAGAGTCCTGTTACGTGATGATCCAAGGAGTCCCAGCTATTGGAGTGATGGAGGAGCTGATCCAGCTGTGTGCTCTTTATGGAACGGTGGAGGAATACAGACCGCTGGACGAGTATCCTGCTGAGGAGTTTACAGAAGTCTACCTGGTCAAGTTTCAAAAACTGACAAGTGCCAGGTACGGCGTGCATCTTTAACTTAAGCATCCTAAAAGCTGAAAATATGTCATTTAGAAGGAAATTTGATGTTCCAGAGCGGCAAAACGCCACATGGATGAGAAGAGTTTCTATGGCGGTGTGCTGCATGTGTGTTATGTCCCGGAGTACGAGTCTGTGGAAGACACCAAGTTAAAGCTGCAGGACAGGAGAAGTTATGTTCTGAAAGTGGCTCGGAATAAAGGTATTATTGCATTTTTGACTATGTATGGTGTTAAAAAGCACTGATTTTGAGAGGAAGTTGTCTTAGAAAGGTGAAAAATTAAATACATTTGTACCGCTTAAATTTTTTTGGTCTTTTTTTAATTGGAAATCAAATAGTTTTTTATGCTATTTTGTAAGTTTAAACTATTGTTAAAGAATTTAATGTGTCATTTGTCTGTTCCATGTTTACACAGCGCGAGAAAGGGAAGCAGAAGCGGCACTCGAGCAATCTACATCTTCAGAAAGTGTTCCAGCATCAAGCACAGTTTTCCCCACAAATCCAACCAATAACAGTGACGGTACAGACGAGACTTCAAGCATAAGTCATAGTTCCGGATTTCCTCTACTGCCCTTACCTCCCCGGGAGTACTTTAATCAGGATTATCCTGGGAATGAACCAACAGAAGATAAAATGGGGACTCTACATCATGCGGTGCCTCCTGACGTAAAACAGCAGAAAGTCGAGAATTTAAGCTCTTTAAAAAAAGGCCCTAAATCAGAAAAAAGACCGGCCTCAAACCCAGCCCCTGCACCCAAGTTTGTTCCAAGAACCGCATATTTGGAAAAGAACAAACGCAGCAAAATAGAAGAAGCCACAGAACGGCCAGTGACTGATCCTGGAGATCAGTCTTTGATTGGACCAAAACTGCCAGAACCACATAAGATGGATATGAACGATGAGTCGCTAAACACAACAGTAAATCTGATCAGAAGCACAATGAAGCAGGTAGTCTTTTATTCATTTGATAATATTTAGAACTTTATTATGGTGCAATTCATTCTCACTAATTTTATTTATTCTTAGGCAGCATCAGTTCCAGACTTCAAACCAGCAGAGAAGAAGGCTAAGCCACGTCGCCGGATATGATTCAAGCCATTTTAGTGACGACCATCACATATTTAACAATGTTTACATTAAAATTGTCAAGTAAAAATAAAAATCACACCATTAGGAAAAAGATTTCTGATTTCTCTCTTCATAAAAAGTCTCAAAGTTGAACATTGAATGTTTTTGTTTACTCATCTTGCTGCTTTTCTAATACTTGCTGCTCAAATTTCTTCTTGTTCTAAAAAAGAAAAGGCAATATAAATAGATGGTTATTGTATGTTTAAGGTCAGCAGCTTCTAGCTGTGATTACCATGAAGTTGGGCAGGCAGCTTCCAAAGGCTTCAAGGAGTAGCTCCTCCTTTTTGACAGACTTTTCATAATCTTCAAAAGACAGCCTGCCGTCTTTGTCATGGTCCTGTTGGATCACAGGAAGCAGGATTGACCAAAATAAATCTGCACACATCAAAATAAAATTCTTACAACCAAAGTGTGCAGAAGGCAACTGGGAGGGCAACATCTCACCATCTTTTTGAGGACAATTTCCATCAGTTCATTGATCTCATCCTCCTCATCCAGGTGGAAACTGTCCTTCAGCATGAGATAAAGCTCATCTCTTGTGATAAATCCGCCCCCTTTCAAGTCATACACTTGAAAGCAGTCTGCAGCAGGAAGAAAAGAGTGGGTTTATCGGCTGGATGAACATTTTTATATGAAGAAGAGATCAAGAAGGAACATGGTGTGGAGAACTTGCATTTCATCTGTTCATCCAGAGTGCCCCGAAGAAGGACAGACAGCCCCTGGATCCATTCCTCCACAGAGACAAAGCCATCATTGTCTTTATCAAATATCCTAAAGACTGAGAAGTTTTCCCCCCAAAAAAGTCAGAAAACATGCAGATAAAACTTTATTTTCAACTGTGTAAATTCATTTATTTATTCAATCTAGGCAATTAAGAAATACGATTAAAAAAAAGTAAGGAAAATAAATGAAAATAATTTGAACGTAATATTTAAGCCTGAGACTAATAGTACCTCTATCCAAAATGAAGTCGTCGGTCATCTCAAAGAGGGTGTGTAGGGCGTCTTTCAACCTGTTTCTGTCCAGACCAGAAACTGAACTATAAGGATGTTTCTGTGCATCCAGAAGTGTGTTGAATTTCTGGATAAGACATTCCGCCTCTTTTTTATTGACTAGGAATGACAAACCGGAAACTGTTAGTTTTGGACTTGTTCATTTACCACAACATTTGGACGAGTGTACTAAACTTGCTAGAAAATCTTAAACTTTATGATGTTTCTTTTTGCTATAAGCACATATTTTTTGATTTTTTTTTCAAGAAATGGAAAACCACAAGGTCCATTTAATTAATGTACTTTTTTTTGTGCCAAATTCCATATACATTAACATAAATATACCCACATGAAACTTCTTTTCATTTGTAAAATCAAAAAATATAATGAACCTCTAAAAAAATTAAAAGCTATAAAACTTGAAATTTATTTGAACTATATCATTTAAATACCAGGTAATACACTGATCTCTCCCTATTTTCATTATGATGTGATTTACTCAGATGTATTCTGTAATCATAATTTTATTTACATCTACTCTACTGAACTTTTCTCTTTTTTGCCACCTGTTAACTCTCTTTTTGATATTAATTTTTGTTAATAAAGTTTGCTTATTTATGACTTTTTCATGATCACTCGCCTGATTAAACGTTTGAATGAATTAAAAGTTAGACTCACAGTGTCCCACTTTATTGGAGATAGTTTCCGCGAGGGCCTGTATCACTTTTTTATTCGTAGACGACATTTCAACAAACTTGACTGTAATGGTGAACCGTTTAATCTGCTTCACCATGACAGCACGTATAAACTTCTGACGTCAACACGTCCGGTCGAACCGTTCCAGAGCAGGAAATTAGATTAAACACGTAAATGAGCTTTAGTAAAGCCTAAAAGCACACTATTATACAGTTTTGTTGTCAGGAAACACTCAGTGTCTGTCTTTTTAGTTTAGCTTTGATTTTTTTCACAAAGCCAAAACAAATGGCCTTACTTTATTTTGAAGGAAAGCCATTTCCCGTTTTTGGTACAAGGCTTTATTTTGAAGGAAGGTCGTTTCCTGTTTTTGGTAGGAGGGCTTACACTGCCCTCTGCCGGACGACACAAGAATAGAGGAAATGGAAGTGTAACTTCTCCTCATATTTTAAATAATAAATTATAGAAGTGCATTTCCTATGAACAAATATGTTAAATTCACCATTAAAAAGGCAAAAAACTACTAATGTGATTTTTTTTCTTCATGTAGTGGAGGTCAATACACCACAAACACCGCATCACCAGTTAGGTTTAATAACAAACTGATAAAAGTACAATAAATCATAATTTCCTTTATGACAGTATAAGCACACAGAGCAAAAAAAAAAAGTAAAAAGTTTAAACTGTAATATCTGGTTTCAAAAAATCAGACTAAAGTTGCTCCACTGTTGACACCATTTGTGTCAAAAATGATAAATAAGCAAGCTATTTTTGTGCGACAGAGAGGAATAAATGTGAAGGTCTCTTTCCAGTCCAAACATTTATAAACTCCAATAAATGTGCAAGTCACACAGGCCGCTGTGTGAGGTTAGCTCTGATTGTTAGTGTCGAGTCGATCCAGCGGTTTGGATTCTCGATCATGGTGGTCCAGACTGCAATTTCCTCTTCCGTGGAATCCATCCAGCTGACTGGCTCCCCGTAACTCTGACCTGGCATTAAAAAAATGAGCAATGATTCAAGAAATGTATTTGAAAATCTAACAAAAGCTTCAAGTTTTTCATGAAAACAAACAAAAGTGTTGATTAGTAAAAGACTTAAGACAAAAATCAACATCTGTTTACATGCTCTCCTGCTAGCTTACAGCCGCTCACACCCCAAACTAGCATAACAGGCTCAACAAAAATACAGAAAAATATTGCAGCTATCCAGTTTGATGGCAGCACAAATGAGGAAGACGAAGACGTTAATGGATCTATTTGTCTCCAAGTAGATGCATCAGAATGGGAAGAGCAGGGAGTTTGCAGTAGTAGCTTCTTTGTCACACCTAAAAGCTTTTTCAAACCACATTTTTGTCATTTGCTCCTGATTCACCTCAGTTTAAATAAAGAAATACTCAGAAATGCAATTTTGTGCTTAACTTTATTTATATACTGTATGTCCTACTTCAAAAGATAAGTGCCATAAGAACATGTTAAAACACTTTATCTGAGTGGGTCTTATACAGTTGAATTTGAAGCAAAGATAAAATTATTATTTGCTAGAAAATTGTTTGTTATTCTTAACTCAGAGATTTTTTACGCAGTTTTTGTGCAATTTTTTTTTAATTAACAGACATGTCTCCCAATTTAACGGTAGTCTTATTTCTTTTTAATCTTTTGTGTAAGTTTATGGTTTAATAACAGAGAATAGAGACTTCAAATTTCCAATTATATTCCAGGAAACTTTCCATTTTTATTAAGATTGAAGCTTGGAACACCTTAACAGAGTGATGACATACTTTAGAGTTGCACCCTCTTTCAGCTGCTCTCTGTGGGATCGCCACAGTGAATCATCTGCCTCCATCAGATCCTTCTCTCTCACATCAACCACCCTCATGCCCTCCTTCACTACATCCACCAATTTCCTATTTAGCTTTTTTCCTGGTAGCCCAACACCCCTTTACCAGCATTATCACTCCAAACATGAACAAAGCTTTTGCATTAGGTAGCCAGAAAAGGCTTAGGATGAACAAATATTTTTATTTTTTTTAAACGTCAAAAAAAGTTGCAGTGTTGTTCAGCAGCTGCATAGAAAATAACAAACTGATAATATAAAATTTGAAGTTATTTCCAAATGGTCTGAACCAAAGTAGATCTATGATCAAAACAATATAACTACTAAGCTACAAATGTACTGCTAATTATAGATTCTAAGACTTACATTAAATAAAAGCTGCTTTAGTACATTGCAAGAAGAAGACAAACTGGTTCTTAATGGCAAGGTGTTTGAAAAAAGGTTTTTGCATCCATGTTTGTAGAACACCAGATGACAAATAGAAGGGTTGCATTAGGGAATTTCAGAGTTTAAAACGAGCAACAAATCTAGAATCATTGCAAAACTGTAAATGCAGTTTTCTTGGATTCATGATTCCACGTCTGCTGGATTCTCACCCGTTCCGTAGCTCAGACGAATCCCCCCCAGCATGTGCGTCTTCAGACCCTCGCGCTGCCACACAGTGAGTTCAGCACAGGCCTCCACGAGGTCGCTTTGCTGGAATCCATCGTAGACCATTGTGTGGTTGTAAATAGGACTGATGGCGCCCTTCACTATCTGCGTCTTCTGACCGCTCTGCCGACTGGTGTCTGGGAGTATGTAACTTGTGGGTGGAGAGGTAAAACAAACAGAATGACCTCAAAGACTTTTCAATGTTATTCTATTTATTTTCACTAAACTACTTCACTTATCAAAGCTCCTCATTTGATCTTTCTCGATGTATCCAATAATTTTTTAGGAATTTCCCCAAAAAACATTTAAAAATGTCAAATAAACTGATAGAAAATGCTCCATGTGTAAACATAGGACTAAAAGAGGAAGAAGTGACACACCTTCTAACGAAGGAGTCAATCGGGCCTCCTTTGTTGGACAGCAGACCCTGAGCCTCCCGAAGCCAAATGTGAACCTCCCCGGTCAGAGGCAGACCCCCACCTGAACACACCCCCCCAGTGAATAGCAGTCGTGTGGCGTTGGGGTAAAACGTGCTTTCAGCTCACCTTCAAATCCATCTGGAACGAATTTAATGGAGAAGAAGATTCTCCCCCTGCTGCTCACCGAGTCTGGGTTCACGTAAACCTGTGCAAACGGGACAAGTTTGAGACAAAGAGGAGGAAGTGGAGGCAGACATGGGAGCTGGAGATTAGCAGCTTAGTTAAAATTCACAGAGCGTCTTTGCTTCCCCTCAGCTCCGCCAGACACTCCTCCCCGCTGTCAAAACTTCAGCTGCAGACCCAGAACAAATGAAGATGGAGGCTTCACAGCCGTTCGGTAATTACACCCGAGGGAGGTTTTGCACACGATAGTGGACCTCACCGAATAAGAGTTTACGTCAGTGCCAGCCGTCAGGGTGCTTACCCGGGGCTGCAGGTCCTGCCACAGCGGCTCCGTGCAGGTCCAGTCCCAGAGCCCCAGAGCCACCTCCACCTCTCCCAGAAAGACATTCCTCCCCAGAGGCTCGGCATGCCACACGGAGAGGTTTAAAGTTCGACTCCGCAGCTCCCCTATACGCACTTTATACTTGAAGAGTGCAGAAAATAAAAAACGTTACAATGACCTTGAGCTTTGAGGCATAAAAAAGGAATATTAGGTGTTTTTTTTGTGGTGTGATGACAGCCACAGAGCTGAAGGATAAACGACAAATGTGTTATGCAACATGCAAATGAGATGCTCTCACTCTGAGTGTCTGGTCATAGACTGGGTTTAGTGTCTTCTTCTTCACCAAAGTCTTCTTCTTACTGTGATGGGACTTGTCTGGCAGTAGATAGGTTTTTACATATCTGTGCAAAAACAAGCATCGTTTTTCACAGACTCCGTATGCCGATTTCACGCACACGCCCTCACGCGGACACCCCTTCACTCACGGATCAGAGCGGTTCCTGCGCGCCGAGGCGATGTCCTCGCAGCAGTGCACCTTTACTTGGAGCTCCTCCTTGTGATCGTCGTAAACCAATGAGTACTGGATGCGGCCCCTCACCTCCACCACTCCGAAATCCCCCGAGCTGAACAGACTCATCATGCTCCCACTGAGCTGCAGCACGCACACACAGCAAAGATCAGCTCCTGCGTCACTGTCCAGAGCTGAGTCATCTTGCGTCGCCAGACAGAGGATTTGACAAATGTGTGTGCGTGGTGCATGCTCGTGCGTGTGTGTACCGTGTGGCTGGACTGAAGGCTGTTGGTGGAGCTGTTGGTGTTCACGCAGGACGGATCTGGTTCTGACAGGCTGATGCTCTGAGAGTTTGGGTCCCCGTTGTGACTCAAATGTTCCTGCACACACACAAACACACAACTGCACTCTCTTTTCACACAATACAGTACATTAAAACAACAATAGATAGTTACATAAAGCATTTAAAAAGAACATTTCATTCTTTTAGGTATAGGATGTGTTTTTGCATCAATCAAGCAGTGTATTTACCCATAATTAATTGTTTTTACTTTGTGACTTATAGGAGGAGCAGCTGCTTTAATTGATTCTCCAGAGGTATTTTGTTTGCTTTTGTTGTTGTTGTTTATCATTTCCAGCAGATGCTCTTCAATAAACTGACAAAGGTCAATTGGAGTTATCTTGAGGTCCATAGAAAATCTTTGGACATGCACTTTAAATGCACCAATTAATGTTTTTAATCATGAACATTCTTTATGTTTTAAGGCTTCAATAATCACTAAATTCAAAATAAATTAAAATTTGAACAATTTCATACATTTTAGAAGATTTTTTGTTGCTTTTCTGGAAAAAAAGGACAAAGTTGATTAAATTGAAAGCTCCATGATGTCACAATTCTTGAAATTTTAGCATTTAACAGACTTGATCTGCAGCTGCTCTTGCATAATCTGACAACAGTAACAGATCGCTTCCTCTGCATTTGGAAAACAACACGCTTCATGTTTTAATCAGCGTTCTCGCTAATTACAAGTGAGCCTTTGGAGAGGTTCAGCACACTCTCAGTTCAGCCACGCAGCTTTAGAAAAACCGAGAGTGCGTTTTTCTTTGTGCTTGAGCTCCTTTCAGTGCTGCTTTTTTCACCACCTCTGCAGAAGAAGCCTAAAGCTCTTTAGATTTCCTTCATTTTGGCTGCAAAACCAAATCCAACCTTATTGTAGGAAGAAAATGTTCATAATTTACGCTTTTATATCCCTTTTTCACATTCATTTTATTTTGAAAATATCTCCCGACAGATGTTTATATAGTTACTCAAACTTTATGGTTATTTGTGTCCAGTCGAGCTCGGTAGATCGGATCAACATGAAGCTTTGAAGCACAATAATGCAAAATATTGACGGCAAACAGGTTTGAATGAGTCGTCCTCTTACATAATGTCAAATATTTGGTTAGTGTTTGTGGCCGAAGGGTGGTACTCAGTGATGTTTACCAAACCATTAGTCAAGATCTTGTGTTTGTTTGTGTCGTGATCACCTCGGATTCCTCTGGGTGGCCATTACTTCTCCTTTCACATCCTATTAGTACAGTGACATGTTAATAATGTAAAAACAAGCAGAGATATTGAAAAAATAAATGTTCATACCTTTAGAGTGTGAGGAATTAATACTGTTGTTCTCCTGTAGTTGAAGATCATTTATTAGTGTTGTGTACACCTGAATGGATAAAAAAAAGATTTTGTCCACACACCTGCACGACAGGAGTCCTATCTCTGGATGTGAATGCCGAGTTTCCCTGATGCCTGAAAGAACAGAGAAGAGGCTGAATAAACTTAACAAATGCCCAATTAGTGGTTGGATTCTGACAGATGCCCACCCTTCATCCTCCTCCTCATCTTTGCGGTCCTTCGTTCTTCCCTTTGCCTCCAGGGAACAGCTGCTTGCAAGAGATTCCCGTCTTTCCCCATCAAACAGCTCCTTCAGAGATACATCTGTTGCCGTGGCAACAGCCACAGAGGAACCGTCACTGAGGTTTCCCCCCCCTCCCTCCACAACAGCGGTAACACGGCCCGGCAGGCGAGCGCGTTTACCGGACACTGACCTCTGCTCTTGGTCTTCCTGTGGCGGATGGAGGCCCGGATGAGGTCGCTGCCGGACGTCCAGCTGCGGTGGCGCTTGCTGCACTCGTCCTTAAACCAGCGTCCGGACATCAGGCGCAGGAGGGATGGGTTTGTGCCGGTCTGCTCCAGGATCCTGCAGCATTCAAGACAAACATTTCCCAAAACTGTTCATGTTACGTGATCTTATAAATCCATCAAATGATCCAAACTATAGTGATGAGTCACTGTTTCACAAAAAAGCTCAAATAAATTATGTTTTAATTATGTTTTATGTTTCAAATTCTGAATATATAAAGCTAAATTTCCAACTTACAGAAATACAAACACGTTTTCTGCAAGCAAAGGGAACAAGTTATTTAATATAATACCAAGAAAAAAAGTTGTTTTTTAATCATCTAATGTGTTAATAATATATTATGTTTGCTTTAAGCCTAAATGTGAAAACACATCTATACATTTCAAGCTGGAGACTTTAAAAATTTACAGAACAAATACAAGTGAAACATCGGGATTTTCACATCATCCACCATTAAAAAACCAAATCTACGTTGATCTCCGTAGTGAAGACAGAAGTCACCTCTGACTGACCTCACGCGGCCCGCATCATGATCACGCAGCTCCAGGTCTCGCTGCAGGACGTGAAGGATGGAGGTCTTCTCCTCCTCGGTCAGGTGGCTCAGATCCAGAGATGAGTTGACTCGTTCCCCCTCCATTCCTAACAGATCGGTGAATACCTACTTAAACTGCACCAAAAATACGTACGTTTTAAAAACTTTATGACAGATATTTTCATACCTAAACCAGTGGTTTTCAAATGTTCTCCAGCAGATAAACCTTTAAATTAAATAATTAGTTAAAAAATTACCATGATAAATGGTCAAACAGTTGTTTTATTTTTGCCTTTTAATTTCATTTATGCTTTGCCATTTTAACTTTGTTAGTTTGCATGTTTTCAAGCTTATTTCTGTAAAAAAAAAAAATCGGAATTAAAAGCTGCAACACAAACAAAGACCATGAAGTAACAGAATGCTTTTGTAGCTGTTGCTGCTTTACATACTTGCCTGGAAAGTTTTTTTTTTGTTTTTTTTTTGAGCCAACGGTTACTGGTTTCATTCAGAACGACCAACTCTGCTGTGAACACAAAATCAAAAGACCAAAACAGTCTGCTATTCTATCTATATCAACAATAAACCACCTAAAACAATCATTGCAAGTTAAAAATCTGGTTAACTGAGTTATGACAACAAAGTAATGAGTATTTTCTAAATATGATGGAGGAAAATTGTCCTACAGAAGTGAAAAATTAAATAAATGTTTCTGAATGAACAAAACTTAAAAGAAGTGGATGTTTTTTGTGCAACAAATGTCTCAATTTAAGTGATTTCCTGTATATTAGGGCACACAGTTGTTAAAAAATAGTATTAAAGTATAGTACTAAATATAGTACAATACTAATATAGTATAATAAGTATTAAAAAAGACAAAATTATCATATGACGTAAAAAAGCATTCTTAACAGCTAATGATTTGTTTTAATCTGCTCATCATCCTCTTATCTGCTAGCTAAATAAACAAGAGTTTTGTCATGTGACCTGAAAAATGCACCTAAAAGCTGTTTTTGTCACTAAAATGTGTATTTTTAATGTCCAGTTTAGTTTTGCTGACATAGTAAACACAAAAGAATACTTCAGTTTTCTAAATCAGACAACATTAAAGTCTTGTTTTTGACTTGAGAGTGTCATTTGTCAAGTTTTAAAAACACATATTTCCTTTTAGATGTTTGCATTTTATAAATCTGTTGATTAAAAGTTCAAAACAAAGTGGAAAAACTCCATTAAATTAAATTAGATCGCGCACGACTCCTGCGTGAAAGAGAACACCTGCTGCCCTCACCTCCACGTTTCTCACCTGAAATCGCATTATGTATTTGTTTATTTATTTATTGGAAAACAGGAGAAAATGTGAATTTATTACCTTACATGACCGCGTCCCCCAGATCCATTAGTGAGGAGTTTCGTGAAGTGTTCGCGTGAGTAGAGTGAANNAAAAAAAAAAAAAAAAAAAAAAGTCGGAGGCACCCAAACGCACTCACTGTGTGCGTCTTTGCGCATGCGTATTTGTGGTCACATGTTGCCTCATTTTTGAGCATTTCTCAGCTGTTCGGCAGTCTTGACTTGTTTAAAATGCACAAACTCATGAAATCATATCTTTATTCAAATGTGCTAAACTGACAAATTATTATGCAGACACTCACGGATGTTTTACCAAGAGGACAGGGTGGAGGTGGGATTTGCTTTAATCCACACCTGTTAAACAAACACCACGTCCTGTGCTGTACACACACCTACAGTATCTCTGCACATGGGAGCCACTCTGCTTGTAGCATATTAACCAGTGTGCGCTAGAATGTGCTTCCCTTCCCTTTCCTTTCACTCTGCCTCAAAGTGTTTGTGCATCAGGGGGCGGGAGGGGAGCTGAATTCAGCTCTGTCCTTTGTCAACAAACTTGGATGACGGCCACGCTCTGCTCAGCTGGGGACACGTTTTTGTGTGGGTTTATTCAAGCCTGTGGATCCTGGGAGAGCAGCCACTGCTGCTCCTCAATGTCTTCATCAGCTCTCTTAGGGCCACATTTATTTAAATGTAAAAAGTTACATTTTGTCAGTCCTGGAATTCAGTTCTTTTCCTAGTTTGCTCAAAACCTGTTAGATGTGTTATGGAAATGGTTGCTCCTCATTTGAATGCAAGGGGATCGGATTACACAAAGAAAGCTGTTGATTCAAGCAACATCAGGAAGATGTTTGGATGCATCATTTCTGTATAAAGTCCAGGGTTAAACCTCAAAAATCCACAAATATAAACATTGAAAGTGATGTGACATTTCTAAACACCCTTAAAGCAGATTATCAGTGGAGTGACATCTTTTAAAACAACAGCACTGAATTGTAGGGAAATACTTTCCATCAAATCCCATTGACAGAGTAGATAAAAAAATAAAAATGTTAATTTTGTTCTTGGGTTTTGTCATTTAAAAACCCTATTATTGAGAGGCCTAAATGCTCCAAATAAAGGACGTTTATGAGGGTTTTTGATTTTCACCTGGCCGGAGGGGCTTTCACACCCCCTGAGTGCATATTTTTGACTTCACACAACAATTATGGTCACATAAAATCTTCTCTCATACAAAGACTTTTATTGTTTACAACATCAATCAGTGAATGCTGTGCATGACAGATGTTTAAGGAGAGATCTCTAACTGTTGCAATATAGTAATTTAAGCATATTTTAGTTTAACTTTGAAAACTGGTGAGGAAAAAACACATTCTAGTTTTCAAAAGCATCACGTGTGTAAAAGTCGGTGGTAGCATCATGGTTCGGGCTTCCGTTATACCACACAAGATCACCAAATTAACTTAAGCTGTATTTATAAACGACACTGCAGAATTAAAACAAATAAAGTGCCAGTCAATCTAAACTCTGGAAGAAGAAGTTTCATGTGCGCATGTTTTGTTACAGAAAAATGAAGAGAAAAGACATTTGAACAGGATTTTTCACTGCAAATCTTACCAAATACATGTTTATAATTTCTTTTCAAATTATTGGGATTCAATAAGTTAACAGAAGGAATTTAAGAAATTCTAGGAATATATGCTTTTTGCTTCAGGGATATTTTGAACTACTTTTCTTCTGTTTTTTGAAAGGTAATATTCAAAAAGAAACTGTTATGATCCAGGTTTCTATTATTTAGAGGTTATGCAATCCTGTCCTTCAGAAGTGATGCCAAATTAATCCGTTTACGGGAATTTTGTGTAAATGTGATCACCGGGCACCAACCGTAAAACCATTTTGAACATGTGCCGAACATACGGGGAGCAAAAAAGGGAGCTGAAGGAGGTGTAAAAATCTGTTGATGAGTCACTGTTCTGCGTCTGCAGTCCTTCATCCTTGTCTGATTGTCCTCCCCACATCTTCACTGTGGCTGCTCTCTGCACAGAAAGACACGGAGCAGCAAAAAGCTCTAATTGGATTTGTGATTAGACTTGAAAGGCAATCTGAGGTTAAAATGTAAAAAAAAAAATGTTTTGAGCGTGCTATTGATCATTTTAGCCACCAGAGGCTGCTGGTAGCTCCTACAGACATGAGAGTTGTGTAACACCTCCATGCTCAAACTCACATTGGATCATAGTTGCTCTGCTCTTTGGATTTAAGGAAGCGCATGGCGAAGAAGCCGCCCGCCTGCAGGGACAGCACAAGAATGATTCCTCCTATGAAGCTGGACATGTCGAACTTGGCCTGGGAGAACTCCGGGGATGAGGTGGTGTCAGACCCATCACCTTAACAAAAGACAGTTCAATGGGTTCACTCTGTGGTTACATAAGAGGTGTTAAAGACAGGAGAAATGTTTTACACACTTTGCTCAGCAGTTATGGAAATAAATGAGAGTAGGGAGGGGGAGAGTCTAATTTACCTGTGTCACCTTCACCTCCAGTTGCAACGTTTTCTACAACTGGGTAAACATGAAAGTGGGTTAAAACGAAGAGGCTTTTTAAAATCAGTTTAAGTCAGTTTTGATCAGTACCTGTGCAGAGCTCAGAGACTCTGGTCCAGCTACAGTTCATGCTCGTGTCAGCTGAATCGCCCCCATCAGTCACACACATACCTGTATCGTTACCTGGAAGAGGAAAGAAAAAAAGCCATTTGAGTGTGCACCCTGGTACACAGTACTAAATAATTCAATCATTTGCTACAAATGAGGGGAGCTACGGTTACAGCAGCTGCGATGATTGAATTACTATCAGCTGTGAGGCGGTCACCGTTTGGGCAGAGTCTCCAGACGCAGCCGGTCAGGTTAAGCATGGAGTCTCCAACGCACAAGTCACATGAATCCGCTTGAGAACAATCTGTGGGACAAAACTGGCTTCAGTGGGCTGCATTTGGAAATACTGATGCTTAACCACCCCTTAAAGAAAGGGTCAAGGGGGGCACCATTTTGAGACGACACACAAAGTGCTGTTTTTTTTTTTAAATATCTAAAATCAAGATTTTTCCATAAAAATGTATACCATTACAGTAAAACAGATTACTAATCTGAATAGCTTCTACCCAATAGCAAGTGTAGAAAGACGAGTCACAATAAAACAGAGAACTTCCTCGTGTAAAAAAGGGGAAATAGTGAGATAAAGAACAATACCTGATTGTGAGCACACAGAGGGAACTACTGTGAGGAGCAGTAGAGCCGAGCACAGGGCCCTCAGAGCCGATGGTTGCATCCTGACAGCCGCAGAGCCCCAGCACCTGCAATGAACACCTGGAATCTTCCAAGAGCGGGAAGTCTGAAAACAGGAGGGCTTCAAAAATCAAAACTACTCAGGTTTTCAAACAAATTTCCTAACAGAGATGCAGGTGCCTTGAAGAAAAGGCGCAATGAGGAGACTCAGACCGAAGATCTGTGTAACACGAGCAAGAACAAACTGGGTTCCCTGGCAACCAACCAGTCCACCTCAACCCTCCTGAAACACACACCAGTTGGAGGTGAAGGACACCTGTTCACCTCACCATGCACACACACACACACACACACACACACACACCTGCATTTATGACTCCACAAACTCCATGAGCATCAGCAGCAACAAAATAACGAGATTCTCACTGATGGTCACATGGACAAAAGATCTTTTTCTGAGTATGTTTTTCTTAAACTGTGAAAAGGTTTTTATTACCCTTGTTAGAGTTTTTCCACTGAGTTTTGAAATGTAAAGCGTCCTTTGAATTTGTCTTGATCCACTCACCAAAAATTACTTCTAAACATCCTAAAACACATTTTTTTTTATTTTTTTTTTTACAAATATGGTACCATTTAAAGATAATTCTAACATATGAAAATGTGCCACTAAAATGTTCAAAAAGTTCAAAAATATTTATTTCAGTCATTGGTATTCCTAAACCTAGAACACTCACTATCAAACTTTAGTGCCCTAGATAATTGGGATGGGTGATACTGAGCATCTGGTTATCGATCTGATACCGATCCGATACTGGTCAATATCGCCGATATTGATACCAATATCAGCGATATTTTTTGTAAATGTGGTGGATCTGACATAAACCTCAAAGTCTCTTTTGTTTTTCATCTCCATGAATGTTTTTTTTTGTAAGTTTTCCTTTTTTAAATTACTTGATAATCATAAAAACAGAATTAGCACAATTTTCCATTTTTTTTTTAAAAATAAAAACGTATTAAAATTAAATAAAAAGTGAAGAAGTGAATGCAAAACAGTTTACAAACCAAAATAAACAAGTAACTGATGTAAAAATACATCAAAATTAATTCAACAAAAGCAAAATTGAACAAATTCGTTTTTTTTCTATCATAGTGTCAATATTTTTTTATTTTATTTTAAATTTTTAGTTTAATTGTTTTTTTTATTTAATTTAATTTGTATTGTTTAGGTCATTTTTATTTTTAAATTTAATTCATATTATTTATTTTAAAAAACAGCTGGTAGAAATATGAATAATTTGTAACTTCTCAGCCTTTAAATAAAACAATAAAAACAGGTGAAAAGTAACTTGTTAAAAGCAACTCAGCATTTAGAGTAAAATAGAGTGAACAATGCATGGAGCTAGAGATCTGCTGCTGAGACCTCACAGGCCTGGTGAGAGTGGTGAGGCAGCGACTCAGGCGGGTTGTTTTTGCTGGTACAGAAAAGTTTCAAACAAGATTGGAAATATCGATATCTGTGTGCCGATATCAACCTGATACCAATACCAACTTGAGATCAATACTGTTGATATGTCGGATTGATTCGCCCAACACTAGCTAATCCACATCTAATGAAAGATTCACCTTCAAATGTTTTATTTGTTCATGTTTTTTAACACCAATAACATTTCCTTAATTATTAAAGGTGAGAATTACTACAAATCAACTATTATAATTAAGAAAGTGAAGCAACACAGCTGGAATCTATGTGCAAAAGTGTAGACCACCACAAAAAAAATCAGATACTTTTTCAGGCAAAAAGAAATGCTTAAAAAATGATGATATTGCCTTAAATATTGTGGCACTCAGATCTTATGACATCACATCCAATTATTATTCATAAATGTTCAGCATTCAGAATCAGATTCATGTTTGTGCCATGGATCTGCTCAGCTGCTTTGTATCTATGATTGGCTGCAATTCTGAACCACTCACAGACCAACATTCTCCTTCACACATACAAACTTATGTACTCACATATGCGAGAATGATGTATGTATGAGGGAGAACACGTGTGTGAGTGATGAAAAGCTCCTTATATGACTCTGATAGGGACATCGTTGAAATTTTGTAAAGGGATTTTTTGTAGGAAGATTGGGATCTGTCCAACAGATAGGCATCCTTGTTACCCCAAAAGGAAATTGGTGGGTTGTTTGGAATATTAATGGATGACTGGATGATGGCAGGGATTTCTTTAGATGTTTTTATGCATTCCTTAATTCCTTTTATCCCCCTTTTTTAATGTAATCTTTGAGGAGGTTGGGAAGGGGGGATTGAACTGGCTTAATAAAATGACACGATTGGCAGGAATATATTTTTTTATATATAATTCAGTCAATTTGGAATGACAATTATTTATTTATTTTTTATTATCATTTATTTATTTGATTTTTTCAGTCTTTTGAAACTAAAAGAAAAATGTATGGGTCTACTCAGTCTATGATTTCAATTTTGGTTTGCATTAAGAATTATTTACGTTCTTTAGCACTTACGTGTTAAAAATGTGGCCATATTCTTCCAAGTACTTATGTTGAAAACTACCTGTAATTTTTTTTTTTGGGGGGGGGGTTAAAAGGTTTTTTGTTTTTTTTTTGTTTTTTTTTAAACCGCTGCAAACCCGCCTGGTTTGCAGCGGCACTGGTAGAAAAAACCTCAAATGAACAGATTTTAGCATTTGGTAAAAGCCTCAGAATGTGTTGCGCTGACTTAGAAGGTGAGAAAATCACAGTGTTTCTGCTATTCTGGGCACAACAATGATGTAACTCCAATCAACAGTGCTGGAAACGGACACGAGCCGAAGCTGTGACTGATCAGGTAAACAAGAATGTTCAGAAAAGCATCCAAATTAACAATATCTCTCATTCCATGCGCATCAGACACGAATGCACACAGAAGAAAAGTGTCATAAACTCCAGTCTTTTACGCATGCTGCTTTGTAATGCAGATGCTCTGACTCACAGACAGCCGTTTATTAAGAAGGGACACCATCACGACATCACCTCGATCCAATGCATCCCTTTATCTCCTGCGCATCCGCGCGCACTGACGCGCCTCCTCGGCTCTGCATCTGTATCTTTGTGAAGGTTGTTCCACGTTTCAATACATTTTTTATGCACTGCTGATCCATTGATTGCTAAAATATACGCAGCAGCTTAAGTATTTTGCAAGCAAATCCGCTTTAGGCATAGACGATCTTCTAGCATTTCTTCCTACAGTTTTTGTTAATGTATGTTGTGCACAAACGCTGCAGATTTATTCTTTATTTTTTTGTAGAAATTCGACGGCACAGCTGTCGTTTATGAAGGTGACAAGTGTTGCACTTCAGAGCATCCTGGTGACGTAGGAGGCTTTTGCCAACAGGAAGCGTGTCCTAATAAGGTTCGAAGGGAGCGAGATTCCATTCACGCCCCCCCCTCACCAGCCGAGCTCGCGCACTGAGACCACGAGCGCGCAGACACACTGCGGCCCTTCCTGCTTCACCCACGCAGACAGGGGAAGCCGTGCATTCCCTACTACAAATCGAAAGAAAAACAAAATGCATGTTCTTCATTTCTTATTTTTAAATACAGAAAACAAAACAAATCATCTCATCGGAACACATTTGTTCACCTGTTTGGAGCTTAATTTAAGTTGAATTGAGCATTGTATTCATATTTTATCCAAAAAACTATTAACTATGTATTTTTGGCAATAGATATTTACATTTTTCAGCATATAATTGTCATTTACAATGAAAACATTCAAACGAATCAAACTTTGACTCAGTAATGTTTGTTCTTTTATTATTTCTTGAACCCTTCAGGCGTCATACTTGGTGGGGGGAGGGGGGGGTGCATCCGTTAAATTTGCCCTTTCCCCGTCGATGTGGGTGACCACGTTCTGCTGTGACTCGTTTAACTCTGACTTGTGTCAAACTGCAGGACGCGTCCCCGGTGAGTCACCCAGACGCGCTTCAGCACCATGGACAGCGCCAGCCGCCAGCCTCTGTCGCTGCAGATGACAAGCATCCTCCCCGCATGACGTGACCCCCCCTACCTGTCTTAACCTGAGCCTCTTCAATAGTTGACAAAGCTGCTGGGGGGTGATTGAGGAGGGAGGGGGATAATTGTCTACGATCGTTTACAAGAAATGAGAGCATGGAGTAAACCGCAGTGGGCGGGGCTAAAGCAAGATGCCGCATTTTTCTGAATGAACCTACACCACACACCCCACCCTACCGTCTTTACCCCCTCACTTCGGTGAAACGCTGAGCTCTGATTGGTCCAGCCTCCCATTCACTGACGTCAGACAGGCTATCTTGTGGACGAGTCCCGCGCAGGAGCATCCATTCTGGCTCCAGCGAGCACCGCGCGCTGATTCAAGAGGAGATGCGCACAAACCTGAGAGGGAGTCTGGAGACACTTTGATGCGGGATAGAAGCTGCATTCACGCAACGCGGGAAAAGCATCACCGTATTTCTAGTGTTTGGCCCGGATCTGATGAGAGAACACATCTGTTAAATTCTAGAGGACGGACTCGCTACGAAAAGGTAAGCTCCATCATATTTAGTTGTTTTTTGTTCTTTATTTTGGATGCATTATGGATGCATCCTCCTTGGTGCAGCGGACCTGCGGCTGTTACACAACAGGGTCTCCGTGCAGGGAGGCGGGGAACACCGCATCCTCACCCAGGCGGATCGGTGGGAAGATGAAAGAGGAACTCTAGATACCCAATCACCCGCCAATTATTTACGTATTAGATTTAATAGTGCTATATCCTCCTAAAATAAATTGCATTTGCGGGGGGAGCTCGCATACCAAAGAGCAGAAGCACGCCAACCCTTTAACGGTTAGAAAAAACGCGCGCAGCACACTGTCCTGTCCGCTGGAACACAATGTCTGGAAATGGGGGGAAGCTCATCACAAAACGGATCAGGAGAGGCATTGATCTTATTTTAGAGTCGGGGGTGGGGGGGGGGTCTTAACCAAAATGGATAGTCAGGTGATTTCCGATTGGCGGATTGATGTGCTAGTAATGTGTTAGCAGTTAGTTCCTGTAAGCTTTCCAATCGATTATTGAATGTGTGATTGCGCCGCCGTTGTAACCATTAAACATTCATATCTTTAACTTGCATCCATTATTTTGCAAGTGGTTTCAATTAAAGAAAAGAAATATAATCAATATCTCATGCTTTTATTTTGACATTCATTGATGCTGCTTAGCTGGGTTACATTGCTGGAATGTTTCCTGAGAATTTCTCCAGAATTGTTTTATTTGGAATCTCCTTTATTGTGGATAGTAACTGATGTATTTCTCCTCTGATCTTTCAGGCGGTGCTGGTGTAACCGTAGAACAGTCATGATCCTGAACGCCTCAGACCTGGGCTGGGATGAGTCCTCAGGCATGGACCCTGTCTTCCCCCTGGATCAGCTGGAGAGCTCCTCTTCCCCAAAGGTCCCGCCTCTCACCATGTGGGGCGTGGCTCTCTGTGTTTCTGGAACTGTCATCACCGCCGAGAACGCCATCGTCATCACCACCATCTTGGCCACGCCGTCTCTCCGGGCTCCCGTGTTCCTGCTGCTGGCGAGCCTCGGGCTTGCTGACCTCCTGGCAGGTGTGGCGCTGATCCTGCACTTCCTCTTCCAGTTCTGCGTGGAGCCCAGGGATTGGTCGCAGCTGCTCACATCAGGGCTGCTGGTGACGTCACTGACCGCCTCACTTTGTAGCCTCATGGGAGTTGCCCTGGACAGATACCTGTCCTTGAGTCACGCCCTCACCTACGGCTCGGGACAGTCACGCCGCAGAGCTGCCATCTTGCTGCTGCTGGTCTGGTTGGGTGCGTGTGTGATTGGAGCTGGACCAGCGATGGGTTGGCACTGTCTGGAGGACCTGAACTCCTGTTCTGTAGCACCACCTCTGACTCGGACATATCTATCACTGCTGTGCGGTGGCTTCCTAGTGGTAGTTGTGGTAACCCTGCAACTCTACGCCGGAATCTGCCGTGTGGCCAGGAGACATGCCCACGCCATCGCCACCCAGAGGCACTTCCTGCCAACCAACCAGCCTTATGCAAGCAGACACAGCACCGGAAGGGGCTTCTCCCGCTTGATATTGGTCTTAAGTGTGTTCGTCGGATGCTGGATGCCTTTCTCCCTTTGGGGGTTGCTAGGAGACGCATCCAGCCCTCCCCTGTACACCTATGCCACCTTGGTGCCAGCAGCAGGCAGCTCCCTGCTCAACCCCATCCTCTACAGTCTGAGAAACAAAGACATTCGCAAGGTGCTGTTGAACGCCTGCTGCCCACACAGATACTCGCACAACACAAATAGTCAGCCCCCAGTGGACGTGTAGACCCCACCACACAACCTATGCCAGACATATCACTGTCTTTGTGCCAAAACACATGAAAGCTGCGCCCACTGTCATCCGCATCCAGAGTCTGACTTCCTAAAACACACACAGGCAGCACTTTTCAGAGATGAACCAGAATGTGCTGAACCGTCATGGCTGGCAGTCCACTTGGGACTCAATGTACTGTCCTGTACTTTGTACGGTGTGTGTACTTTGTGCCTCAGTCAAGTAGCTCCACTGGATCCTCGGAATAAAACAATCACAGGAACGCTTCCCGTGTGGACGTGAGAGGGTGTCAGCACTTTACAGCCGGAAGAGATAAGTCCCAAACGGAGGCCTGACAGATTGACAAACACGCCAGATCCAAAGCCCAACTCTATTTACTTGAAATGTCAGAAAAACAACGTGTTCTTGATGTTTGGAGGTCTATTTTGCACATGCTGATAATGGCACTGAATGGCGGTGACCATACGTTCTTGTTGCACAACCTTTTTAGAAATGATGAATATTTTATACTGATAAATAAATAATAAATCCGCTTTTTTCTACTGGATGATGTCAGCACTGGTCTCTTTACTGCTGCAGATGCTTTTACCGTGTTTCTCTCAGACTGCTGCTGTATGTTAAGCTATTTTGCAGGATCTGAAATATTTTTTATCCCCTTCTCTTTCAAAGCAGAATTTGACATTGCAGTTGATGTGAGAGGATGCAGCGATTATGCAAGAGGTTTCTCTCTCCTCCTACTCATTCTCTTAACCTTGAAGTCAATTAATTTTCAAAAAATCCTACAGTCAGCAGCGGAGGCTGTCAAAATGTGTACAGCATTGATATCAAAAAGGATGAGTCATGACTAAAATATGATTAGTTTTTCTGCCAAAGCATAGCATTCTGGTATAGTCAGTCAGCTGTTTTATCCTGAACTTTTCATTCAAATCTTGGTGAACAAAGGGCTTAAAAGGAGCCCAAAATACCCATTCCCTCTTCTTTTCCTGCTTTGTCTAGAAGGACGTTTGATGAAGTATATCTCAGCTCCTTCAGGGCAAAGGCAGATGACAGCTGGGACAGTTTGTTAGTCAGTTTCAGGGCTAAAATAACACATAAAAACCTGTGTAAATAAAAAGGAGTACAAGCAAAAGAAGAAACCATTCTAAGCAGAAAAATACTACAAGTATTGGTGAATTAGGGAAAAATACAGTAAAAAACAAAAAAAGAAGAAGATATGAATCAAATTATTACATTTAAATAATTAAATGTACAGAATAACACAAAGAAATTTCACTAAAATGAAATGTATAGTAGGAACCAGAGGGAGAGATGTCAGATTGGGAGAAATGAACAGCTTACATCTTCTGAGAGTGGAGTCGGAACAGGATGAGTCGCACAGGGTCTTCCCCTCAGGTGGAGGCAGTTTTAAAGTAAGAGGGACAAACTAGTATTGAAGGAAATACCTTGATGGCTACCAATAAACACAGTGATCTAGAAAAGTCCTGCATCAGGGGATGAGTCTCTTGTTGAAGGTGGGGAAATCCTTAAATCATTCTCCTGAAGTTCTAGAAACCCTTATGTTCTTCATTCAAACCTCTCATACCCTAATTCAGATGAAAAACTGAAAAAGGTAGCCTTATAAGACCAGCCACTACTACTGACGGGAACTGATAAAGGACTCCAAATTCAAAAATCAGGCGGGCAAATGCAGATTGTGGTCACAAAGCTGAAACGACCCCGCTGAACTCTCTGGGAGAGAGCCAAAATACTAGAGTATTTTAGAGTATACTGCAGATCAGGTGGGAATCCCAGAGCAGCAGGTGCGGGGGAAGCTGGGGCTGAAACCTGGCAAAGAACATCTAAAGAGGTGGAGGTTGGAAAGGAGGAGGATGAAGGTCAGCTGCAGCAACACCAAGGATAAATAAGGGGATCTCCAGTGGACCGGTGAGGTTAAAGGGAGCAGAGAGGAAGAAGGTTGAGGACTTTTAGTACTCAATGTCAATAGAGAAACAGGAATGGTGGGTGAAGAGGACTGTGCATCCGAGCTGGAACAGGGGGAGGAATGTCTCAGAAGTGTGACTTCAAGAAGAATAGAAGCCATGTTATTAGTTTAGAAATAGTGAATCTGAGAAAGACAAGAGGAAGAAAAGAGGCAGATCTGTTGAAATTCTCTTTGGAAGTAAGGAGGATTGGATAGGATCAGGAATGAATCCATCAAAGGAACAGATCACACTGGAAGTCTTAAAAACTGATCGAGGAGGTTCAGAGGATGATTAAAGGAGGCAGAGGTTGGAGAGAATGGAGGAAGAGCAAAGAGGAGGTTCATGGCAGAATTAATGTGGTTGGTGCAAAGATACAAAGAAGATGGTATAAGGAGGCAGGTGATTCGCTGTGGAGACCTCTAAAGGGAGGAGCCAAAAAGCAGAGAAGAGGAGAAATAGACAAGAAAGAATAGATAAACATGTGGTGATATGTCAGAAAAAATATCTTTGAAAAATGTAATAGAGTAAAGATTAAATCGTCCAAATACCTAAACTAAACTTCCCAATTGGAGGTCTAATTAAAAGGCAACAAACAAGTACTGTAGACTTCTGAGATATTTATCATTTTAAATCAAGTCAGTCAAATAAAAATGTGCAAAGGCTATCTTAAAAAAACAATAAAAGAACCTGAGAAAATATCCTGACACTGATGAAAAGCTGATGCTCCGAGTGTCAGCAGTAATGCAGATTTCTGCATAAGTCGCAGTGTAAGCAGTTTTTAGGTAAACCAGACAGGAGAGCATTACAGTGATCAATTCTTCAAGTAAAAAATGCATTAAGATCTCTGCACTATCTATCCATTATTTTCCACTCATCTAAGACTGGGTTGTTCGGCAGAAGTCTAAGCAAAGACACCCAGATTGTCTTTTGGTCAGTCACTTCCTCTAGCTCTTCTAGGGGGTTTTGAGGTCTTCCTTAAACCGTAGCATTGCTGAGAACTCCTCTCCATATTCTGGCTCCCTCAACTCAACACTCTTGATGTAGAGGGTGACCTAGACCTGAGGTTGCCTGGTGGGCGGAGCCCAAAGTGACCATGAAGGGATCACTGCCCCATTGCCCCATTGACTGCCCCACCCAAAGGAGCATTCAAAAGGGGCACCACCTGAAAATGGGTGCCTTGGGGGCCCAACGCCTAGTCATGAAATTTGGGCTTATGGGACGCAGTGCTGCCTTTGGAGAATAAAAGGTTCAATTTTGATAACACCCTCCAAAATCTTTGGGCCAAATATGATATTTTAAAAATGAAAAACAGCAAATATTACCTGTTTTTAGTGTGATTACAAAATGGCAATGCTTCTTTTTAATGCTGAGCTTCAATCATTCTCTCTCAGCTGCAGGATTGATGTGTCTTTTTTATTGTTCTAGTTGAGTATCAATAAATACTCAACCATCAATACTCAATTCACTGTGACTCATCAGGAGGAAAGGCAGCATAAACTCAAACATGATTTTCATAAGTTTGTAAGTTAATAGCATTTCTAACATTTTTATTCTAACACATACAGAATAAAAGTTCAGGTCCTAGCACTGAGCCTGGTGGTACACCCCAGGATAGATTCCAAGGGGATTCCCATTTCATTTTGGCATAGAATTTTTTTGCTGCCACACAGCATTATAATACGCACACACACAAAAATATAAGCCGTTTTTAAGCCTTATTCTATATTTATTGAAATAAATCATTTAAAAGTTGAAGGCAGAAAACCAACAGAACACTTTGGGAAAACACTTGATTGCTCTGTAACCAAATCATACCAAAAAACATAAAAAAGGCACTTTAGATCTGAGATCACTGGAGGCAGACAATATTTTTCTGCATGTTAGGCTGATCCTATTTGTGCTCAGAGGAGACGTGGAATGCCTAAAACAAAAGGCTGTTGTTTACGTCAGTGAAGACAAATATATTTAATAAAGGGTAAAATATATTACGCAATTAATCTTATTTTTGAAACATGTCTGCATGTTTCATAAGGCACTGATGTTGTGCAACACAGGTGGAAAACTTTATTTCATTTTTTGAGTTACAACTATAAGATTTGATCTCATAATCACCACTAAAGGGTTGAATACTTAGATGAAGAAAAAAAAAAGGAGGATTTCTTAACCTGGAAGACGGCTTTGAACTTATGGCATTCATAAATGCATCTTTACTGTTTGAAAATCAATACTTCACTGGGGTTAAACTGTTAAGATGAATGCAGGACTGAGAGAAACTGTTAGTTGTTCATCACTGGGAAAAAAAAAAAATACAAATATTCCCATAATTGACAAAAGCAAGAGACACCTGCTGCTAACAGAGATTAAGCAGATAGGAGGAGGGATGTGATATTCATGGCATGATTTTCCTGAGAAAACAGTGGGACACAAGCAAGCATGCCAGGTCTTAGTTCTAACCGTTGGACCTTTACACATAAATAAGGTGGAAAAATTGTAAATAAGTCTAGGAATGTGATTTAAAATACACGTACATGTTAGACCGACAACGCAAACATGTAACTGAAGAGTACTCTGTATGGAAACGCACAATGATGTTGTTGTTCAACGACGGGGAAAGACGTGATGAGGTGAGAGGACCAGGTCTCACTCGGACCACTCGTCGTCGTCAAACTCCGAGGAGTCGTCTTCGCTGTCGCTGCACTCCACAGCGATACGGCGGGACAAGATGGCGGCCACATCGTTTCCAGTGTGATCCCTCTTCTCCTGCTCCCGCTGAGCTTCCACCTTCCGCAGGTTGAAACCTGGAAAAGACATGACAGTGAAACTGAACAAAAGCTTTTATGTTTAAGTCTTCTGTAGCAGGATTGACTGTATATGAGAACTAGACATCGTTACATCCCTAATGTGTGGCGTCACACTCACCCAGTCCAGTTCTCTATATACAGTCAATGTGTAAGAGCCAGGATTCCTCATTTTGAATACGGTAACTGACTTTTTTTTTTTGGATGCCGTTTCTGCTGTTAAGAAACGATTAATTACGTTCTACTGTTTTACTTAGTTTCATGAATTTAATGTATAACATCGGTTTAACATGCTAAAGAAAAATCCCAACTCCACATTGCGTCTCTGCAACAAACATGCAGCACTTAGGAATTTACAGCTTAAAATACTATCTCCTGAGGGAATTCTGAAGTCCTCATCAAAGTTGGGAAGCTGAACTTTTCTCTGTGGTGCTAATAGGACAAAACGCAGTGGTAGAGCTGTTCATTTGTCATCATGTTGGCTCATAATTTCACAACCATGATTACAGGCTGACTTTAAAAAAAAAACATTGGGCTTAACACACAAGACAAACAAGACAATTACAATAATCCTATTACCCAAATTATCATGTTTTCATCATTTGGATATTTTGCCATAAATGAACATTTTGTAAACGAAAACAGAGAATACCTGTGCAAATATTTTTAGATTGTGAGACTTGAAGATGGTAACAGAGTCTTTACACATATCTCTAAGGGTCTTACCTTGTCGGATGGCCTGCAGCAGGTCGCTGCGGCCGTCACTGACTGGCGCCGGCTGAGGTTTAGGGGCGGAGCTGGGCGTTGCCCCAGTAGCGGGCGCTGGTCGAGGTGGAGCAGGACTGTCAAGAGGCGGGGGCCCTGGGGGTGGTGGAGGCGGCGGAGGTGGTGGT
>NC_050522.1:17290420-17297884 GCF_002922805.2 Oryzias melastigma | reverse complement strand
CTAATGTTGTTGCTTTCAATGTTAAATGAAGCGAATTTTGGAGCTGAAGTAGTTTGATGCATATAGGCGTCAAGGGGGTAAAAGCAGGAAGTTCAAACTCTTATTTAAGCTTTTCTAGCATCAGCAACGTCTCGTCAGCAGTTCCAGGTACAGAAAAGCAACCCTCAGTTTTTAAAAAATACAGTCCAGGAAGTTAAAAAGAAGAAGTTTCAATTTTTACAAATTTACAGCCTCAAATAAAACAGAAGCACAATAATTTAAAGAGCATCTACTTTTGCGACACTGAAAACTATCCGGATTTACAGCGGAAAAAAGTTCACCAAGTTCAATGTAGGAGCAGTGCTGTAGTTCTTTCTCCATCCAACTGAAACATCCAGATCTCCACCTTTATAGGTGACATCATGACCTTTCCTGTTGCTCAAATATATTTTTCAGAAACCAGCTGCTTTCCTAAACACTGTTTTTGGATTTTAGATTAGTTTTTCACATTATGTTATCATTTTCAATAAAAACTAGATTTATTAAAAATTAAAAAAATGAACATTAGTTAACTGTTAATTAATGCATTATATAATATACTTAACAGGGGCTGTTAATACTTTAATAGTTAATTAATGCTTAAATACGCATTAGCTAACATCAGCAAAGGACCCGTAATATAAAGCGTCACCAAAAAAATGTCAAAAAGTACATCTGATGTATTGATAATGTTTTCTTTGAAATTTTCAACTTAAAAACCACAATTTCATATTTTATACAGACTACAAATTTCCAGCTTAATATGATGGTTTTATGCTTTATATACTTTCCAGTTTAACATTTTTATGGAAATTCAAAGCCAAGCACCATTTAAAGATGATATACTTAAAGATAGGGCTTATTATTACAGTCAAAACATTAATTTGATTTTAACTTTCAAGTTCATGATCCGATTTCATTTCTGACTCACTGGAGCAAATAATGGTGATTGAAAGTGAGAGAAGATTAAACTTCTTTCAGTATCAGAATAACTATTGTCGTCGTAAAGGAACAACAACAGAAGACTGCAGGAACTGCCTTATGCAAAACTGCAAGAACAAGATATGCTAAAAAACGAATAGACTTTTAGATTTTTTTTGCCTAAAAAGAAGCAAAATGTAAAAGATACTTTTTTTTTTAATTGTCCCCATATTGAGTGCTTGAGTGGTTTAGTGAAGACTAAAATGTATAACAGTCACTCTGCAAATGTGCAAAGAACAAACACACGTTTAATTGGCAACACATTTCCAAAGCTGCTACTGCTAACCCCCACAGGCTCAAGCAGATGCGTCAAAATCTGTGAATGTGCACTGCAACTCCTGCAGATGAGTGCTCACGACATGCTAGCAGAGGCATCACAATGCCAGCGGCGTGCGTGGGCTTGCATGCGTGATGCTACTGTACTTACGCCATGTCGGGAGGCGGAGGAGGCAGGAAGTCATCGGGGCCAGGTGGAGGGAGAGGGGAGCCGGGGTCATAAGCATAGGAGTTTGTGCTGTGTTCAAGGACATCCGAAGTGAAGCCCTCCCCTGATCCAATACTGCCGTTCAGTCCTTCGGAGGAGTTGCTTAAAGCAAACAAAAGCATGGACTAAACAAGCTTGTTTTTATAAACAAAACGTGAAAATGAAGCAATAAAAATGACTTGACAAGAAGAAAGATGTAGATTTTTTCATCTGAATATCAAACATCTTCTCTTTATGAGACATAAATACAGAGAATAAATAAAAATATATCATTTTAAAATAAATTATTTCATTTAATATCAAATATTTCTGTTTTACTACAAAATAAAAAATACTTTTGCATTAAATGAACTTAAATAATGTCTAATGTTGTTATTAAAGCAATGTAACTTAAGACTTTCTTTGTCTGACACGGCTACACTCAGATAAAGAATTTTTTTTTTTTCTATTTCAGTGTATGAGAACACCATTTTGCACCGCATGGTGGCAAACACCACATCAGGGATGTTTTTATATGTTTACAGCCCTTCACTCAACCCCCTCCCCATAGGAACATTCCCAGACAGGACGTACCATCCATATCACCATGTGCAGATGGGTTGATAAGAATGAAGAGAATGGAGTTTCTAATGTGTGTTTTTTTGTGCTGGTCCTTCTCAAAGTCCAGGCTTTGCTGATTAAGCCCGATAGCGTGTGTCTTGACCTAAAAACCTTTAAATGTCAATCTGCAGAACATGTTTTTTTTGTAGGATTGGTTGCACTTTTCAATTCAGTAAATGTAACTTCTTAGTTCCTAGTATTTACTTCCTGGTTGTAGTGTCTTATTGCTGCTCATTTTGTTTCCCTAAACAAGAAGGATTCGTCTGTTTTAAGGTTTATTCATAAAGTGACTTTAAAAGCACCTTAATCTTAAATTCCTGTGTGTGACAGGACTGGGTCAATCCTGTTTCACCTCACTTACAGCTCATTCTTCGGGACCACAAACTCCTCCCCCATCTTGAGCCGCTCCCATTCCTCCTTCCTGGTCTTAATTTTTCTAGGATTCAGCGTCCGTGGGCTCAAATGGTCTTTCTTCTCCTTCTACTCAGCACAGAGAAGTAGAAACGGTGTGAGATCTGAACGTGTCAGGGTGTAAAACGTGTGGGCGCGTTCGTGTGTCTCACTCTGTGCTTGCGCTTCTCCTTTATGATGTCCTTGGTGTCCTGCAGCATCTGCTCCTTCCACAGGTCAAAGAAGTAGGAGGGGTCGGTGTAAAACTTTAGGGGTTCCTTTCCATCGTCCCTGCAGGGAGTCATTTATGAGATAAGTCACACTGAACACCATCTTGACAGTTCAAGTTTGCATGACAGATCATCTGTTGCATAAAAACATAAAAACAAAAATAATCACTTATCTCAAGTTTGCACAGACAAAAGTAAAAAATGTTAACACCTCACCAACAAAAAGATGATCTAACTGCCTGTTGAACAAATACCTTAAAATGTGACACACTTCTGATAACATTATGCAAAACCGACATTAGGACAATGTTATACATCTTCCTGCAAGCTATTCATGCACTTGTGAAGAAAAGGAAATGTACATTTAATGCATTTTACTTTTATTCTAGCTCTCTCAACCAACAGGAGTCAAACACATGAACACAGAAGAAAATACTCCTTCATCTCAATAAAATCAGATGTTGCAAAAGCAGCCTCTACATCAAAATTAGGCTTATAATATTGACTATTTTAAGTGTAAGCTGCATCAGAGATGAAAAAGAAGCACAAACTGTGTCCGAATATTAAACTGGTTTGTCACACGTGTGTTCTGCTAGCGCATGTGACTCCATAGTGTTTACTATTCCCTGTGCGTGCCGAGTGTGTCTGTGGCGGTCGCTGCGGTGAATCCGAATCAAGCTCAGATGCGAGCGGCTGTGATGCGCCCTACCGGTACTGGCTGAGCTGGTTGAGTGGGGGAGGAGGATTGCAGATCATGTAGGTGTCCTGTATAGGCACTGGCAGAGACGGCCTGATGAACAACTGCTGGTCCTGACTCCGATCACTGCGAAAAGCCTTACGAGTAGTGATGGCTTGTAGGGAGACTGGGAGAAAAAGACATAATTTATTTATTTTTATTGGCGAAAAGAAAGACTGAAATTTCTATAACTGATGTAACGTTAAAAAAAAAAAAAAAAAAGCTCATACCTTCCTCTTCTTTAGGGTCTAATTGAGTGACTTTAACCTGCAGACATTCCACTCTTTTTACGAGTGTGTCCACTCTGAGAGCGAATGATCCAGCCTCAACAAACAGCTCCCCAAACACATCCTCTGCAAATTTGCCTGAACAGAAACAAATTAAAAACAAAAAATCTAACTTAAAACAAAAACATCCTCTTTAAAAAGCTTTAGCCATTCATTTATTATAGCAAATGTACAGACAGGCCTCAAAATGTTACTCAATGTTTGCTCAACTCCCCACTCACTGAGACTGCCGAGCTGTCGGATGATATTGGCCAGGCTGATGTTGGTGACGCATTCCAGCTCACTGCGGATGGTGGACGGGATGGTCTGGCGACACACATGCCGTGGCTCTATGTTTCTAGTCACCAAAGGCATGGTGGGGGTCGGCAGGTAGGTTGGCCAAACCCTGAAGATGGACACAACACAAATCAGATTTGAATTATATTCAAAACAAACTATTTAGAGTGGATGCTGCAACAAGGTTGGCCTGCAGGTCTGTTTGTGCATCCTGTTCAATGGCTAGCTATGAAAAATTCACATTCTATAACAGTCACTGCTGGTGGGAAGTACTTCCACAACAACAATAGAGGCTCCTAACTAATCAATCAGGAAAAAACCAATAGAGATTCCCGTCCAACATTCATTAAGAGCTGCAGTGTAGTGCAAAGGCAAAGCTCACCGGAAAGACTTACGTGAGCAAAAACGATCATCTAAGTTCATGTACAGCTTTCAAACAAGGGAGATTTCTTTGTTTTATTGATAAAGTTAGGAAAAAGATGACCTAGAACACTGATATAAACACACAACGAATCTCAGACTGAAACATTGTTGGCATTCCTTTAAAGACCCAATTAAAAAAAAAACATTTTAAGTGATCCAGCAGATTTTTTAAGTCACTAAGTAAGAAAAAAAATATTTTTTAAAGCCAAAAAATATGTAGATTATTTAATTATTTTTAAACAAAAACTTATATTATGAATTTAATCAACTCAGTGATTTAGAAGTGATACTTGGTCCTTGATGTGGACTTTTAAAAGATAGATAAAAAAGTAAACTGCAAAAGTCACATGCTTAGACCAACAAGTATAAAAATAAAGGGACCAAAAAAAAAGCAGAAGCAAAACCCTGTCGAAGTCAGATTTCTCCTAGCAGCCTTGAATGGGAACTCAAAAGGTTCCAAATAAAGAAGTATGACGCCTTCACACTCTTGCTCCATTCTTTCTAAAGAAGCTTTAATCAAATACCTCATACCTGGTGAAGGTTTTAAAAGTCCGCGCGCACACATGCAAACAACTTTAGTTTATCGCGCGGAAAAATGAGAAGAAAATGTCAACAGATATTTGCAGTGACAGCAGACCAACACAGAACTACACTCTGTCGAGCTCCATTCACACCGCCCAATCACACTGTCAACGTGGGGCTTTCAGTAAGAAAAATAAGTAATGAATCACGGTCTAAATGTGACACGGCTAACTGCGTATTTCCAGTGTTTCTACGGGAAAAAAATGTTCCGAATTTTTTCGTTCCTCCAAGAAAGCTTGTGACAGCTGTGCGGCGCTCTTATTGTACTCTACTGAACCTTACGAACGCTATATTTTATCAATGAATTAATGTTATCATAACTGTAATGTCGAGTTTTCAGCTTTCTTTGACAAATCATGACAATATAAGATAGTTTTGGTCCCACAACATTAGCTAAAACATGCTAAGTGCAACTCGGCCTCGTCAGAGCAGGAAGTAACTTGGAGGCGACTCTTATCTCGAGGAAACAATCAAACTAACTTTTATCTACCCACGTTACTCTATGAAAATAACAATTCTTACGAAAATATTTCACTTACCCGCAGAAATTGCAGTTTTACACTTTATACCCACTCTAGAAACTGCTATCCCCTGATTTTCTTCAGAAGAGTTGAGCGGTACAGTAAACTGTCGAACGATACCAGCGGCGCAAGTCCCGGAATTCTAAACTTCCGATTGGCTGATGACGGACTTCCTCAAAGCTGATTGGCTGCTGCGCCTGTCGTCTGATTCCCCCAAGAACAGGATGTGGACATTTCAACGTAAAACACGCAACTCCACCCTGACTAGTGACAAACATCTGTCCGCAATCTTCGTAAGTTAGGGCGGTGGAAGAGCTTCATTCCAGCTTCTGCTTCAGCGAGTTGGAACGCGTCCGAGGAATGACTGGCATTGGGTGTTCTGTGGAGAGAAACATATGGCCGATGAGATCTAGTTCAAAAACATCTCATTTAAAGTCCATAGGCTGAATGCATGTCACGTGAAGCAAAATTATATATTATATTATATGAAAATATAATATAATTATATGAAAATTATATTTTGTCTATGGGAAAGACATTTAGTTGATAAAACTCGATTAAAAAGAAACCACTGGTAAAGTTACAATAAAAAAATATATTAAATAAAATCCTACTTTAGTAGCAATAACAAATAGAAAACATTTTTGTGAGATATCTTGTGGATAATTATGTCTTTAAATGAGAACATTTGATAAATATTTGAATTGAGTATATTTCATTCCATCTTTCCTTCTTTGATTGTTTTTAACAATCTTCTTTCTTCCTTAAGATTTTGACAAGTACTGCAAAAAAGGGTAGATAAAAGCCAGATAACTTTTATTTCTACAAATATTTTAGTTTTTGAAGAAAAAGTGACCAGCACTTCAAACAATTTCAATTAAAAATGTTTTAATTTGGTAATTTTGCATTTTTGTTCCGTCAGTTTTGCTCACAAATTGAGCAAGTTAAAAAACTGATATATTTTTTGAAAAAGTCATTTCAAATGAATCAGATTAAATGTAAATTGAAACTAAATCAATAACAGTAGGAATAAAGCAGTTGCAGGAAAAAAGTCAAATCAAGTGTAAAACTTGAAATGATAGCATGAGTATTTCAACAGGGCAGAAATAGATGATGAAAAAAACACAACTAAAGTGATTTCATAAGTAACTATGTGAAATGCCTCCAGTTAAAGCTCAGTTTTATTTTCTGTCAAAATCAAGAGCAGAAGCTCCACAATCCTGTGAGCCACGTGGCAGCAGTGAAGGAAGAAAGGCATTGTGATCAAAAATACCTCAGAATTTAATCCTGATCGTAGGTTTCAAACATACTTGCAACCAAGTAAACAATAAATTTGACCCATATGCATGGACACGACCAACAAACATAAAAAAAAACCCACACACGATCTGTATTTTCAAAGGACAAACAAGAACAGACCGTATATTGACATCTGGTTTTTATTGTGGTATGACTGCATATCTCATGCATGTTTTGGGGAAAACTTTCTTCCCAAGTTATGAAGCATAAAACAGAACAAAAACGCCCCAGTTATATTTGAACATTTCTGTGTTTTCACAAGTGGCTCGGTTGAAGTCAATAAAATTCAACTTATTCACTGTTGTATTTATTAAATGTGGAAAAAATGTACAAAATGCACACAAATAAATTAAATACTATAAGTCATGTGAATTCTATTAATAGGTAGCTCAAATTTTAAATAAAAGAGCATCTGAAGTGTATTATTTTAAAAAAGAATTGTATTTTAGTTAATTAAAGCTAATTTTCAAGAACTATATTTGGCATTGCAAGATTGATCAAAAAAACTTTTTGGGTTTTTTTTTATTGTGGCAATATAGTATTGTTGTTTACTTAATTTAGTTAAATGTCCTTCAATTAAATGTAATGATGTAACAGGATGTGTTTTTATTATGTTTTTATTCTATTTTTTGCTGGG
>NC_050522.1:17289882-17290345 GCF_002922805.2 Oryzias melastigma | reverse complement strand
TATAGTATTGTTGTTTACTTAATTTAGTTAAATGTCCTTCAATTAAATGTAATGACATTGTCCAATTCTTCACACTTGATTATTTTTAGTGATGTATATCACTTTATGTCCACTAGAGGGAGGTATCAGGTGAGATTAGAGGGGGAGAAAAGCAAGTGACTTTTTCTGCCACCTTCCTTGCATGAACTGCAAGTTTGCACAACTTCATGTCAGTGCATGAATGGGACTCTCAGTGACGCATGTTGACCCAGCTGAGTGTGTAGGAGCTGTGAGCGTTTGCCACTGCCTGTCTCAAAACAATATGGCTCTCCCCTGCAGAGCTGTGCACCAGCTTGAGTCCAGACTCTTGAAGACCCCACAAAACGCTGTACCAGTAGCGGAGGACCTCCTCGTCTGATCCTCCCACTTCAAACCCTGCCCAGTGCAAATGAACAGTGGCAACAAGATGACGGACGTGCTGAAG
>NC_050522.1:17285177-17289764 GCF_002922805.2 Oryzias melastigma | reverse complement strand
TTGGCCTCGTCGCCTACCCCACCAACCCCATCCTCCCTTGTTACAATGACATTGTCCAATTCTTCACACTTGATTATTTTTAGTGATGTAAATCACTTTATGTCCACTAGAGGGAGGTATCATGTGAGATTAAAGGGGGAGAAAAGCAAGTGACTTTATCTGCAACCTTCCTTGCATGAACTGCAAGTTTGTTCAACTTCATGTCAGTGCATGAATGGGACTCTCAGTGACGCATGTTGACCCAGCTGAGTGTGTAGGAGCTGTGAGCGTTTGTCACTGCCTGTCTCAAAACAATATGGCTCTCCCCTGCAGAGCTGTGCACCAGCTTGAGTCCAGAGGCTTGAAGACCCCAAAGAACGCTGTACCAGTAGCGGAGGACCTCCTCGTCTGATCCTCCCACTTCAAACCCTGCCCAGTGCAAATGAACGGTGGCAACAAGATGACGGACGTGCTGAAGGGTTCCTGCCTCAATCCAGCTCTGGAAAACTCGCCACTCAGCGCTTAAGAGGTCAGCATACAAAAAATGGACCTAAAGAGAAAAAAATTTAACTTTAAAAGTGAGTTGATCTAAACGATTACTGGCATGCAACATGACAACAAATGAACGATGAAACACTTCAAATTCAATTTGGAGCAACTTTTTTGCTTTATAAATACTTTAAAAATAGCTTTTACATGTATATTAATGCATGCAAAATAACAACAAACAATAATCCAAGCATAACATAGATTTCTTTATCAAACTGCGGGTGTGTAACTCCCTCTTGTGGCAGCAGGGTGAAGTTGGAACCCATGTGTGATTCCCTCAAACTGTTGCTATAGCAGCCAGAGATGGCGCAGAGCCCTGTTGCTATGGCAACATCAAAGTAAAAGAGCTTTCTGGGTATGCTGGGGTGAAAGACTCCACGGTATGTTTGTTTGGCAGTGTTTTCTCTCAATTTTCCCCCTTCTCCTGTGCGAGTGCGCTTGTTTGCGTGACGGCGCGCCCCTTACTGTGTGGTGTCCCAGAGCTGCCATGATGTTTGCCAGCGTTCGGGAGACACGGCCCAGGTCGCCTCTTGCCTTGCGCCCGCGTCTCTTCTGAGCTCGCCATTCCAGCCACATTTTGTGCTTGCTGACTCTGCCTCTGTCACCACAGTTACTAGCCAAACTGTTACCAGGGCAACCACCAGATGCATCGGAGCTGCTGGGATCAAAACAGTGGATTTCACATCCAAGCCTTGAGACGGTCTCCAGAAACTCTTTATCTCCTCCATCCATACTAAAGAGACCATTTAAAAGAGAAAAAACAAGGAAAGGAAAGAGAACAGAAAAAAAGGTTTTTAGATTATTACATGGGATTTGTGTCAGTGATTTTAATGCACAAGACTTGCAACCACCTGAACGAATATGCAACACAAAGTCTATCTGCAGCAGGAAGGAGCCAGTCGTCAGCACACAGCAGCCAGCGAGATGAAGCTGCAAGAGTCTGCTCTGGAGATAAAACCCTGGAGCAGTTCAGCTGTGGATGAAGGAGGGATGCAAGTCCCACAAAACACAGCGGTCAGAGCATTCTGCAGCGCAATTAACATTCATTTGAAAGAAGCTGCAGGAGAAACAGTTTATTTTCTTGACTCCTATTGATCCATCAAACCACTTTAGCTAAAAAAAAAAAGGAATTTTATTTTTCAGAGCTGAAAATAAATTCAGCATTAAAATAGTCATGCAGAAATTTCATTAGTTCAAGTATCTGTTTCTATGTAATTTTGAATGTTTTTTTTTACAAGAAAAGATTTTATGTCTCATTATTTCTATTATAACTGACTATTTTAAGACATTTTTCCACTAAAAGATTAAAGAGTTTAACTTAGATACACAACTTGGAGTCTCAGTCATTTTAGTCTATAAGTGAACCTTACAGGCAGAACTCTTGGCAGAATTCTGCTGCAACTATAATGACAGGAGTCATTACTTCTAGCAATCCTCGCAGTAGTGTGAAGCTAGACAAGTGAACAACTTTGTGAAAGTTTTCTTTTTTCCATTGCTGTTAACACTTGGGAACTTTTGGCTTTAGAAGTCCAGTTAGTGATGGAGTTTGAAGTTTTAAGGGAAAAGTTTTCTAAATACCTCTGAGCAAATACAGTCACAAATAGTTTTTCTTGCTACATTTCTGTTAAATAATTCTTGGAAAAGAAACACAAAATAAATAAAGGATTTTGATGAAATCCTTAGATTTTATTGACTCCACCTCGTTTCATTTGATAGCTCACCTGTGGAGTGCTGATGTATGCGACGAACCGATTCACCTCTGCAGCGAAGGACGGCGTGTCTGCTGCCCACAGCTGCACCTCCAACTCCCTGGGTCCAGTCTGAAGACACGTAGGTCCATAAATGATTCATTGAAGGCGTGTACTGATACATAGGAGTAAATGTAAAGAGGGGGGTGTGGGGGGTAAAGCAAGTCACTGACCACTGACGTGCTGATACTCGCCCAATGCTCCTTAAAATGCAAACACATCATAAACCAAACCAACACTGTGCTGCTGACGATAAATGAACCATTTTGGTCACCATGGTAACCTCTAAGGAGTTGAGATAGATGGGGGGGTTACACTAGAATGAGTCAGAGTTTGAGACTCCCAGAGATAAAGACAAAGAGTGAAAGGGAAAATGAAATGCGGATGGATCAGTGATGGAAAGTTCAGCGCTTGGGCTAAAATATGCAGCATGAGGAACGCTGAAGACTCTGACCTAAAGGCAAACACGCCAAGATTAAACAACTGTGGCATCTCTGTGATGTGGGGTCAGTGAGGTCCTTGACCCTTCTTCTCACCTGCTTTACTGTGTCAGTCATTCTTCTCAGAGCTTTGCACACACAGAACAGAAATGTCACGTTTTATGAGGATAACCAGGTACAGAATAATGAACTCTGCATTCTTTCTTTTTAAAAGAGAGTATTGTGAAACAATGGGCCCTGAAGGCCTCTCGCTCATACAAACTAACACTGCAGGTTATGTGGATTTGGACAATATTATAGTCCTTTTCAAAGCATTGTCATTTTAACCTATTTTAAATATATTTCTTTACTCTTTTTTAAAATAAATTTGACTTTTTTATGTTTTTACGTTCTCCTTTATTTTTATTTAAATAACCCTTAAGATGGTCTGAAACTTTTAGGGTTTAAGTAATTTATTATATTTATAATATCCAACAATAGACAGAGTGATCAAATTTCAAAGTTGTTACTTGACTTTAATGTTCTAATGTTGCTAAACTGCAGAAAAAATGTTTATTTTATTTTTTACCTCAAGTTAAAGTATAGTTGCTTAACTTTTCTCTTGTAAAGCAAAGTTGTCTGAAGTTCCACCATATATAACTCAGTGGTCCGGCTTTATTTATTTGTTTATTTACTTATTTGTGTAAGGGTGCGCAAGAAAAGGCTTCAAATAAAGTTACAACACAGGTGATGTTAATTAGCACCCAATTAATGACGTCAGAATTGAGGCCAAACGTCCTTCTCACTCACCTGGCGCTCGTGCGTCTCGTTCTCGTCCACATAAACTCGCCCCGCCTCCTCCTCCTCCCGGACGGCTCTCTGGACCGGCGCTCCCCGCCGCTGCGCGCTCCTCTCCGGTTCGATGCTGAGAACTGCAAACGCCACCGCTCCGTCCCGGTCCCGCGCGCGGCCCCGCACGTGCGCCGCTCCGGGAAGCCCTGACCCGACGATGATGAGGAGGAGGAGATGGAGCGCGAGCAGGAACGGCGGGATGGAGAGCAGCAGGGTTCTGGGGCGGAGGGGGAGTCCACCGAGCCCCCACATACCTCATCTGCGGAGGGACATCTCCCGGCGCCCTGACCTGCTCTGCCGCTTCTCCAGGGCAGAGAGGAAAGTCCCAGCTGAGTCCTCCTCCAGACCTCCTCCTTTACCCGCCTCCCCGAGGGGAAAGTTGTGACAGAGGCATTCCAGCACGGACTTTAAAGGAATTCCTGTTTTGTTTGACCAGCAACTACTAAACATCCTCCTCCTTAAGATATGCAAAAATAACACAAATAAATGCACAACGTGTATTTTGAAACAAGTTTATTATAAAAATAAAGAAAACCCAGAAAACATAAGTTGGAAAGGTCTTTTCTTCATTTGCAGTTAAGAGTTGCAATTTTTGATTTAAATAATTCAGACATTTAAGTGATTTTATTTATGTATTTTAAGCAAGAACCAACTTTTTAAGATCATACCCAGACCATCACACTACCACCACCTTTTTTTGGCTCTTTTGCCTAAAAATTTTGATGGAACAGATCATTTTCCAGCACTTGCAAAGGTTAATGTAATCCTTAAACTTTTGAGTATATTGGCCAACAGTCTGACTTTAGGTCCCCTGCACCCCACCAGATCAAACGGGGTATTTCTCTCTAAAATCTAATCAAATTATAATTTTTCCTATTTGATTAAATGTTTTTGGCCATTTTTTGCAAGATGTGGAGTAGCTTCTTAATTAGTTTTTTTTACCCTTTGACATAAGATAATCACCAACAATCCTGTCTCTGCTAGAAAACAATTAAGCACCAACACAAGTTTTATAGTCTGAAAAAGAATGTTACTAAACA
>NC_050522.1:17257926-17285041 GCF_002922805.2 Oryzias melastigma | reverse complement strand
CATCTTTTTGCAATCATAGATGCATGCTTTGAAGAAAACTGGGGACTTTGCAAAAGTTGTCTGCTAAAACATGCTGAATGTATAATTTATTTGGATCTAGTAAATGTTAGATTTGATTTTACTTTGCTTTTAGCATTTCTCAAGAAAATATCTTTCAGAGATAATGGATCCTACTCATTTGGGGCTGTGAATGCAGCACAATTCTCTAATCATGATTAAGATCAAATGGTTATATTACCAATAAAAAGGAGAACAAGAATCTATAGAACAGGTTAGCCCCTCCCCGCCCTGTCTGTCATGTCGTGTTGTTGACAGAACATGCCCCCGTCTGCCATACAGTGGAATGTCACAGCAAACACATTTCCTCTGGCCATGTCTGAGTCTATTTAGTCAGCCTGTTGACAAACTGTACACAATCTGCAGTCAGCAAACGTCCCCCATCTGCTTTGGTTCCCGTTCTCTTTGTCTGTCTGGCACATTCATGCATGCACACAATGCGCAGATGTACAATGTTTGCTGCAAGTTTTGCTTTGAGGACTGCTTTCCTTTCCGCCCAGAGACACCGGCCTCTTTTGCTTTCTTGATTTAGTGTTATTCCCCTTTTTTTATGGGACGGGGAAAAAAATGTTCAGCTTTGTGCATCTTTTTGTCTCAGCGCCTTTGAAAAACCTCCTTTTTCTAATTTTCTCAGTCTGGTGTGGTTCTTTCCCCTCCAACATCTTCCACAGGGCTCGTACTCCTCATCCATTCCTCTCTCCTCCCCTCCCCGTCAAGCATTGTCCTCAACTGAACTCGCTTGCTCAGTCCCAGACAGCCCAAAACTCATGGAGGCTGCAAATCACGCACTCACAGGCACGCACTCCACTGCTCTGTATCTCATAAGGAAGCTCAAAGGAAGACAGGATTACCAATGGCAAGAACATTATGTGTATTTAAATATTTTTCACCTTAGATACATACATGATATTAACAGACTTGATATACAATTTTTTTTGTTCATCACAAAAACCACCAAACAACACAAGACCACAGAAAAAGAAGGGAGAGTGAAAGAATGAACAAGGCCCCGCCAAAATGTTGGCGTCTTGGGAGTTTCACTCCTTTCGACCCCACAGGCTAGCACACACACACGCGCGCGCACGCACACACAGATAGAGAATATGCACACAAATACATGCATCAGTGCAGTCACGCAAAATGCGTCTTGCATTCGCACACAGAAAATAAAAGTCTCTTTGGGGCCATTGCGTAATATCAATGTCTCCTTTCCTTGTAGCGAAAACAGCAAAAAACACAGGATGTTGAGTCTCCATACTGCAGTCCTCCCCCTCCTCACAAAGCAGAGAAACCACGGCATAACACACAGATGACAGGCCTCTGGAGCAACAAGAGGCCCCCTGGTTTGTAGCTGGAGTTGTATGTACAGATGCTGGTATTTTCAAGAGCAGACATACTCGTATGAGACACGACACAGGAGCGCACGGAGCAGGACGTCGGCTCGGCTCGCGGTATTTTAAAGAGTTGTAATTTCGGCTCAGGTACGGCTTTGATTGTGGCACAAGACAGTTAAATGATCGGAGTGCAGAATGGTTGCTGGTTTAGCAGAGGAGGGGAAGTTGGGAGACAACATAAAAACATATAAAAGCAAAACAACAATAAAAAAAAAAACGTTTTAGGAACAAAACAAGATTTGGTGAAATACTGCATGTTATACAGACTCAAAAACAAAAGTATTTTAGTCCACAAGTGCGTCAGCTCCTCTTGGTCATTCTCTCATTCCAGTGCAGAGGGTGCTCACATTTGATTTCATGTATTTATGGCTAGGTAGTGGTCAAATCTGCACATGCATGTTTTGCGTGTGTTCGTGTATGTACATGCTTGGGTGTGTGGGTTGATCTTGATTGTCAGTGCTGGAGAATTAAAGCTTTACTGTCCAAAAGCTGGCAGCTAAATTCTCACCCTTCGTTTCACAGTCTCTCACAAAGAAAGTCTCCTTTAAAAAAGAAAGAAATGTTTGCAAATCTGTAAAAGCTTGAGTTGGATGCACCTGAGGAGGGACAAAAATCAAAGAGAGAAGAAATTAAAATGATAAAAGGCTGCAGTGCAGTATTTTAAAACTATACAGAATGAATGCTGAGCCATATTTCCATTGTTTCATTGCACAGATTTTCATAAAAACTTACAATCACTCATTTATCATCCTCAGATTACCCTGACACCCGATAGTAAAGAAGCCACTGTCCCGTCACCCTCCCTGACCCGATTGTCACATGATCATTGCTAATAACAAAAATAAAACAGATCTCTACAGGGAAACTGAATGAAATGGAGCAAACGATTAAAAAAAGTCATCAGAGCTCAGGTGGAACTGCAGGAATTTCTCTAGTTATTTCTTCTCGACACTGCTGTGAAGCGATGCTCAACTCTGATTCTTGTTTTTACTCAAACGTGTGCATGAATGGTCAACCCGGTGGTGTCGTGAAGTCTAAAATAATTTCTGGTAAGAGGTGGATATGTTAATAAGAGTCCTAAACAAAAGCATGCATGCACAGTGTGAATTATCAGAAAGTTAAACTGTTGGCCGGATGTGCTGCAGTGTTTATGTTTTTTTTATTGTAAAACAAACTTTTATACATTTTAGTGACATATTTTTACTGTTATTATTTTTTATCACACAAATTAATACTAATTGTTTTAATATTGTAAGGAAAATGTTATAATTTACAAAAAGTTTTGTAATTGATAGTAGTTTCTGCCATTTTTCATTTATGACTAAAGATCCACTCCCATGAAAATTAAACTGTGTTTAGAACATGTTTATGTTGCATTTTTCTCAAGATTGAGGACATATTTAAAAAAATTAAGCTTAAAGTTGCATATCTGTGTATTTATTTATTTAAATTGTGAATCAGGATGAGAGGGTTGTAGTTGTAAAATCTAGAGTCGGGGGGCCACAAGCTCTTTGCTCCACTCTATTCTGATGCATCCACATGCAGACGAATAGATCCATAAATGTCTTTGTTTTCCTCATCTGAGTTGGTATCTGGCTCAAAACTGTACAGTTGAATAGTTTTAATATTTTTTGCCATTTTCTTTGCACCAGTAATGTTGCCCTGGTTCACACCGGACGTGGCAGCGCTGCAATGCAGAGTGTGCGCGGTGTCTCGGTATGTCTCAGTGTCTGTCTGTTTTTTGTGTGTTGTGTCTTTGTGTTTATTTTCATCTTTACAGTCTTTTTAGATACAAAAATAAGATCAAATTTGTCAATCGCGGTCTTTCATTGTGAAAAACTGGTTATATTTTGAAAATTGATCGAATTTTCTCATGTGTCTTCGGGTAATTGGGGTAAAACAAACTTAGTTTAATCAGTAAATGTAATTCCCTGTTTGTAATTTAGATATGAATGAAAGACGAATGAAATAAAACATCTTCTTGATATGTTCTTTGTCGGACTCTTCCTCTAATAATCCATGTGTATGATTCTCAGGAAGAGGCTTAAATGCTGACAGATCCACTCACCTGCTGTTACAGGCTGGTGACGCTGAAGCTGTCATCACTGGCTGTGTCCAGAAGCTGGCACAGCACCCCTCCACCCTGAGTCACCTGGGAGGGGTAGCGGTGTCCTATGCCCTGGTAGGATTGATGGGGCAGGGAATAGCCACTAGCGTCCTCTTGGTGAGACGAGGGGTCCAGAGGGGGTTTGGGGTAAGGGGAGAGAGGCGAGGGGCCCTGGCAGAGGCCTGCACTCAGGGCATGGGCTGTCAGATCCCGCTTGTTGGGAGTCATGGCAGATGGAGGGCTGCGCTCCTCGTAGAGAGCAGGTGTAGAGTGGGAGTGCAGGCTGGGACTAAGGTTCGGGTGTGAATGTGATGGGTGGTGCGTGGTGTGGTGGGGTTGGCTGTTTGAGTGGGTGAGGAGGCTGCCCTGGAGGTGTGAGTTGCTGTGTGAGCCCAGGTTTGTGTGGAGCTGGGTGCCGTGTGGGTGCGTCTCACTGGGAGTCAGGTGCGCCTGTGGATGTGCCGCCGGACTGGCGTGAGAATTAGCGTGGGTGTTTCCGTGAGGACTTGTGTGCGCGTGCACGGATATGGGGTTTGAGTGGGGGCTGGGGCTGCTGCTGTGGGATGTCTGTCCGTACCAGTAGGGGGAGCCGCAGTAGTTGGGGGAGTCGTACTGCGAAAACTGGAGGTCTTTGGGAGGGGGGCGATGGGAAGGGCTGAGAGCTGTGCTGCAGTGGGGAGTTAACCGTGGCGAGGGGGAGCATGAAGGTGAGAAGGTCCTAGATGGAGCGAGGTGATAAGACTGAGGAGGCGGAGTGGGCTTAGGAGGATAAGGGGGGGATGAGACGCTCGGTGAAAGAGAAGAGCAGGACTCACCGGGGTATAAAGTCGGATATCGCTCCTCAGAGGATGGTGTGGAGGGGTTGGCTGAATAAGGGGAGGGGTACTCACAGGGTTCCTGGAGGTAGCTGGAAGGTGGAGCAGGGTTTGGAGTCGTCAGTGGAGAAAGACTGCTACTATCTCCACTATAATAGTCCAACCCCTCGTGAAACAGACCAGAACCCTCGGGACCTCCAGCTGACACCACTTGCCCGACTCCCGATGCAGCGACAGCTTTCCCCCTGCCTTTGGACCCCGACGGACGCTCCCTCTGACAAGGAGATACGCCTCCCCTTCCCCCTCTAGATCCCCTGCCTCGACTTCCAACTCCACCGCGCTTCGATCCTGGAGTAGGTGTTGGGGAGGGACTGGACGGGGAATCGGAATGCAATCCAGAACCACCCTCTTTCTCCAGTAGATATTCAGCGCGTTTTCTGCGACCTCGGCCAGGTTTGCTGGTTCCCCCACCTTGAAAAAGGACATTCTGGCTCCAGCTGTACGACGGTCCCGAGGCGCTGTCATGCCAGTCCATCATCAGCTTTTCCAGGCTGGAAAGGCTGGACTGACCCCTCTCTACGCTCACAGACGCAGCCTCGCTCTGCTTGTATGTGACGCCGGGGACGCTGGGGGCACTGACGGTGGCCGTGGAGCCAAGATGGGAGGAATCAGACGAGGACTCCGACAGGCTCTCGGGAAAGGGTTGCCGCTTGGCCTTCTGGGGGGTGTAGTTGGAAATATCCAGGATGTCTTTCGATTCATTGGAACCGTATTCACTGTAGCCGTGGTACTGAGAGCCGAAGCTGTCCAATGGCCATCCGCTGTGTCTGGAGAATAAACAGAAAATATATATCTATAATGAAGTTTATGAAGACAGTGATCTGTCACCATTCTTTCTAGGAAAGTAGACTATAATGACGGAGTTACCTGTAGCTCCACTGATTGGAGTTGTACTGCTTGTAGGTCTCTGGGGAGGAGGAGTTGAAGGAGCTGCCTTTGGCCAATGACATATACCCCCCTCCTCCAGGTGACGTGGGTCCCGTTGACTCCCCCCTCACCAAGGAGGAATGGCTTGCTGACGGATATCCGCTGTAGCCCCGCTTGGCTGCTGCGTGGTAATTAGAGTAACTACCTTGACCAACAGGGGGGGTCTTACCACCATAAGCAAAGCTGCAGTCGGAGGACCTCTGTGGGACTGCAGGAGAGGAGCAGGAGTAGCCCGACGAGTAGGGGCCGTACGATGCTGGATGGGGGGAGCTGGGGGAATGTGAGAGTGATGGAGGGGTAGATTTGGGATAGGTTGAGGTGGTGGGGGATGTTTGGGCCATGGTTCCGTAGCTGTAAGGAGTCCTGGCGGTGGAGCAGTGTGCCTGAGCTGACCCCTCCATGCCAGAACTGGCCCCTTTAGTGTTCCACTTCAAAAATGCAGGAGACCAGCTGTGACCAGCAACTGGACTGGATGGCTCATATCCGGGCGTAGATGAGGCTTTGTGTCGGCCCGACTGCGAGGACGAGATGTCCAACAGGTCCGAGGAGTCATCGGAGTCCAGCAGCGACCGAAAATATCCAGCAAAAAGACCCTGTGTGTCCTCCCCGGCGGGCCCACCCCCTCTGCCTCCGCCTGGACTGCCGTCAACACCTCCCAGCCCCAGCTCGCATGAGGAAAAGCCCCCCCTTGAAGATCTGCAGAGTTGAAAGCCCCCCAAACCTTTCTCTTTGTGCATAGTCTCTTCCTCCCCCCATCCTCCTGCTCCGTTGGGCCACTCCTGCCCCATGGGCATCCCTTTAAACACGCCGTTTTTTCTCATGCGTCTCTTCTTCACGATCTTTTCGATCCCCAGCTCTGTTCCCACCATGCCGCCCCCCCTGCCCACCCCTCCCACACTCTTCCCCCTTTTCCTGGGTAGCCCGTGTTCCGACAGTGGGCCCAGTTTCCGCTTCTTTCCAATCGATTCAAAAAAGTCACTGAAGGTGTTCTTATTGCACTCGCTGCCCCCGAGCCTGCCGGCCGCTCCCCCGCCTCTTCCGATGCCACCTCCTCTGCCGCCTCGTGGACGTCTAAACCCAGTGAGTTTGTGGAGCAGGGTGGATATTCCCGGGTTCTCCAAAGGGACGTGAAAGCTCTCCGGCTCACTGGGTGTCCAGCAGCGAGGAGGTGAGCAGCGGCCGGTGGCGGGGGGCTGGCGGTTTAAAAACGCCAGCTTGGAGAGGACATCTCCGTACTCTATTTTCACATCATTTGTATCATTCACATAGGAGGGATAAGGAAGTGGGAGTTTAGTCCGACGTCGCCTGCGTGGCTTTTTAGGCTGCTCTCCAGAAGCCCCAGCTACCACCGGGTTTGCAGGCTCCACCTGTATTCCTGGCAGCGCCTGTTTGGGCGGTCTACCTCTCCTACGTTTGAGAATAACCGGCAGTTCTCCAGGGGGGAACATCACCATAACACTTTTTCCGTTGTTCTTCATGCGAAGGAGAGCCGTCGGCTCTCGGACTGCGTCAGAGCCCTCCAGAGTGCTATCGTTGCTTTTCTCCACCCCTGTTACCGTCTCCACGTTGGAAATTTTGTAGCTCTTCTGTCTGCGGCTTAAGCTTACAGGAATGCGCGGCACCTTGACAACAATCTTCCTCACCTGAGAAGCAGAGAAAACAGTTTAAAAAGTACAGCAGTAAATGGTGTTAACATGTAATAAAAGAAACATTAATTTTAAAGTCCCACTCCAATTGTCTTTGATCTTTTTAAAAGCATTCCCAGGAATCTTTTAATTTTGGTTTTGGTGTTTATAGCCTAAATCAAAACATCGCCTCTGAGTCATAGGCTAAATTTTCTTTATCTATGTCTTGCAAAACAATAAAAGTGCCATTAGCATTTTTATTAGCGGAAGAGAAGAGTGGTTGATATTTCAGAAAAATTTAGGAACAAACACCAAATGTAGCATGGATGTACCTCAAGATCCCCTCTTTCAGAAGAGTGAAAAATCCAAGATGGCAGCCATTTGAAAGATGGTGGCCGTACACTCAATTATTACAAAAAATGTCTAAGGCTATGTCCGAATCCCCCCCCCCCCCTCACTATACTACTATGTAGTTGGGGAGTATGGAGAAAATTCGGACATAGACTATGTCTATCTGTCCCAGTCTCAACAGCATAGGCTGTTAATTCACAAAACACAGTCTTTTAACTTGAGAGATACCTACAGTATATTATATACATTTATTTATTTTGGATTTTCTTGTGGCAAAGGTGAGTTTCTTAAATAGGGGATCCTAAGGTACATCCATGCCAAATATATACCACAAAATGCATGCTTATTTCAATAACTGGCTTCACTAACTTGTTAAAAACACCAAAAACATGATTTTCATTGGAGTGGGTCTTTAACCAGAATGGCATAGAAGCATTTGGGAAACGTACACCAACAAAACGCCCTCGTCTGCTGTTGCTGGAAGGACACCCCCCCAGTTCTTCCTTGATCGCCAACACAGGTGCAGGGGGGGTGGCGGTAAATGAGTGAGCAGCAGCAGCTTGCTGGTACATCGCCTGGGCTGCCTGACGCTGTCTCATTACACTCTTAGGTCCTGGTTTATGGGTAGGTTTCACTGGAGGTTTGCATCTGGATTTCGGACCTGGTTTATGCCCAAGTCTGGGTCCAGGTTTAGGCAGAGCTTTGGGAACCGGTTTAGGTTTGGGTAAAGGAAGAGCAACAGCGATGTGACAGGTAGGTGTGGGCAGAACAGCTTCCACAGGTGGATGCTTTTTTTCTTTACCAATGGCCACCTCCTCTTCTTTAACCTTCCAGATCTTCTTATCCAGTACTTCATCCTCCTTCTCCCCTCCCTTATCTCTTCCCTCTTTTTTTTCATTTTCGTCTACGCCTCGGCGCAGGCGGGAGGATTTGCGCAGGTGACAGCGGAAGCGAGGACGGCCGGAGCTGCGGAGTGCATATTTCTTTTCTGTCTCTGCGGGGAGAGAAGAAGAGTCTGTGTTTGGGTTTGGGGCGAGACAAAGGGTCGAAGGGGGCTCTGTCTCCTCGACCCGTTTGGGGCCTGCCAGCTGATTGGTGGAGGCAGGATGATTGCCAAGTGCAAGTGACAAAGGCTGAGGTGAGGTTGTGTGCATGGCCTCAGATGTGAAAGTTTTGGTCAGTTCGGAGCTTATGGAACTCGGATGAGTGTTAATTTCCATATGTCCAAAATCATCCATGTGCTGAAAAGCCTGTGCGTGCACGTCTGGGTCCATGTGTGTTTGCATGCTCTTGGGTGTGTACTCCAATGTGTGCCTCTCCGCAGTCGCTTGGGTCTCGGTCAGCCTCTGCCAGCATGTGCCGTGCTGAAACCTCCTCTGCAGATGGACGCCGTTGGCTTGGGCAGACGGAGGGGTGGAGGAAGTGTCATCTGGAGTCGCGGCTGTCAGTCCATCACAGGAGTGATCCTGGAACTCCCTCTGCAGCACGAGCTCTTCGGACCAGAACTCAGGTCCCTCCAGCTCCTCAGTGCCCGCTGCGCAGACCCTCTCCTCGGGCCAAATTTCACCGTAACCCACAGAAGGCCCAGGCTGCCCAGAATGTAGATGACCTGACAGGCCGCTCATTCAGTGTGCGGTCAGGTAAAAACAGCAAAAGATGCTTCCAGATGTCGTGAATGAGTGTTTTCTGTGTCCTCTACAGCCGGAAAGTGCAGAAGATTCACACACCTAGGGATAGAAATGGGTAATAAAATCAACCACAAACTTCGTTACATCACTGTTGAATTAAAATCATTGAATCCAAACCCTGTCTATTTATAAATAACACACCGGTTAACATGCTGCACATACAAATCTAACTTTTGCAGCCCAGATGGAAATTTACTTGTTAGATAGTTGTTAACATATCTGGCAGCAGGCCATAAACCTACTCTATAATGCACCCCGTCTTATTAACTGTGCCACCCACACAGCAGCATTACAACATTAGATTACATTTACCATTCATATCCTGCTCAGTCGGATGCTTTTACCGAAAAGGCTGAGGCGCTGATTTTGATTCTGGGTTGAGCCTCACTCTGTCTGCCTGACTGGCTCTGTTCTGCAGGGGATCATTGGGTCATCAATACTGCAGTGGAGAGCTCACATACTTCTCTCTCTTCCCTCTGCTTCTGTCTTTTGCCCATGGTTGCTACGGCGAGAGAAGGAAGGACACAAAGACAGACAGACAGAGGAAGGGACAGAGGGTTGAAGAACGTTGGGGAGGTGGAGCAGAAAGAAAAAGAGAATAGGAGATTAGTATATGATGTCAGACCACGCATCAGGCCAGACAAGAACCAGTTTTTTTTTGGAGTGGGCTGCACCATCTCCCATCATGCACTTGCTAAACTCCAGGGAATGACTTGAATTATAATTTTTTAAATAAGCTTTAAATTTTTTTGTTTTTAACAGAATCAACAGAGTACTTTTAATCATATTCACATTCATGCTGATGAGGATTGCATGCATGTTTTTCATATATCTTCAGCTGCAACAAAATTAAATGAGTGCTAATGGTTTACATAAAAATCATCAATAAAATAAACAAATTCACAAAATATCACAAATTGCCCAAACAATGTAGATGTTACTCGGGATTGGTTTGTGTTGTGTCAACGATCACTGCCACTAGGGGGCAGCAAAGAGGCAATGAGTGGAGAGGTGTTGAAAGGATGAACAGATGAAGGTGACACAAAGACAGGAGTGATGGAAAATGTATAGGAAACCCAAAGGAGAGGAGGGACATCTCTTCTGTGTCACTCAAAGAAGGAAAGAAGATTTATTTAAAAAGAAAAATTGGACCACGTGGAGATGCATGTGACTGCAAGCTGGTCAAACACAAGCACGCCTGCAACATTTGAAAACAGAAATGCAGAAATGCTGGCTCCAGCACTGTAGCACGCACTCCACATTCAGGAAAATTACATCTATTGTCAGATCTCTGCCTCTCTCTCCAACATATGGCTCTGATTAGGAGGGAGGAAAAGAGGACGGAGAGCAAGAGAAAGAAACCGAAAAGGATGAGGGGAAGAGAGAGAAAAAAGGGGATTGAATGAATGGAGGAGAACGCTGACAAGGTGAGAAGAAGAAGAGAAAAAAAAACGGGGAATAATCAATATTGAATGGATTGTCAGAGGCGGACAGTTTGGAGACAAAGTTGAAGAGGAGGATAAAGAGGAAGAGTGGGAGAGTTTTGGGTCTGCACACATGAAGTGGAGCAACCTCTGTTGCTCTGAGGAATGACACAACTGGGACAGACAAGCATGGAGCCTAACACACACACTACACACATTTCTTTAACCCCCTCACCCCCCCTCCGCCTTCATGCCCACCACCACCACTGCTCCCCTTACTCCCATCTCCCCCGTTCTCACTTTCTCCTCGGTCTAATTAACAGCATTCATTAATTAGGGCTTCATCTGACCACTTTGTGAGAGACGGAGAGGAGCACATGCTTTAATTAAACATCGCATCACATGTGCTTCCACATAAGAGAACACACTGTCACTCCCAGACACACAAGCGACACATACCAGCACACACATGCAAATATACCCCCGCAGCTTCATCCTCCCACACACTGATTTACACATAAAGACAGACACGCCACACACACACACACTTGTACACGGACATGCACAAAAACAAAGACGCACATGCAAATGCCCCTCTCCTGGGCTCCACGGGGGGCACCCTGACAGGGTTTCGATTCGAGCCAATCAATCCCGCCATGATTCATTGTTTAAGCAAAACACTCCTGGCATCCATCAGCCGCCATCGCCACATAATCATACGTGTTGTGGTACGTTTTGCTGTGGATGGCTCTGGGGCTTTGCAACACACAGTTGTGCAGCATTGTCTCGGCGAAGAAGGGAGCCGATGGTGTGCTCCGCTCCCACATGATGATCCGTCGAATTCACAAAGAGAGGCTCTCCAAAGAATACTGTTTGAGCAGTTCTGATCTTGGGAGATGTTTAACTTTCTCAAAGTTTTTCCGTCTAGAAGAAAAAGGTGGTGGAGCACGTGTGAGGGTGTTCGCACACAGGACAGCTTCCTGTTCGGGAGACTGTCCTGTTGGGGGGGGGAGGATGACTCTGTACATTGTAGTTGTTCTGGCACATCTACTTTCTTCATATCTATCTTGTTGGCACAAAGGCTTGCAGACTCCCAGGCCTGCCAGCAGAAATCCTCAATGAGGAAGTAGACCTTGTGTGTGCGTGCGTGTCTTTACTTGTGCACACACGTGTGTGTGTGTGTGCATGGGAGCGTGCACATGTGTGTCTTCCAGGGTGTGTTTGTAAAAAGCACTCAGTGAGCTCTAACGGGTGTGCAGTTGTTGCTAAGAGACAGGCAGCAGCACTGAAACAGCATGGGGTGGGGGGGCATGGAGGAGAGAGGAAAAAGAGAGGAGGTGAGGAGAAAGGGGGGGGGATACCAAGAGACAGATAAGAAGAAAGAGGAAGGGGGGGGGGCAGACAGATAGGGAAAGTAAGTGTGTGCGAGGTGAGGCCAGAAGAGAGGGAAAGGTGGGAAGGGGGAAGTGGGTCAGGGGGTCCGCAGAGACTGAATGACACCGCGCGGAAATGCAGCTAGCATCACCGGCGTCGCTCCTCCACCTAAACCCTGATGCAACATCCACCTCCTGCTCCGATCGCATCAAAACCATTCAAAAGAGTCTTCTGAGAAAAAGATAAATGAATTAAAAACTTTAAACTACAGAGTTAAACTAGAGCTAATAGGAAGGGAAAAAAAAATCTCCAAAGTTCCGTTAGAAATTTTCAGAGGAAGTTGTTGCCTTCAACCAAATCAACCTGTTTTGACAGTCAAACTTTATATGAAGAATAATGTGGAGGAGCACCACCTTAAAAGGTTAAGGACGGCGCACAAATAGATGACAGGGTTATAAACTTTAAATGTATGGGGTGAGAAGCTGAGGCGCCTGAGAATCCACAGCTGTTGCATCATTTTGTTAGAGTTGCTCAAAGGTGCAAACAACAACAAAAAACGACAAAAGTCTCAATAAACTGACACCAACTTGGAGAAGACTTTGTGAAATGTTGAAATGGAGTTTCCTTTTAATTTTTTTGGATAAAATGTTTGCTTTTAATCAAATGTAGATCGATTTTTTGACGTAAAGCATGTTTTTATGTGCATCTGTGGTGCCTATTTGGACACCAAGCTCACTACTTTTTTTAAACTTTTTTTTATACTTATTTATAAATATGAAGTCACCAATTTCACAAAGTGAAAATCTGATTAAATGTTAGGACAACGATTTATAAATCTGCTGCGTTCTGGTGAGGAAAACATTGATGGTTTGTTTAAAAATTACATTTAAACTTTTTTTTTTTTTTTACAAAATTTGTTCAAACGCAATGCATTGTGGTCTATATTCTTAGTGTGCATTGATGCACACTGGTTTTTCACTGAGAATTCTGGGAGTTTCTAGAGCATTGTTTTAGAATTGTACATTCGGACTGCACTACTTAATGGTGAACGCACTATATGGTGCACTATGTAGTGAGTAATGAAGGAATTTGGACGCACGTTGCACGTTTTGGCTTCTACGTTCAACACTTATGCAAGTTTTTATGTCAGTTTTTGGGCCGCATACAAAAGGCGCAGTCATTGAATGATAAATAAACAGCTATTTGTCAAAATAAACATTCTTACTCTGATATATTTTTCTTACAGGTTCATTCTAATCCAAATAGTTTTTTTCAAGATGTTTTTTCTTTGTCTCAAGTTATTCAAGATCCAAACTGACCAATCAGATGCCTCAGTAAGAGCATGTGGTGAGTACTGGGCCCCACCCTGAACGTACAGATTCTCCCAAGCCCACTTTCAGGGGAAGGGGTGTAGACTTTGAACAAGTTCACTCCTGATTGCCATAGAAACATTGGCTATGTTCAACTTCCCTCCATAATCCCTAACTATTAAAAAACTAAATAGTGTCCTGGATTTTAAAAGATATTCTGAGACCATGCTCACTACTTTTCTTTTTTTTTTTAAGCACCGGATATGACTTTACCGATTTCACAAAGTGAAAATTGAATCAATACAAACATTTTAAAATGTCTATTTGTAACTCCATTGTGTTCTGATGATTAAAATGTTAATGGTTTATTAAAAATTACATTAAAACAATGTTTGCATAAATTGTTCGATTGGGATGCATTGTGGTCTATATTCCCTAATGTGGTGAGCATTGATGCACACAATTTTTTCATGAAGAATTATGGTAAATTTCTCGGACACTCGATTTTAGAATTGTGGATTTGGACTGCACTACGCACTATATAATGAGTAGGGGAGGAATTCGGACATACCCATTGACTCAGACCGACTCGAACCAATCACTGTCATCTGGCTCCAACATGGCGACGTTGGTATCGCAAGAGAATGGCGACTAAATTGGCTTCATTCTGCTGGAGCTGGAGGAAAAGCATTTTTAATGGGTGACGACGTTCCTCCTCTGTCCAGTTCTCTATGTACAGTCAATGGTAGTGTCAGTCCAGAGAGAGATGTGTCTGTGGTGCAGCGGTAGGGCAATCGACTTCTAATCAGAACACTGTGGGTTCGATTCCCGCCTTGCCCGCCCATGTGCTGAAGTGTGTTTGGACAAGAAACTGAACTCTGGTGGAAGGTTGGCGCTATTGTTCAGCAGCATCAGTGTGTTAATGTATCTGGGAATGTAAAAACACTTTGGGCCTTCAAGGCAGGTAGAAAGGCACTATAAAGTACATGCCATTTACCATTTAATACCATATGCTAAAAGCACATTGAGGAACCTGCCTCCACTGTGTTCTTGAACGCACATCACATGCCTGGTGTGTATGTAGCATTTAGAGAGCTATTATTCTTTTTTCTGATTTGCTTTTTTGTTTCTTCTAGTATGCTGCGTCATGCACATTGTTGCAAATGTTTTTTAAGATGAAAAAATTGCAAGTCACGGGAGTTGTGTTGCATTACAGAAGAGATAAATCAACTTCATTGATCCCAACAATATCCTTTCCAACTATTTTTTAGCCTTGTTTGTGTAGAATGAGTGTATTATATTCTGTGGGAGACTACGCTTACCTGTCAACATAATGCACTGCTTTGGAACTACAGGAGCTCAGATGGGACAAACCACATTCTAGCCCCACATCTGGTCTTTATGCACATTTTCTCCCAACTTAAACCCTCTGAGCCAAAACCAAAAGACCTGGGATTCTGAGCTGCTGTACAACAGAAAGTAACCAACCACCCCCCCTCCACCCACAATCTCCTTCACTCTGACCTCCCCGCTCAGCCACCCCCCCTCCCCTACTCCCTGAGAAAACTACCACTACCTCCCCAGCTGCAGGAAATTCCTAATGATCTCCATCATCAGTGTGTGTGCTGCATCTCCTGCCAAGAGCAAGCTCGCGCACGCGCAGCAAAAACACGCACGCAGGGAGATCAACACACATGTGCAGACAAACAAAAAGGCAGACAGACGCTCAGACTTCACACGGAGCAGATCCACTGGCAGCTCAGCCAAGGATGCACACAGGGGACAGGAAGAAGTAGCTCATAACGTAAAATCAGGACCTCCCACACCCCCACTCTCGCGGTCTACCTGTCTCTCCTATCGTTTTACATAAATGCTATTTTAGGACATGGGAGCAGTGATACCCTCTTCCTTCCTCAGCCTCACACCAATTGTCTTACTCACAGCTCCTCCTCTCATCCCTCTAAACCGCCCCCCGCCCTCCAACTCCAACTTTCTCAACAACACAGCAACCCCCCCCTGCATCTTCAGCCCCGCCTGACACCCCCCCACCTCCTGCAGGCAGTTTCCTGGCGCTGCTGATGGCAGGCTGAGTCCTCACGCAGGTCATGTGACCAGCCGCGCCAGCTGGGAACAGGAGTGAGCACATGTGTGCGCGGGAACAACACACGGGGATGTGTTTTGAAACAACTGGAAACACATGCAGGCACAGGAGGTCCTGACCAAGTATTTTAGGTGCAAACAGAGGAGCACACGCTACTTTGAAACCACATGTGTTATCCGGCGCAGTGCTCTGGACCCCGGCGTGCTTTCAGACCTTGAGGCCAGTGAGTTGGAGAGGGGCCTCTGTCTGTGCGGCGGCCCTGACTTCCTGACTCCTCCTCTTCCCTCCGTACTCCTGTTCCACAGTTGCTGTGGGAAACGCTGCAGCAGTGCCCGTTGCCAAGGAGAAGGCTGCTGGCTGTTTGAACAACAATGGCCGCCTTGTGAGCATTCCAACTGTAGGTACTGACAGCTCATCAGCCACAACCTCGCCGTGCACACCTCTTGCTGCACACCGGTCTACCCCTCCAGCTCTCGCTTGGCCCCCGAGTCTGAGCGCAGCAACACGTTCAGACTCCAACACAATGAGGCACATCTGTGCACGCTCTGAGGAATGATGACTTCCACTGAGAGGATAAGAAACCCCTCCATCCCTCTGTCTCTCCTTCTACCTGCATCTCTTTTCCATATCCCTCCTTCTCACACACAGTGCGCAGTGCATTCATCCATCTTCCCCCCCTCTTCTTGACTACTCTCTGTCTTTTCCCCTCTTATCTCCTCCTCTCTCCTCCCCCTCCACAGCCCCTGGTTTCACTCCCTTTCCGTCTCAGGAAGTGTGTTCTCACTCTCTCACACACACACAATCTCTCCTGGAAGGTAGCGATTCTCTCCGTCCCTTGGGGGCAGACACTTCCTCGGAGAAGGAGGGAAAAGGGAGAGAAGAAAGGGAAGGCAGAAGCGAGGATGGAGAAGGATGAGGGGAGAGAGGAAGAGTGAAAACTGGATTCACGGCTGGGATTTATAGACAGACCCCTTAGTGCTCTGATTATCTGCTCATATTGATGGGACGACACTGAAGCCACGCTGGTGGAACACAGAAACTGCACTGAAGTCAAATTAGCTTGCAGTGTTTGTGTGTGTGTTTTGTGGGGTGGGTGGGGGGGTTCTCTGCTTATCCTCTGACTCACTGTTATCAAACACACGTACCCAGACATATTTTTTTCACAACACAACTCTAACACACACAAAAACGAACGCTCACAAGAATCAAACTCACTGTAAGGTGTAATGATCTGCAAATTGGTGTGTGTGTGTGTGTGTGTCAGCAGGTGTGCGTTGACTACCAGACAGTGAGAGGAGATGCTTGTGGGTCTGTGTGTATGTGTCTGTGTGCGTGTTTTCCCCATCTCTCGCTCCTGTTTAATAATTGAGCTGATTCTGTCCAGCTTGTTAGGGAGGTACACAGCAGCTTCACACTCCGTCTTTCTCTTTCTCTCATCCTCTCACGCGCTCCGTCTATCCCTCCTTCTCCCTCCACCTCCCCGCTCTGTCTTCATTTATCACTTTTTCTCCTTCCTGACCCCTCTGTCCTCCCTCTATTGCCCCCCCACAGCTCTCTCTCTCTCCTCTGTTCCTTTGCAAATCTCTCCTGTTCTTTGACCTCTCGCAGCTTCACCCTCCTTCCATCCATCCCACTGCCCTCCATCATCCCTCTCCTCCTGCCTCGCTCCATCCTCCAGAGGTGAGAGGTCGGCTCTTCCTCTCCGCTGTCAGACTCAAACCGGCTGCAACCAGCCTCGCTTCTTGGAGTGGGGGGTGGGGGGGGACAAGGAGAAAGAGGAGCCAGGTGAGGAAGGACATACAGGAAGGGGAAGGAAGGAGGGAGAAAAAGAAGGTGAGGAAGGGACTGACAAAAAAAAAAGAGAGTGATGAATGGGGGCAGAGGAGGCTGAAGGAATTGAGAGACGAGGAGGGGGGGGCGCTTCTTTTGAGTCACTGCCTTTGGCGCGGAGGAGCCGTTTTATGAATGTATCGTGTGGGAGGTGACAGAATGGAGCATACAAACACTGCTCACACTAATGCTAAATGGCTGTTGTGTGTGTGTGTGTGTGTGTGTGTGGGAGTGGAGCCACATTTACCTGCTTGTGGGGAAATCTATTTCACTTCAGGTGATTTTTAAATGAATACGGCAAAAAAAAAAGCCGAATTCTTAACATCGGGGATAAAATAATACCTAATTATTTCAGTTTGGAGGCGCAGCAAAAACATCCAAAGTGCTAAAATACCCAGAAATATCTTTCCAATTTGCAGAAGAGGTTAAAAAGTAAAAAAAATAATAATTTTTAACAGCACTGCAGCATAATCCTCACTGTGTTCTCCAAGCCATCTGCTGACAGCTAAGGCGGATCCTTAAGAAAGCTCAACCAACTTCTTCTCCTGTGTGGAGATAAAGAGGAAACTGCACCAGAAATCAATTTCTGCAATGTTCGGGACGATTTCAAAGTTTTTTTTATAAAAATAGGAGTCATCTGCTGTATTTGTTTAAAAGAAGAGGCGATTTTTTCCCTTTTGTGAATATTTCAGAGAGGTGGGTGAGGCTCACAGAGCAGTGCGGTGAGTGCATGGCAGCTGGGAGGTAAATCAACAGGGAAGATGAGATGAAGGTTGTTTTTTTTGCATTTTGAGCAGATTAGAACTAGAAAAATGCTAGATTTCTATTGTTACTTTATTTGGTGCTTAATGCTAAAAAGAAAAGCTTGAGTTTGCATTGGGGCACATAAGGAGAACCAACTTCACCTTCATCTATGATGAGTTGAAAAACTCCAAATTCAACAGGTTGCATAAAACTTCACCGAGGAATTCAGAGGAAGTCAAAAAACTTGTGTGTGCACACATGTATGTTGGAGTCCGTCTTTTCCATCTCCATGACGACGTCCATATCAAGAGGGCGTCTGACTACAGCAACCTGACATGCTGATTGGCAGAGAGAGGAAACAGGTGATTGGTTGAGCGGTTGGCTGTCATATCAGCAGGGTGTATCTTTGTGACATTGCGAGACACACATAGCTCCACACACACACACACACAGTTTGGCTTGGCTGTGCCGTCAACCTTACACGCCTACGAACTGCAGCAATGTGCAAACAAAAGGTATGCTCCCCGCACGCACTTGGCAAGCGTGCACGTCCTCGTGCGAACGCACTCACACAGATCTAAGATGTGCTAGGTGTGCTGACCCTGCCAATGAGGACAGGAGGAACATCAACTGAGCTACAAGGCCGTTGCTATGACAACTAGCCCCGCTCACACAGGTAGAAAGCACAATAGGCCTAAGCTGTTATATGTTCACATTCTCTCTGTTTGTGACACACACACAAACCCACACTTTTGCACGACAACACGTTTAAGACAAGTCTTTCAGGCAGAGGCTGAATGTCAAGGAAAGGCCATTTCCTTTTCATTCCAGCACTCACGGCGCAGAAATTTCACATCATGTCCAAGTGGGGGCTGCAAATGAGAAAACTCAGCCTTCAATCAGTGGCTGAGGGAGCGTGAGACTGTCTGAGGGAGACAGACAGGCAGACAGACAGAGCAGCACTCTGCATACTAACGCCACCTGCATCCCAGCACTTGCTCTTAGGGGCCTTCAGGTGGTCACTGATGTGGACTCCTCTAATCCCCCTCCTTGGACCACACAGAGGAGCTGATAATGACCACCACGCTGGCTCTGCTGCCACTGCAGGATGCTGCTGCTGCCTGATTTCTCCCATGCAGACCCAAAGCTCTTCAGGTCTGCATATATCAGTCCACCAGCAGAGGTTTGGGCTCACAGCACAAACCTCTGCAAGGTGTCACTGCTCTGCATCAGACAAGTCCCTCCACAGGTAAGCCCTGTGGAGACAGCAGATACATAAAAAAAAGAAGAAAAAAAAGGTGTGTGCTGCTGCCTTATCAACAGAGCGATAAAAACGCCAATAATTCTCATTGGAGGAAGAAGAAAAAAACAGGTGGGGATTTACAAGGTTTTCTGCGCACAAATTCAACCAAACTGCGCAAGTGTGCTTTTGTTTGTGTGTCTTTGTGTGTCATCTCATTTGTAAGTACACACGCTGCATGCCTACAGTTAAGCCGAGATGACCCTGCAGCACGAGCAGTGCGCAACCAGACAAAAACAAGAGAAAAGTGCAGACAGATGTGTGCCGCACAGCTGTCTTAGTTAACAGGGTGGTTTCAGTGATGATAGTCATATAAGGTGTACTTACCGGGAGGAGAAGACAAAGTCTGATGATGAGGGGGGGCGCTCCCGCTGCGCGCTGGAGGTGTCAGCGCTGGCTGGTGGCGGTGCTCACTCCTCTTCTCACCCGGGTCACGCAGCCGCTGGCGAGCAGCATTTCCCCGTCATGAGAGCGAGCTCCCCGCGTCGGAGGAGCAAGTGTCCTCCCACTTCAGTGGAAACGCCGCTCCAGCGCCGCCGTCTCAACAGAAAAGCCGCACATCAATCTCTGCACCCACAATTACGCGAAAGAAAGACAAAAAAATGAGGGGTATTTTTGGGGGGAAAAAACAAAAAATAAAAAAGGGAGGTTCTGTCACAATCTTCTTCCCACTGAAGGCGCTGACATGCCCGCGCTGAAGCCCCGCGCAGCGCCGCCGCTGACAGCCTCGGGACTCCCCAGAATGCGGGAGGCGAAAATCGACCGCGCGCCTCTGCGATTGAAGCTCTCTGTCTCCTGTGCGCCCCAGCTTCGCTCTGCCGTTTCCAACGTGCCTGACTGTCAGAGCCGTCCGGGCACCCGTAGCTGCCTCTGTACCCACGGGAAGTGTAGTTCGATAAGAAAAAAGGCGAATTTCTAAAGATTTTACCTTAAAAACCCTAAAAAAAATAAGTATATTAGCTACAATATTTTTCCTTAAAATAAATGTTTGCAATTAATTGAAACCATAAATAAACGAAATGACATTTTTGATCCAGTATAATTAATTTATTATTACAATTATTAAAATTATTACAACCGGTCTCAGGTATTTTCACCTTAAGTTTATACAAGATATACTTCTTGTGTTTGCTTTTTTTATTATTTTAAAAGCATAACAAATAGATTTTCTTTTTAAATTCTGTAACTTTATTTTTTGCAAACTTTTGTATGCTGGTACTTTTCCTTGAATAGATTAAAAAATGCATATTCTTGGTATGGAGGACTAAATGAGACATTATGAAATAAATATAATTCAATGATGTATATATTTCTTTCAAAGTGTCTCATTTAGCCTTCCATAACTTAGCAACATTTTTGCTGTCATATTTATTTATAGTTTTTTGTCATATTTTGTTCTGCACATTAGTGGAAGTAACATAGCTGTCAACAGAACTAGCTTACATTTAAATATATTTGAAAAACTTTTTTTAAATGTTGGAATTATCACAATTTACAAATGATTTTTTGTGTACATTTCTAATATCTAAAACACAATAAATGTATTGCAAATGGCATCTTAACCCCTTGACAACAAAATATATTTTCAGCAATTAAAAAAAATCATAAGGTTTATGCTTTGTTTTCAAGAAAATGCTAAATTAAGGTACTTTTGGAGCCAAAGGGATGATTTGCATCAATGGGTGCGGGGCAGAGTCTTATTTCCATTAATTAAGTTTTTTATTTAAATAAAATACTTAAAAATGTTTTATTGTGTTTATTTTAGAGATCTATCATGCTATAGCCACAAGAGGAGCCCCTGTGCCTGTCCCCAGCCTGGAAAAAATACTGGGTTGTGTCAGGAAGGCCATACTGTGTAAAACTCTCTGCAAAATCACCTTTTCTGAATCAGTGAAAGCTGATTATTTATCTATTCACCCTAGCTATTATTATAAACAAACATACGATTCAATGAGAGCAAATCTATATCTTCATTACTCTTCATTTCACCATAAATGGTGCCAAAAATGTTCAGAAATGAACCAAATAAAACCCAATAACACACTTAACTTGGAAATAAAGATATCTAATTTTTATTGAGGAAATGACATGTAACGGTTACATTCTTGTGAGGGAAAACATCATTTAAAGCACTCTCTCCATATGTTTTCCCCTTCATGTGTGGCACTTTGCCCACCAAACTTCACAGGGATCAAAAAAAGTTGACTTGATATCGCATCGTTTCCATTGCACAACTGAGTTAAATTAGAAAGATAAAGACACCGCTCATACAAAACTGCTGCAGAAACTTGTCAAACGTGTAAAGCGCACGCCGTCTTCTCCTCAGACTTTTTAAGCACAGTAATTAAGGCATGTTTTGGCAGCAGGGTGGAAATTAGTGAAAAAAAAAAGAAAAACGCCAACATGTATGCCTGTTTTTCTTAATCGAAATAGCAATTAACTTGAAATTATTTCTTGGCTCAACTTCCTGCCGAAGAGTGAACGCTGTAAATGTTTTTGCATATAATCAGATTGATCCACATGGGTCATAAAATTACAAATGTTTAAAGGAATAATTTTCTGGAGTTCAAAATAAAAGCCCATCATAATCTATTAGACATTTGTTGTTTTATTGGTTATCAGCCTTTACAACATCTTTACTATGCTTTTGTACTGACGGATAAGTCCTTAACTTATATTAAAAGAAAACCTCCGAAACAAACTATAATCGTTGGAGGGTGAAAAAAATAAAAATAAAAGCCCTATTGGAAAAAAATTTCAAAATAAGTGAGGCTGTTTCCAGCAACACCTGAAAGGGTCATCCTGGATCAACCAACCTGTTGCACTGACATGTTTCCCTGTTACAAAATGTTTCCTCTTCGGAAATCCGTCAATCTGCCGAAATGTTCTTTGCCAAAGGTGAAATCAAACGACTGCAACAAACATGGCAGCTGAGTAGATCATGTACCCACTGGACCTCCCCCCACCCCAACCCAATCATCTACATCTTCTTTCAGTTTCTTGTTGTCATGGTTACAGAGTAAAGCAACATTACTGCAAGGCCCGAACAGGAGAGTGGAGACTCGTCAACGGGGATAACAGATCCGTTCGGTGATCACAGGAAATGAAGTGGCTTTAAAACACTTTTTTAAAAAAAGTCAATGATATGTATCTTCATAGGAGCGTAAATCCAGTACAAATATAGCTAATGTGCTGCAACATGTCTGTCCCTGTATTCGTATGCCTGTCTGTCTCCTTTCAAAGCTGCATGTTAGGTCACAGGTTTTCTCCGGGCTGATACTGTGGCTCTGTGGCGGTGAAATAATCCTCCAGGAAGGACTGCAGGTACTCGAAGGTGTGCCTCTCATCAGGCTCCCGCCTCCAGCACTGCACCATCAGTTCATGGAGTGAGGCCGGGCAGCCTGGGGCACAGGGCATCCGGTATCCCCTCTCCACCTGCTCCAGAACCTCACGGTTGTTCATCCCTGGCAGAAGGAAGGAAGCATTTAGCACATCCTTTAAATTGAATTAAAAATGTTCATTTTGAGCTACCTGCTTTCTAGATGAAGGTATTTTGATTTAGATTCCTTTGACATTTTTTTCCGTTTGTATTTTTTTTTATGTCTAAACAAGTCTTTATACGAGACAGAATTAGACACAAAGTATCTGTGAATGAGCTGTTCAAACTTTAAATTCCTGCAATGAAAGAATTAGAACTTGTCAAAAAGTTCATAAAAACATCTAACTTTAGGAGGCCAGTTGACTGATTTACATTTATGTAGAAATTATGAAGAATTTTCTTTACTTCTGGCATAAAATTATGTAAATATTTTCTTTTATTATTTTTTTCCCAGACATACAAGCTCTGCCTATAGCCCATACTTGAATTGTATTTATTTTTCTTGACTAACTGTAGATTTTACCTTCTGTTGTTTAAAACCACAGCTCTGAAGCAAGGCAGGAGGTCAATTTTTGTTTGATTCATGCAAAAATCAGGCGACTTGCACACTTTTTTGGTGCAAATGTGTAACAATGGGTTGCAAACAAAGGATCGACACAAAGTTTGTATTACCATTAACCCTCATTTCCACTGAGTAGTCCAGTCCGGTAAGGAGGACGACAGTCCAGTGTGAACACCTTATGCTAAATCCACGTTCACAAACTCACGTCATGCTCAGTGGGAACATACTTCCACGGAAATTTGTCGCTGTACTTACAGAAGGTGAGTGCTATTTGTGTCGTTCATCATATAACATAAAAACAAGTGTGTACTATTTTCATTAATATGCATTCTGACTTTACAATAACACTGATCTGTTTGGAATCAGAAAAAGATCCACAAATCTGCAAGTTCTGCACCTTGATTTAGCTCATGATGCAGCTTCCTTTTCCTTTGGGTTTCTTTCTTTCCATCATCATGTTTTAAGTGTTTTTATTGGTCAACAGCCTTTTGATGAGGTGTAGTTTGGAGTAAAAATCCTTTAAAATCAGCAAAAAAAAGAAAATGTTTGAGCTGAAGTGAGGAAATTCCTTAAAACGTTTCAGTTCACTTAGCATTTGCTGCGGACAAGGCGTGAAAGAAATCCTCCCAGGACGGGATTAATTAGTCTGTCTCTGCATAAATAAGCAGGAGTCATCTGGTACCTGGGTACGGCACGCGTCCCTTAGTGATGAGCTCAGTTAGCAGGATGCCAAAGCTCCAGACATCCGACTTGATGGTAAAGCGTCCGTAGAGAGCAGCTTCAGGAGCTGTCCACTTGATGGGAAACTTTGCCCCTGAAACCATGGTAACAGCGAAGACAAGTTGTCATTCAACTGAGATGGTTTTTATCTAAAAATGCTCTCTCTGTCAAACCCACTGGACATTTAGCCTCACATCCCGTTACCTTGTCTGGCTGTGTATTCATTGTCCTCGATGAGCCTCGCCAGGCCAAAATCAGCAATCTTGCACACCAGATTGTCTCCAACGAGGATGTTGGCTGCCCTCAAGTCACGATGGATGTAGTTCATCCGCTCAATGTATGCCATTCCAGCTGCAATCTGTGCAAAGAAACAAGTGTTCCAGTGTTAACTCTGCCCTTTCTTTTGCAAATCGGAGCTTGTTTGGCATGAACTCACCTGCGCTGCCATGTCCACCAGCTGAGGCAGCTTCAAGTTCTGCCCCTCTCCGTCCTTCAGGAAGTCCAGCAAACTTCCTACAATTGACAGAAGAAAACTGATAATTAAAAAAGTCAAGACTTGTGATTTTTGACACAAAAAACATCAAAAATGTGACTGAAAGACTGATAACAGTTAACAAAAATGCAATGAAGATTTTTACACTTTATTTTAATCAACACTGTAAAAGGTGAAACATTGGATCAATTTTTAAAAAAAAAGTGCAATTTGTTACATTTAAACAGATTTTTCTAATCAAATTAAGTGTGTAAGTTGAGTAAGCCATCAACTCAAAATTTAATTTGAGGAAAAATAATAATTTCAAATGTAACAAATGACAGAAATTGTGTTAATTGATCCAACGTTGATTTTTTTCAGTGTAAATATGTGTTTATCAATTTTTATGGACTAATTTTTTCACAATCTGACTATATATAAAAATCAGGATGGTTCATTTATTGGAGGAAAAAAAGTGAAATAAAAGTACAAAATAGAAAACAAAAAGCATAAAGTATGCAGTTAAAGAGTATAATCCGCAAAGCAATGGATTTAACATATTGTAGTGGTATAATGATGCATTTATATACGATGCAATATTTCACATTTTAGTTATGCTTCAAAAAACAGTTTCCTTGGAACTGAGCAGGACAAACCAAAAACTGCAGCTAAATAAAACATGATTTAAGTTTGAAGCATTTCCAGTCTAGCAAAGGAGACAGAATCAGAATTTCCTTTAGTAAAAAAAAATAAAAAAATGAAAGATGGAGTTTGTGTGAATGCAAATGCACTGTTTTATGATGTTATTGCAACACAAACTTGAGATTAAAAAAGATTAAAAGTATTAAATTATACTTGTCTTTTCATTTCTGTTCTGCTCTAATTTTTAATCAAATGACTAAGAGAATTGTCCTTCCTTTGCAGGTGCAGCTTCATGTGCTTCAACCCCCCGCCGTGTCAGAGGTGCCACTTTTCTCAGCCCAGTACCTTCGCTCATGAACTCGGTGATGATGTAGATGGGCTCCTCAGACACGACGGCGTAGAGCTGCACCAGCTTGTCGTGCCGGAGTCTCTTCATGATCTGAGCCTCCTCCAGGAAAGCCTCGGGGGACATGGTTCCCGGCTTCAGAGTCTTCACTGCTACCTTGGTGGTGCCGTTCCACATGCCTGGCATACAGAGGAGTGGATGTTCATGCGTGTACTTCTTGCAGCTTCAGAAATGCATCGAACTGTCACATGGTTAAAATCTCCTTCATATTGTGTTATTTTGGAGAGCATGCATGAGGTGATAAGAAGGAGGGGAAGTGAGAGAAAAAGGAAGTTTATGTTTCTTATGTCAACATCAGTGGCAACTCAGCTCAGTCAGTCAGTATGTAACATCTCTTGTGTGAACACAAGCAAACGAGATCCTGCAAGCGCTACATCCCCTCTCCGCCTGCAGGGGGTACCAGAGGTCAGCGACGGTAGTCTCACCCATCCACACGTCTCCGAAGCAACCCTGTCCCAGCTTCCTCTGCATGCTCAGCGTTTCCCTCGGAACCTCCCAGGCGTCCCGCGCGAGACCCATGGTGAGGGGGATGGAATTGGGGCAGGGCTTTGTTAGGTAATAACACAGCCCATCGTTAGTACCTGAAGGAGGAAGAAGGTGCCGAAAAATGGAGGAAGAGTGGGGGTTAGGAATAGAGAAAGAAGGATGTAGTGATGGGGAGGGGGGGTAACAAAAAGTGATGTGAGATGATGGTGCATGCGCATGCAGACCGGGGAGGCCAGGAAAACACCTCAGCACACCTGAATGTTAAAGGGAAGTCACTTTTACGTCACTTTCAATTCATTTTAAAGTAACTTTAATGTTAAAAAAACAGATGCAAACAATAAAAAACAGGAAAAAAAAGTTTTATGTTGATGTTTAATCAATGAATTTAAATTCAGGTGAGCTTCAGCTGTCATTTTCCTGTGATTGCCCCTCCGACACTTTTCACCAGCCCTCCAGTCCTACCCATCCAGACTTCTCCAAACTGCCCATTGCCCAGTTTCTTAATGAGCTGCAGAGATTCGCGGGGAATCTCCCACATATCCTTGGTCTTGACTGATAAATCGGCCAGCTTGGGCATGCCCCGCTTACAGCTGCCAATCAAACGGCAGCACAGTCCTGCCGCTCTCTCTGAGAGGGAGCCGGAGAGACAGACGGGTGAAGACAAAAAAACAGAAGCAAAGGAAAACAAACACAACAACAAAGACAAGTGACAGCACAGAGGTGTGACACAACACAAGCTTGCTGTCATTTTTGACTACTTGTTGATTAGTCTGCTTTTTCATTGTAATATGATGACCAACCACTAGTGGGCAGGCCTGCACTGAGAAAAACAACAGGAGGAAGTAGAATACATTTAAACTCTGTATAAAAAGTCCCCAACACTCTCCTCTTTGTTGGATAAAAATAACAAATAAATCATGAATTAAAGCCACAAAAAGACAAATACAGATTCACAAAGAAAAAGCAGAACAAACATAGAAAAGCAGCTTCTAATGCAAATGTTTTGATTAGGACACTGCGTACCACTCATTGGTGCTGTATGTTGCAAATAAAAGTCATTTTTGAGTTGATCTACAAATAATTAAAGCATGTTTTAAGTTCTGAGTGTTACCTGTGTAATGCTCTACCAGCTGCTGCACTGTGTCAAACTGGGATCTCGTTGTGATGTAGTAGCCACCGTTGTCTAATTTACGAATCTTATAATGCTTGACGTGATCTCCTTTGTTGTCGTCCCAGTCGCGGATGGACAGAGAGTATGCACCTACCAGACGGAGAAAATAAAGGTTAGAAGAGGGAAAAAAAGTCAGTTGAATGAGTAGAGGGGAAGTGGTAACACCTTTT
>NC_050522.1:17233682-17257860 GCF_002922805.2 Oryzias melastigma | reverse complement strand
CACCTTTGGTGGTCTCGCTCTCTCGGATGAGGAAAGTTCCCCTTGGATTACCTTGACCCAGCAGCTGTCTCTCCGCATCCTTCCGCCCCATCTTCCCAAAATACCACCTGTCATCACAACAGCAGCCCACAGGTCACCACGGCAACAACACACATCATTTAATCTCTGTTTTCATCACACATCCAAATCTGTAAAGATGTTCGCTGAAAACAGTGTGTGTGGATGCACTCACTCCTCAGCCTGGATGGAGTCAATAGGAGCTACATAGTTGGATGGGATGTAACCGGATTTTCCAGTGTCCAAGGAACGAGCTTCCCACCAATCACCCTCTCTGAAATAAGATAAAACGTATTATTTAACTGAAGGGGAAATTGAAATAAAAGAATAATCACGTGGATTAGTGGGATATCATTCCCTTTTCGAGTCAAAAATAACTTTATATTTGGTCACCTGCATCAACGGAGAGCTCAGAGGAGAAAATTCAAACACATGCAAACAAAACTGTTTAATATTTAGCTTTGATAAATGTTTCACTTGACACAGCTCGCCTGAACATTCACGTCCCACATGATGCTCAAAAATCTGATGTTAGGACCTTTTCTTTGAAATATTCTCAACATTTGAGATCCGTTTGTTCTCACTCACGTGTTATTGATGATTTGAAACTTCTCTCCTTTCTGGAAAGTGAGGTCATCTTCAGTGCGAGCATCATAGTCATACAAAGCTATGAAGAGGGTGACCCCCCCACCTGAAGGAAAACAAACACAAAAACTCTTAAAAAAAACACACATTTATTCCATGGATCTTTTGAGTAAATAAACAGTTTATATACAATTCTAGTTATTCATAATTACACAATATTTCATGTTTTTTGATCCAATATTGTTAGACATAAGCTTACTTGATATACATCCAGCCCGCTGGTGCATGTTGGTAATGGAAAGCATGTTGTTGGGTTGGTTGAAGTCCGGGATGGATTGAGTGGGGTCGGGACAGTAGCGACTCGGACAGAATGACCCTCCATCTGTGTTGCTAGGAGACAGGTCTCTATTGTCTGCCGCGGATGTTTCGCCCAGTGATTTGGCAGCCTTCTTCTGTTTGCAACAGGAACACCCCATAATAAAAAGCACGGAGACGGCGTCTGCAAAAGCAGAAAAACGTCACGTAAAGGTGGAGAAAAAGATTATTGAGCATCAAAATAAACAAGATCCCAGATTTAAATAACACAGAGTTTATAGAGATTATGTCAGGGATTCCCCAACAACTGATAAACTGAGAAATGCTAAATGATTGTTAGATATCAGGAGCTTAAGGGAGTTTATACTTTTGATTTATGAAAATGTAATTTTAAATTTCCAATCTTAATCCCGTCCTATCTCATACATAAATTGTCAAAAACTGGCTTTTCGCCATTTTTTTTTAAAGATAATCTATAAAGAGTTTTTATTTTGTAGACTTTTCAGATTTTTTTGACCTCAAAAACACACAAGATGTTCTCCATGAACACACAGGAACAACTTTATTTAAAACTCAACCAGGAAGTGGACTCAGCAATAATATTTGCATTAAAGCTGACCCACTGCAGAACATCAGCATTAGGAGAAAATATCTGTTGTTTGCTGTGGAGCTGTTTGTTTAGAGAGTTACGATAAAGTTATGACAGACTTTATTGTACCTGTAAGAAATCTGGCAGCGTAGAGTAACAGAGGAACTTCAGTTTTGGTGTAAATGATGCACCAAAAGGTCTTAATATACTTTACTATGAATTTATTTGCATTTTTATGTGGAGAAAAGTAAATGTACAACTACTAGACTGAGGAACATTGTGCTTTTATTATTCAAATTACATGTTAACAGTTTGCTTAAAAAACAAAGGCAACACTCCCAGATTCATCTTGTATTTATTTATTTAATATTTGGCTTTAGTTAAAACACCCCCGATTTAAGAAATAGCTCTGTAAAGCCGGGAACATTGCAGTTTTTATACAGTTACCCTTTTTTGGCTTTGAATAATAAACTGCATCCACTGCTGCCTAGTTTTATAACATCTGCAAATGTCTCTGCAGTCCTTTTCAGCTAAAATAATGTTGAGAATTCTCGATCAATGTAAGTAAATGTTAGTATTTCAAAGTAACATCGTGTGCCACAACCCTCCATCCCCCACAGTCCTGCTGTCTACTTCAGTTTCTACTAGTTTCTGACATCAGGAACACAAACTGTCCTCGCGAAGAAAGTAGCATCAAAAAAAGATTGATTGAAATGTAAAACTTTGTGAGGTTTGGAAAACCCCTGAAGACAATTTGACCACAGTTTCGGCTTTGTTGATCAAGTTTAGTAGCCGTTATTAGTTGGGCTTCACAGTGGTGAAGTGGTTAACGCTGTCGTCTCACAGCTAGAAGGCCCTGGTTCAAATCCTGCCTGGGACTGGTGAGTTTACTTCCTCCCACAGTCCAAAAACAGTCTTCATAGGTTAACTGCTGACTCTAAGTTGCCCCTTTAGGTGTGTGTATGTGCTTTACTGTGTGGCCCTGCAACAGACTGCTGAACTGTGCAAGGTGTACCCCGCCTTCACCAAGTGGCTTTTTCACCTCTCCTTTGTGCCTCTATGATTAAAGTAGTAAAATGTTTTTAATTTTAAAAATGTGTGCATTTTTTGGACTACTAGGTGCATCCAACAAGTCAAACTTTATTTAACTCATTCACAAACACTTAAAACACAGATCGTATCAGTCTGCCAGGCGACTGACTACAGTACCCATGACCCCCAACAATACATCAAGCTTCATTGTTTACTGAAGAACTAATCTAACATATTTAGACAGGTCTTTGAGCGCCGTATACCACCTTAGGTATCAGTATCGACACCTAAGGTGCTCCACAGTATAAGGTGGACAGTTTGTAAAATAAATTTTATTTCTCAAATCTATTCCTCAAACTGGAGATTCTAATGTGCTCGTGCTCTTGCTCAGTCGTCCAGCGAGGCTTCCCACTTCTTTTTCTACTCTGGTTAGAGCCTGTTTGTGCTGTTCTCTGAAGAGGATTTTCAATGTAAAATTTGGTACGGGTCACTTAATTTGCTTTGAGTTACAATTTAGTTCAATTTATGAATTTCTATCTGAGATGAACAACAAATGACAAAATTAAATCATCCATCCATCCATCCATCCATCCATCTTCTTGACCGCTTCATCCCTTTCGGGGTCGCGGGGGTGCCGGAGCCTATCCCGGCTACTGTTGGGCGAAGGCGGGGTTCACCCTGGACAGGTCGCCAGTCTGTCCCAGAAAATTAAATCAATTTATTATTATTATTATTATTACTGCTGACATCAGACTTCCTACTGTAACACTTGCATTAAGGTTCTATGTGGTACAGGATGTTTTTTATTTTAAAAGAAAGTCTTGTGAACCTCTATCAAAAGTTATAAACTCCTTTTCTAAAAAAAACACTCTTTGTTTTTCTGTTTCATTTATACTAAAAAAGATGAATTTCCTATATATTTGTCCTGATAAAAAAAAACGAAATTAATACAAAAAAAAGTGTGAAGGAAGACTTTGACTTTTTACTCTGCAGAGACAATGAGTTATACTTCCAGGAACTGAAAGTATTTCAATTACCTCACTGAAGTACTTTCATTTTCAACATTTAGCTCTATTGTACCGTTTCTACTGTAAGGCCTAATTGAAATTCTTCCCCTACCTCTGTGGCTTCTCCCTACCCCTCCAGTCGTAGGGGCATTTGGAGCTTTGGTGGTGTCCGAAATTATTTTTTTAAGGGGGAAGGGGTAGGGAGAAACATCTTTATTCACACAGGTGTACTCTGAAGTACGGAAGTTTATATTTAAATGTAAGCAGTTACTTCTTGTCTTAGGGTGACTTTTTAAAGTTATAAAACTGATGCTTTTGTGTATTTTCCGAGCGCTAGCAGCTACGAGCTAACGTAAATGACCGGCGACTGTTGATGACATCATCGGGGGTTAGTGATGTCTGAATATGAAGACACTTTTATCCATAACTCTCCATTTGGAGAGTTAACCGAACATTACAAAATCACAACACATAACCAGTAGGGTCCACAGTTAGAAACACGAGCTCCAAAAGAAGAATCACATTGACTTCAGCATTGCTATAAGTAGGCGATTTCAACAAAGTCGTCTCAGCAAACTAATGTCAGTAGAAAGTAGAGGCAGCAATAATTTACCACAAACATGGATTAAAAAAAACTAGAGAGAACTGCAGAAGGAGAAGTCGGGGGGAAAAAAACACTTCTGTCACATAGGAGGAAGAGGAGGGAGTGGAAGAGAAGAGAAGTTAACTTTTCCCTCACCTGATGTCTTCCTCTGTCAGATCATCTGTCAGTCACCATTGCCACTGAAAAAAGAGGGAGAGGAGGTGAGTGACGGGCTGGGATGGGAGCGTGCCACACAGAGGTGGGGGTGACTGGCACAAAAGGAGACGGGGGAGAACGTGGAGGCTCAAAAGCAGTAGGTCATGAATATAAAGATATGCAGAGCCAGATGTGAGGAAATGCAGAAGTTAAAAAAGAAAAGAGACGCACACACAGACAGGCTGAGATAAAATGAGACAGAGAAATGCGAGGTTAGCCACTTCCTTTTATCAGAACTCCTCTGAGATGTAGACTCCAATTGTTACTGGTCATCTGTACATGACTTTGTGAAATACAGTTGTCATCATTATTAGGACCAATTGAAGCAATATGACCACAAATGTGCTTCACCTTGTTTGCGCTATATACCCCTGAGTGCAACCTTAAAAACTTTTTGCCTTTGTAACACGTTCTTGTGGCGTTTTTCTGATGATAAAGGGTCATATATATATATATATATATACATATATATATATATATATATATGACCCTCATTAGCCGTTAGCTAATCTTTAACTAAAGCTGCAACGGACCGTTCCAGTGCATCCACATGTAGACGTCTCCATGTTTTAGTGTTTTGATCATCAATCAAGAGCATTTGGTTTTAATAAAAAATGCTTTTCAGATTCCTTTTTCCAGTAAGTTATTAATAAAATTCCTCTACTGCTATGAAATCAAAATTGCTCTTAAATTGTGCCAATAAACAGGAAGTGGCTGTAAGCTAACAGTTATTCTATGCTAATCTGAATACATAAATAGCATAGACACCAAAAAAGCGAACACTCTGTCCTCTGTTTTGTTTCAAACTTCTCCGAAAAAAAGTTTTGACACGGTCTTTTGGATTTTGAGAACCTGCGTCACAAAGTTACACTATTGGTGTGCGTCGTTTGTGGGCAGGTTGACATTCAACAAAGAACAAAACCTGCAGCTGCTTTTCACTTTGTATCTGCCTGACACCAAACCACCCCTTAATTTAGCTAGTATGGTCTTCATAGACTTAAATACTTCAAGACTTGAACCAGCTTTAATGCTTCAAAAGTTTGGGGTGAGAGGGTATTGTGTTGCAAAATAGACCACCAGAGCAACTCCAGACCATCGTGTTACCCCCACCGTGCTTGACACCGTTCCAGCATCTTTTCAGTTCTGCGTCTCACAAATGTTCTTCTGTGTGACCCAAACACCTCAAACTTTGATTCGTCCGTCCATAACACTTTTTTCCAATATTTCTCTGTGTTCTATTGTCCAAAATAATCTTTTTCTTTTGTTAGCCAGTCTCTGATATGGCATTTTCTGAGAGTCAGTATCCCAAAATCCCCTCCTTAGATGTTGACATTGGCGTTTTGCGGGCACCCGAGCAAAAGTATATACATTATTTTAAATTTGTTGGATCTTTTGAGTGTCCCTAGGTAAAATCTCACATGTCCTAGGAATGAGTGGACCAAAGGCCAAGTGTACAGTATCATCATTTATTTTTTTAGGAATTTTTTCTTCTCAAATTCCTACTTTTCCAGTCATTTTCAAGCATGTTATTAGGAGCTTCCTATGCTTTTTTTCACCCACTTTGTAGCATAAAGCACAGTTTGAAATAAAACTACTCTAATTTATCATGTGTTATCATATCTTGATCCATTTATTATAAGAAATACTTTTTTGGGGGTATTTCATATTGGGTAAAAATTACCCGGCAAAAGTGATGGTGTAACTTTTTATAGTGAAAGTGTTAACGAAGCTCCCAATTGAGGAACTGTGAGACGTCAATTTCTCAAACTGGAGACTCTAACGTAATTATTCTTATACTATTCTTATTCTTCCTCAATTGTGCAACAAACTGAGGACAACTGAGCTAATTAGCTTATAGTTATCTAAAATAAAAAAACAAGGCCACCCACTTCTTTTTCTACTCTGGTTAGAACCTGTTTGTGCTGTTCTCTAAGGACAGTAGGACTCACCGCTAAAGGAAATCTTTAGTTTCTTGGCACTTTCTCACATGGAATAGACTTAATTTCAAAGAATAACTAAAGACTGTTGAGTTTAACATGTAAGTTATCTTTTTCTGGCCATTTTGAGTGTTTAATCGACCTCACAAATGTGATACTCCAAACCGTTGATAGGAAGATCAGTTTTATAGCTCTTCTAACCAGCTAAAGTGTTTTCAGTCGTGCTAAAATGATTGTACAAGATTTTCTACTCATCTGTTAGGCTTGTGACCCAATGAGCAAACACATTAGAGCACTGGAGTGATAGTTGCTGGAAATGGGCCCCATGTCACCTATGTATTTTTATGCACCAAAACCCAGACATTTGCACCTAGAATGGTCATTTTTTTAATCATTTACCACATTAATAAGGTAAAGAGTGTATTTCTGATTAGTTTATAGTTATCATCTTTGGAAAAAAAAAATTATTTTTCTTTTAAAAATAGAAACATTTCTAAGTGACCCCAAACAGAAAATTGATGTTTCCAAATATTTTGTATTAGTGTTTGTGTGCACCTTTGTGCACTTCAAACTGGTGCTTCAAACATTGACTAATACAAATTTATTAAACTTAAATAACCCCAAAAAGTCTCCCTTCTTTGAGTACACGGTACATAAAACACAGACGCTCTTCTTCTTGTTTTCTGATCAGCATGTGGTTTTTTACTTTCGGTACCCTTTCAAATTAAGGATTATTATTTTTTTTTTTTAACTTTAACCCCTTGCGATAACTGTTGACGATTCTGGTTAGGGGTGGAAACAAGAGACCGACCATGTGTTTATTCATTTCTATAAATGTTTTTTTAATTGTTGTTGAATTCTCTGATAAAAGAAGAATAAAAGTTCAGACCTTAAGGTGGGCAGGCTTGTTTAATTTCCCTCTTTTAGAGCTCTGTGTTTATAATCTACAATCGGGTTTGTTAACTTGTTCGATTTTATGCTGACTTCCTTTAGTGGTGTAATATCCTCTTTGCATAATGTGTCTTTAGAAACATCTACCTTTTATAGTCATATTTTGTGCATATTTGAGCCTCAACCAATTCTAAAGATTTCCCATTTTGTCAGCTGCTGAGTTTGTCAGTAAAGTTTTTTTTAATCCCACAGTTGTTCACTTTCAAAGCTGTGATGTCGAATTGAAAATGTTTCGGGAAAGTGAGTTTAATAGCCAGATCACGTGATAAAAAGGGGTCATTTTATTAAAACTGGTGACCTGTCAAACGACCGACTGAACTCCCAACGTTCACCCCACCTACTGAGGAATGCTGGGGAAGTCACACACATGGAGAACAATACAAGTCATGGCAGCAAAAGAGGGAAAAAAAGGATTTACTTTAAGTTTGAAAACTAAAAAACTTGTTTTCCTTAAAAAAAAACTTCCTTGTAAACTTGATTTTAAGAAATTTAAATGGCGACTTTTTGCTCGTAAACAAAACAAGCTTTACATGGAATCTTCTATTATTATCAGAGCGGCCATCGTGGAGCGACAGGAAGTTGGTCCTGTTAGAGTTTCCTGTCCACGTCCTGAGATAGCTCCCCCCTTTCCTGGAAACTGAGGAGGGACTCCATCCATACCCCTCCACCCTCCACCCGCCTCCAGCACAGACACACGTCTCTTCGCTTTCACTCTTACCTTTCTTCCTCTGCAGATAAATTGTTCTGAGTTTCTATTTTCTCTTTTAAAATGTTAAAGTGATGGATGCTGACATATTTTATTTATGTAATCCCAAACTGAGAATTAGCTTCTCACTGGCAGATTTTCAGTCTGGTCGGCCTTCATCAGAGCAGCTGTTTACTTCACATCTCAATCTTTCGACATCAGTGGCAAAGTGTGGGTGCATGCGAGTGTGTGTGTGTGTGTGGGCGAGTAGTGGTATTGGTGATGAACTGATAAAAGTGCGGGTTGCTCTGTCAAATGTCTGCGTTATTTGTCTGCTGTTGCTTTAGATGCATTCATAACTCAAATCTTTCTGTCAGATCTCCTCTTGAAGCACCGAAAACAAACTATGGGGTCGATTGTTGTAAGAAATATCACTTGTTGCAAAAGTAACTGAAGGCAGAGCTGCACATTTAAAATGGAAAACTGAGGAAGTGTGCACATAAAAGGAGCTTAAAACAAAAAAAAGGCTCAGGAAATGCTAAATTCTACCTCGGTTCTCGTCCTTTTTAAAAATAAACTAAAGCAGGTAGCAATTAATAGAAGTCACTTAAAACACTATGTGAAAGGGTTGCTACTTCCTTTGCTGCGAGAACTGTGGTGTTGGTTTTGAGCAGTGACTGCAAAGAGGGGCCCTTTAACATCACAGAGAAGCCAGTAACAATGTGAAACATTTGGTCTTTGTAAAGAGGCTGATTTAAACGTGAATGCAAATGTAGGTTTTGACCTTGTTTTGAGGAGATACCAAAAAGATTGTTTTACTGTTAAGATCGGCAGAAGGAAGTTACATTTTAAAAAGAGTTTTGGAGAAGTCGTGAACATTTGCATCTCTTACTGCGCATTTACAAAAAAGTGTAAAAGAAGGCAAAAGTATTCTAGAAAATTCTAATTAACACTCAGAAGTGGAAACATTTACCAAAAAATGTGCCATCACCATAAATATTATTATGAAATAAAGTATAAATAGCTTTGTTATGTGCCAAAAATTATTATTTTAACAAATTAGACCAGTATGTCTTTAAATGTTTGTTCAAAATCGTTACAATCCATATAGGTGCTGATCTGTCTTAAAGCAGAGATCTTCTAACATCAAAAAAATCTTTATTATATCACATATTCAATTGGAATATCGTATGCCTGTAATCTGGATAAAACCTTTGGAGTTTGGTGTCATGTTATATCTTTGAGCTCCTCTTTCCATCATATCAGTTTTCATTGTTTTGACTTTGAAGATTGAAAACATTTATTCTAAAATCTGGTTTCCTCTGTCTAAATCTCATTGATTCTTTATCTAGTTTTTTTCAAACTTAAATCTTGACTTCTTTTAGAAAAAAAATTAAAAATCATTTACGATACTCCAACCATGCTTTATGTAAAAAACAGGCTGTATGCTATAATGCGTCACACATTGCTTTGACTATATAAAAACTGGTATTTTGGAGTCTCACTCCAACTATATTTTTGTCTTTCTAAAATCGTTCCCAGTGGTATTTTAATTATGATTATGCAGTTTTTAGCAAGAATCTGTTATTTTTAAGATGTATTTCCAGCAGAGCAGCAATAGATCATTAGAAATTTGCATATGGGTTGAGGGTGGGACTGCTAATTTCCCAGCATCCCTTGGTTTACACTCGCTCCCGCTAGATTATAGCTCCTCACAAGGTCAAGCTAACATTAGCGAAGCAAAAAAATAAAACAGTGAGAAATATTAGAGTCAGAAGGAAAACAAAGACGGTAAAGAATATATTTTTCTATTTTTCTACAAGTGGATCCATTGAAATTGTAGCAGAAAAAGGAGACTTCGGCCCACTCACAGCAGTTTCAGCGTCACAAACTTTAGCTTTTTCAAATGCGGGTTTTCCCGATTCAAATATATAGATACTCAGAAATGCAGTTTTAATTTTACATTCTTTTGTCCTCCATCATGAATAAAATGCCACAAGAACACATTAAAAAAAACACCAAAAACAGGATTCTTATTGAAGTGGGTCTTTAACAAAAGTTCCAAACAAAAAAAAACAATTCAAGTAATAAATTCAGCTTTTTTAACTTAAAACACTTTAAAAAAAAATCCCCAGATAAGATCTAGTTTAATTTTGGATTCAGAATTACTTCCAGCAATGACAAACACCTGTATCCGACTCATCGGATGCTGATAACTGGACCAGCAAACTTAAGCAACATTCTTCTGTGTTTCCGCTTCCTGTTCAAAACTTCCTTTGCCATAGGAAACACCGGCCTTACAAGATTTATGACAGGGGTATTAGAATCCAGGCCTCACGGTGGGCAGGTGTCCAATGTGTTCTCCAACCAACCTGCCACTGAAGCTCCTAGTTGGTTTAACACACCTGATCCAGGTAATCAGCAGCAGATTAGGCAGGAATTCTGGAAAATCCTAAATTATGAGCATTTCTAATGTTTATCTAAGGTCTAATGTTGAACTGTAAATGAATAATCAAATCACTGTGTTGTCTAATGTTAACAGTAGGATTTATTCAGGTCAACAAATGTGACGAAATGCCGCAAGAGAATTTTAATGGAAAAAAATAGCTCAGCCTTGACTAAAGCGGTTAAAAAAAAGCACCTCAGGTAAACTGTAAAGCTCAAAAAAGCCACACATGACGAGTATCGTGACATTTGCTTTTATATAAATTAAAAAAAAAACTGACATTTCATTTGCATTAATGAAGTTTTGGTGACAGATTAGTCTGTGTTTTGGAGAGTCCACGGAATTCTGAAACTAGTGTTTTAGAGGACCGCACAGTTCTGTACAGAACCTATTTTCTCCCTCTGAACATTATGACGAACCAAAAACATGAACACATTTTTAGTGCATTCTTCTGAAATCACTGGAACATCCCTCCACCATCACCGTCACACTCACAAACATCCAAATGACACACCCTTTCCTGCAGAGTGGACTGCAGATAAGCTGCTCCCAGTGGAAAGTTTCCATCCCCACAACACACACACAAAACCATGAAAATCTGTTGGATTTTGGTGCTTTTGCACTAGTAATGTGCAAACATTACACCATTCCTTTCCTTCCTGCTCCTCTTTGCTCCTACTTTTTTTTTTTTTTTTAATTCTCATTCCTCCTCTCTTGCACCGCCTTGTTCACAGGAAACTTGCACAGGATGCAGAGTGTGAGTGGGGCAGGAATGATAGGACAATGGGAAGCAAGCTGTCACTGAACACACACACAGAAAGTGTATACAAAACCAAAGCAGAGGGAGAGACACAACTGAATGGGAGCAGTGGAAAATCAGCAATCGGGATGTCCTGTTTCCAAATGATGTCACTTATCCTTTCGATGAAGAGTTTGTAGATCATCTTGTTGGGATTTTCTAAACGCTCACTTTGTTGGTTGATTTTTTTTATACTAATAAAGGTTTATTTCACAGAACCTTTGCAACAGGTGTGTCCAGTGGTGCAGGCTGAGTGTGGTGGGAAAGCACTGTGATAAAGGTAATGTTCACTTCAAATCCTCCAGCTAGAAACCACCCTCTTCCTTCCTGGCGAGCTCCGAGTCTAAGACAGGAACTGACCTCGTAAAGAAACAGGAAGTGATGGACTCTGGCCTTGACTAGACTAACTTTGGTTTTCCCGTTTTCGGAGCATTCCTTCACTGCTGCACAGCAGAGTTTACAGCATTGGGAAACACGTAAACTCCCATACGAAGGATACATTACACAACGAAAAGTTTTGCATCAACCTTAAATGTGTTTGAGCCTCCAAAACACCACTGATAGGTATGAAGGAAACAGGCCAGCCTTTTCCTCAAGGTGGCTTCCTGTGGGCTTGGTGCCAAATACCTTTTTTAAAAGAAACATACTTTATCTAATGTGACCTCGCATTACAACAACAAAAACGTAAGAATATTTACTTAAAAATTACTTAAATTCAAGACGTATTCAATCTGTTAGTCCAATACTAATAGGAGGACCTCCTACGCCCACACTTGTCTGGTAAATTCCATTATTTCAGTATTGCAGTACAGACTTGATTTCTACACAGCATCCTCTGTGGCATCTGACCATCCAGAAGAGGGTGAAACACTTGACTAACTCAAGTTGATCAACCTCTTACAGTCAACAAACTTCCCTTTATTTAAGAGGCTGTCATCACTCCACTTTACTTGACGACTTCAAAACTCAATGGGATGAACCCTGCTAGAAATTGTACCACTTTCTTAAATTTGTTGATATTATCAATAAAGTGTAAGTTATTTAATCCATATATTGGATCATATTAGTCATATCAAAGTCCTGTCAAATGTTAGTATGTTAAAATGGTTTGCCATAAAGTACTTTTTATATGATATTTAAAAGCTATTACAAGGATTTCTCAAATAAACATCACATTTTATTAATTAAAAACAGATTACTTCTATGGTTACGTTTATTTATAGCACATTTCTATATTAAGGATGTTTTAAATTAAACTATCTACTTGTAAAAATGCACATATACGATATATTTGTCAGTTTTCATGCAGATCCATACCTGATGGAGAAGTCCTTGTTTAAAATCCTGGAGTGCAGCAGCTCTGTCCGATGACTGAGAGACGCACAGCAAAAAGGCAACAAGAAAGGGGCGCGCGCGAGCTTCACGTGCACACTTAGGTCCAGCCCATGTGTGAAAAAACGGCGCGTGCAGCTGATAGTTCAATACTTAGTCGAAGTTTACATTTAAAGGGTGTATTTTTACTTTTTTTTTTTTTTGCTATAGAGTTTTGACTTTAAACAGAAATGCCCAAAAATCTCATGCGTAAATAAGTGAACAATCAGCTTTCTGCCAAAAAAAAGCTAAAGTGGAACTAACACGTTCTGCTGCAAAATGAATCACCATTCTCGACAGAGGCGACAGTTTTTTTAAGTGCTGTGAACGACAGGAAGACGATTGAAAAGGATGTGATATCCGAGTTTTAAACGCGGGTAACTGCTGTCAGATAATTTCATTTTCCGGTGTGTAAAAAATTCCTGCCATAACCATAATTAGTTAATATCTGTCGATCAAAGACACCATCAAAAGCAACATAAAACACTTTCAGGTGACAGAAAGCTGAAGTTTTATTTACATTTTGGAGTTTTGTCGCCATCTTCTGGCCAAACATTGTAAGTGTTCCCCATGTTTTTTTTTTTTTTTTTTGCTTTAACCCACTCCCATGAACATTTGTTTTTACAGGTTCTTCTCTCATGATGGAGGACAGGTATTTAGAAAACAAAGATTAAAATAGTATTTCTGAGTATTTCTGGTATTGAAATTGTTGTGAATCAGGAAGAAAAAGTATTTTAGGTGTGTAGAAGCTACAGCATGCTACAGCTGCCTGCTCCACTCTGATCCCTTTACTTGCAGACAAATAGATCCATGAACGTCTTTTTTTACTCGTCTGAGCTGACATCTGATTTGCTTTACTTTTTTTTGCTCCCTTGTGGTTGCATGAACTTTTTTCTCTTCTTATATTTCACTGACAAAATCATTTGCTCACCTTTACATTTGTGGGACATTTCATTTTCATATTAAAGTTTCAACACTTGTTGGAAGGCTTTCTAGACTCATCCACGTCTTCATGGACCGTCTTTGTGCTTTGAGTTGCAACAGGAAGAGAATCATCAATTACCACAAACTTGGGGTTAAACATACATCAATTCAACAAAGCTCTCCAAGGACTGTTCTTGAAATAATCTGAAGGCCACATGGAATTTTGAAGGCCACACATCTGGATTACGTGCCCCAACCTCCACCAACGCTGTAAGAAAAATATGTTCCTGTTGGGTTCAGTCACTTCCACCTGGTAATGAAACCAGTTTATTTTGGAAATTTCAGTTGTGTCACTTTCTTGTTACACAGGTGACATCTAATCATAGAACCAAGTCCAGATGGAACATTTAACACACCTGTGGTCACGACTGAAACACCTGCACTCACTTATGTGGATGAATGAGTGAACACTTCTGACATTAAAGTGTGAAAGCAGATTCTTTATATGCTTTTATATTAAGTCACTATATCTGTAAAAAAAAAAAGACTCACAAACATCAATCCATGTAGCAAAGTAGCTTTATTAAATATAAAAATACATTTCTGTTTCAGCTCAATTTTCTGCAACTGCAGAGGAGGATGGGACTGAGGCCTGATGACGTGCTGCAGGGACTTTTGCTTTTAAGAAAATAATCCCTCTCTCAACGCCAAACTGGATTTAACAAGCAGCATGTGGATACGACAGAAAGACGTGCAACATGATCAGAAAAAACTAAACAAAAAAACTCAAAAGGCTCATCCAGAGTACACAAACTCAGTGCAAAATGGGTAACAGTTTTTAAATACATCCAAACCATAAATCAGCAGTATGGACATTAATGTAATGCTGACATTCACTGTGTTTGTGTGTGTGCAAGACTGCCTGTGCTGGCTCAGCATCTGCATTGGGGTGTATGGGAGTGTCATCTCATGTAGTGTGTAACGGCTCGCAGGACGTAGAGAAGAGCTGCTTGAAGCCGGGCTTCCATCACGATTAGATTCGCATGGACCTGCGGGACCGAAAAAAACGGTTTGACATTTACAAATACAGACTGTGGAATCAGAGTTACTTTAGAGAATAAAAAGGAAAGCCGAAATGCCAGCGATTAACAAGAAGAAAACAAACGGCAAGCGAGTTGTGGTACCTTTTCAGAGTGTCTGAAGTGTCTCCAAAAGGCGTGGTAGATGCGGGCGGTGGTTTGCTCAGGGTAACACGCCATGGTTTTAACAAACACCTTCAGAGAACGCTCCAACAACGAGTTTACACTGCCGTAGTCATAGTCATCGTACCTGCATTTAAAAACAAAAGGACTTTAGACAAAATACCTTTTTTTATTTTATTTTCAAACTGAACATCTGACAAGTTTTACTAACCGTATCCCGTAGAGACAGTGGATGTAGTTCCACAAGGCTTTCCTCAAAGTGTACGTATCCACACCTTCATGCATGGCCATCCTGTGATAGGTCAAGTTGCTCACAACCTACAGAGATTGAGTGTAAAACTGTCATTTATCCACAACAGCAGGAGCGTGGCTTCAAAATTATCACCATGAGATTTAAAATTTTGGTTGTTCTGACTGACCTGGAACTGTTTTTTTTCAGTGATCCAAAGTATGTTAAAATGTTTTAGCGTGACTTTGGGAAACCAGAGAGCTGCAGCACTTGGATTGATTGAAGTGATATTTGTACGTAGTATACTCCAGTATACTTTACTTCAACATCATAAACTGAAAGTTTATTTTTAGGAATTTGTATCTTACAAATGAACAACATTTAGAATTCTCGTGAATTAGGTTGGATTTATTTGTTGTGTTGTTATTTCCTCAACACAGTTCATCAGAAAATTTACGATCAACGCCTGCTCCCTATTGGCCCTCCTAGGCATTCTGGGTAGTGTAATCGTACCACATGATGACAGTTTTGTTTCACTTAATTGAAAAATTTGGTGATCAAAGACTTTCTTCCAATGACATTAAAAAAAAGGGGGGGGGGGTGGCAAATAACACAAGAAAACATTTTTTTTCCACGTGGTCCATTGACTGTATAGAACTGGACAGAGTGGTCCTTGCGCCCCATGCTTTTCAAACAGGAGGTACTTGCTGTCTCCAAGGAGACGTCTATAAAGAGATAAACATGCGTTCCATTTCTCAGAATAACCATTCTTGCTCTGCTACTTTATTTTTTAAACACTTTTTTGCTAATTCTAACTTTTTTCATATTTTTTTTTATTTATTGCAAGTTATAAACTGACCAATCAGACGTCTCCACAGAAGTAGGTGGTCTGCCATTTAAACGATGGAGTCTCTTGAGAGTGCTTTCAGTGGAAAGTTCCCTCCTGATTGATTAGAATTGTTTTACTGACGATTTCTGGTTCCAACATGGCGACTGAAATAACCTCATTTCGCTGGAGCCCAAATCAAGTCATTTTCTATGGGTAACGGATCACTCACATGGTCTACTTCTTTTATACAGTTAATGACTTGAGCTAAATTCCAGATCTTTTATAGATAATTGGACAAAATTAAAATAGATGAAATATTTTTTGTATTATTGATTGCATTTACCAACATAAGATGAATTAATCTGTTTTTTAAAGAATTTAATTTAGTTACTATTAACATTTTTCCTCTGTAAAATGCAAACAGTTAATGCTTTTTTTAAAAAATTGTATTAAATCCAAAAAACTTGGAACTTATCAAGGAGTGTGGCAAAAAATACCCATAAACCACTTCTGCAGCCAGACGTTTTCCTTTTAGACTACACTGAGTCAGTCACTAAAATAAGGCCGCACCTGAAACTTCTCATCCAGGAGATGGCTCATGTCCGGCAGAAGTCTGTTAACCAGAGAGAAGCCGTGGTCCTCCCATGAGTAGTCCTGCACATGTAACGCAAACATGAAAAGTGTCAGGATGATTTTTGACAGCTGCCACGAATCTCACTTCAACATAAAGCTGCTCCCAGCTACCTGGGCTCTCATGGTGGTGGGTGACTGCTCTCCTCTGGGGGCAAAGTCCTCATATCTGAACTCTGGATCCTCCACCAGACACAGCAGCAAGTCAGGCGGAGCTCCTCGCACCACCGCTGAACGACAGAGGAAGTGAGTCGCCTTCAGCGGGATCTAAGCTGGTGAACGATAACACGAGCGCGCCTACCTGTCGGGATGCTCTCACTCCTCTCCCTCTCGAACCGGGACACCATCTCCTCCTGTGAGCACTCCTCTTCCTCCTCCTGCTGCTGCTGCAGCTCTGCCATCCTCTGCATCAACACCTCCACCTCTACTGCACCATCCACCAACTGAAGAACGAGAAGTCTTCATTGCAGACTAATGTTTCAAATTAAAAGTCATCCCTTTCCTTTGAAGCAGCACTTCAGAGTTCACCTTATTTAAGTGATAAAAAACTGACTGTGTTTAAACTGAACACTGCTTTGGTCATCAGTATTTAAAAAAAAAAACAGACAGCTGACTCAAAAAGTGAAAGTTATGTTTGCCTTAAGCAGTTTTTGTTTTTGCACATGAAAGCACTTTTTAGGAAACTGAAAAAAGATGAGGAAACGGGATTATTGTCCGAGTCTGTGTCTGCTCAGAGGCTGCTGACGTCTCCAAAATTGTATTATTAAGCAATATGTATAATCAATCTTTCACACGTTCTTGAACATTACTAGAATTTTTTTTTTAATCAACAAGTTTTTGGTGAAAAAAAAAAGTTTCCTGTGATGAAACCAAAGTTTTCCTCCGTGGAGGCAAGAAATGGTTGACTCACCTCCTGCTTGCCGTCCTCGTGTGCCGGGCTACGCGGGAGGTGACTGGGTGACGGAGGCTGGAACGTGTATCCTCCTACGTGGTCGGGTTCGGGGTTCAGACCGCAGCCCCACACGAAGGAGCAGAGAGCGTGAGTGTGCGCCATCAGAATGACGGCGTGGATCAGCTCGGCGAGGGACCAGCGAGGCTCTGCTCCCGGACACACCAACTCCTGCAGGATGATACAGAAGATACTCAACAATCTGAGTGGAATCTTTGTACATCGGGGACATGACTTGAACTGAATGATCTTAAATGTTGAGAGTGGGAAACTAAAGCAGTAGATGATCACATTATATCTGGAAACTCCATGAAAAACTATCTGGAATAGATTTTCCCCAAGAATGAGCATAATAATCTAAGAATCCCACCTTCCAGCGCATGAGTGACAATCCAGAAATGATAACAGGGTCTCAGATAATTACAGTGTCTTCCATAAAAGAAGCTGCAGCTGAGTCAGTGATGGATGCAAGTCAAACGTGTAATGTATTCCATCGTTTTACTCGTATGGCAGTATGAGCAATACCAAAAGCTTAAGAGAAAGCAGGCAGAAAGTGGGTGATGTGTCTGACCTCGATATGCTGCTGGGTAATGAGCCACGGTCTGTGCGCCAGCAGCTTGTTGAGTGTTTGGAGGCTGCGCAGTTTAGCGGGAGCGTGCTGGAGGCCGCTCAGCCAGCTCTCCTCGCCTCCAGTCTCCAAGAAGCCTGCACTGTGCTGCTGCACCAGGTATGAGCAGTGGTGACGGGCTGCAGCCTGCAGAACATCAGTCAGTTAGCCGTCTGTTTTTACCCTCAACTTTGATCATTGCTGCTCTGAGTTTAACTATTTCCTAATGGAGGAAGAGTTTGTCCTTTCTCAAATCCCTCATCAGCAGAAAAACAACATGTAGAAAGCTCACACAGCTTCAACACATGTCCAAAAAGTTTCAGAAATGTTGAACTTTCATCCAAAAATGTTTTAATTTTGAATTGTATGACCTGTACAGCTGGTGGAGGACAACCCTGACGACTATCATAAAGGTAAAAATAGTTTTTCAGAATAAAAAGATGGAGTTCAGATTGTTTAGAAATAGTCTAAAAAGGAAGTGTAAATTGGTGACAGTTTCTTAAAACTCACAATGGATTAATCTTCCATTGAACACTCATTAAAAAATACTCCTCCCTTTTATAAAAACGACACCTGCCGAATTCTAGAGACCCCATCTAATGACAAAACGCAAATACTGTAGTTAAAGCATGCAAACAAAATGAAGACATTTTGGCCACAATTAGGTTTTTATACTTTTAGATATTTTAAGTTATTTTTAATAAATGTAAAAACTGAAAATAAAAATATATTTTCTAAGTTTATTTTTTTTAATCAGGAGAAATGATTTCAAGCTTTCGAAACAAAAATTAAAAAAAATGCTGTTTGTTCATTTCATTTGTCTGGATTGGAAGTTTCTGTTCATAACTATGGTGACCAGCATTAATCCGGGTGATGCAGTTCAAATGGATCATTGGAATGACTTACAAACGACACTAAGACACAATTTTACAGACAATTTACCGACAAGCTGTTTACTGGTTGTATGTTGCCACAATTTAAGGAAACTAGCACTTCCTGTTTTAGCCAATGACAACAAAGCGACTTTTTTAATTTGTAAATGTTGCCTTTTCCTTATTGATATCTCGAAAAACATAAATAAATAGAAAAAAATGTCATTTTAATTTCCCATCTTTTTTTCTGTTGTTAAAAGGCAACTAGAAAAACAAAGAATGATGTGTAAAATAGTCCCAAGACAGTTGGTTAAATAAATCAAGCACAACGTCACTGATAAAGCAACCTGGTGTTAAATATCCTGTTTATGTCTCAGAAATAATAGTTCCTTTTCAGAATCCATTTGGGGCTCCTTCCAAGCCTGAAATAAATTTCAATCATACTATCAGTCTATTATGTAGATTTACATAGATTTTCTTAGTCAACTGACCACAAATTATGTCAATACAATCAATTGTTGTGTTGCTTTTTTTTTTCCTTTGGTTGGCCAGAATTGCTTGCACACTTTAGCTAGTCTGTAACCACACATTTTTATTCTTTAATAATGTATAACCTAAAGAGGATTTTGACTTTTTTTTTTTTTTAAATGGTATTTTGAGATGTACGTACCATGATAGAAATATAATGCCTCCAGTGATGGGGCAAGGGGCCATCCAGCTCCAACAAAGCCTGCTGGGTCCTCAGGAAACAGCTCAGATATGCTGGATGTAAAGCCATGACCATGGTGAGATGGTCAACACGCCCCAGAGAGAGGAAGGATTCAATGAGGACGTCGTGGTTGGGTCCTTCAACCGGCATCTAGGAGAAAAAAAAATAAACAAAAATTGTCCTATTATCTATTCCTATTTTAACAAAGAAAAACACATTTTCTAAGGGTAGAATAAAAGAGGAAAGTATTGCTTTCTCCAGTGGAATATTTCAGTGAGTCACTGATGACAGCAGCTTCAGTCATCAGCTTTGGCGACGCAGCTCTAATGCTGCTTCTGCTAAAGTAACAGCTACCGTGGTATTGCAACAGAAGCGTGCCGCTTTTTTGGCTAGTTCTGTGCCTCTTGGATAAATGCATCAAAATAAAATGAAATGTTTTCCCACAGTGCACCCCTTTAACATAAGAGTTGATCTGCAGAAAAATAACATTCTTGTTGGATCTCAACTATTTTTTAAAGAAAGTAGTAGTATAAAATGCATTTCTGAAGTAGATTATGTTGTCCAAACATACCTCTTTTGCAGGAATAACAGAACTTGGACCAATGGCCAAAGCTCGAGGTATTTCAACTCCTTCTTCCTTAAAAATTGAGAAAAGAAAATCATAAGATAAAATAAAATTACAGTTTAATTAATTATAGCCTTTTCCAAGCAACTAAAATCCTTAAACTTTACTTTATATGTATTAAACAGTTTCTCATATGTATGCATTGTTAATATAGACCAGCTACATACATAATTTCACCAATTTCGTGTCAAAAATGTAAACACAGACAGGATTAATGAGTTCAAACACACAAATAAATTGAAGGCATCTCAAATGGCTTTAAAAAGCTTTAAATAAGTTGACCTCGATCTATTTTGACCTCCTTCGCAGCGAGGAGCTCCTAAATAATTCAGGCGGCATCCGTCAAACTCACCAGCTTTAGTAGACTTCAACAAACACTAAAAATATTAAGGGAAATGCGCTTAAAAACAAAAACGCCTGGAACGTTCTCTTTCTGCCTGCACGAGCCACAAAACACAGAGCGGCGCGCGCGCGGGGAGGGGGTGTGTCTGCTGTCTATCGGAGCTCGGCGGAGGGGGAGGGGCGTGTCCAGCCTGCTCGTTTGTGCTCACAGCAGCGGGGTCTTGCATCACCTTCACGCTAAAGTCTGATGACATATCCAACAGCTTGGATGCAATAAGAGTTCACGATGACATTGATATTCGAGTGATAACGAAAAAGACATCCTAACAATTCATTAATGCTTGAAACTTAAAACCAGCGCGACTTAAAGGGCTAACTTCTGCTAAATTCATCGTTTCATTCAATAAAATTTAGTTTTTAGTTGAATTCTGACCAAAATAATATATTTGTAACGTAAACATCGAATATTTTATATAAAACATTGGCAGAATACGTATATAATATAGACCTTACCTGTGCAGTTCGTAGCAGATCGGTAGCTTTCGCCCGAACCTCCTGTAGCGGACACGAATTAGACAGTCGAAGTAGTTGCAGCAGCGTTTGTTTACTCAACTGTTCCGAATCGGACCGGTCCATGCCTAAGCGCACCAGAACCTTCTGGCTCAGCTCCTCCAGAGCCGATGCCCGCTCTCCTTCGTCCCTGCTGCACAGCCGTGCTAAGCTCTTCGCCACCGGGCCACTGTCCGACTCGGAATCGGACTTGAAGCGGCACAAAACCCCAGAACCGGAACCGGTCACTTTTTTGGGGTTGTCTTCTCCATTATCCAGGCAGGTCAGGCTGGCCATGTTCACGCCGGGGATGAACACCTGGCTCAACGCTCCCGAGCTTCAATTGGCTGAACCTACAGGTATTCGTTAAGTACACTAAAGCATTCGCTCTTAGTCATATACCCTTATTTTCTTATTGGGTTTCTAGTACCGCGATTTACTCCGCAAATTGACAACATCGATCCAAAACTTCCGAAGCGAACCGAGCCCTCCCCGTTTCATACATACTCCGCTAGCTGCCGGCTAGCTCGCTATGCTAGCTTTGGTGTTAGCAGGAGCTGCAGACGATTCCAACTACCTCTCCGTTTGAATGAAAAACCTCAGGCACGCGTCCAACAGAAGAAGTTACGTCGATAAAAAAATCTTTCCGAAAGCAACGCACTGTAAATTATGTTTATAACTGCATGTTGCATAAGGCACTGGAAACATTTCTAACTTGTTTTAACTGGCTGGTGCTGTTCAGGGTAAGGTCTTCCGTGTGTCGTCATCATGACGCAGTTGGAAGGGCTCACTTTTGAGCTGCACAACAGCCAATTCTATTGACTTTCTTTTAATTATTATGCATATTTTTTTCAAAACATTTTTTGTATTGTTAAACATAATAATAATAATATTAAATTGATTTAATTAAGCCCCTCCTTCTGTTCCGAATTTAAAGGTACCAAATGTTGCAGTTCCACAAATCACCACTAGAGGCTGAAAGTCATTTTCTTTCCTAAAATTGTTTAATTTTTTTCCAACAAGGAGAGTTCAAATTTGTGCATAATTATGAGTGAATTAAGTTTCAGTAGATTTTTTTATGTTAAATCCACTGTTTCTTATCACACAAGTTCAGATCAAAACCACCTTTAGAACTCCAACAATAACGTTTTCATTAGTTAAATAATTATATTATCTGCAATTCCTAAACAATATGAACAGTATTTGTAATCATTAAAACAACTGGATTTTATTTATTAAAAAAAAACACCATTCTGCTCCTTATTAGCTAAAAATACCTGATCCAGGTAATTAGCAGCAGATGAGACATGATTTCTGGAAAATCACCTGGAGGTCGGCTCTCGAGGCCTGGAGTTTGACACCCCTGCTTTAAACCATCTCAAGTGGTGATATATTTTTTATTTGGTTTATAAGACCTTTTACCTGCCTAACTATGTGGGGCCCAAGTCTAGGTCTCCCTGTGCCAGTCCACAACCCGGTAAAAATGCAGGTTTGTGTCAGAAAAGCCATTTGGAGTAAAAATCTCTGCCATACCACCTGTGCAAATCAGTGAAAGCTGATTCGCTGTTGCGACCCCTGAAGGAAAACAAACGTTATTCTTATTTAGTTGCTCCATTTATGATGTTAATGCTTAGTCTAATGCTTTCTCCTCTTCTATCATTTTTAAGAGACATTTTGGGGGACTTTACAGTAAAATATGTCACTAAATAGCGACTCCTGATTCTTGTGTATATATTTTCTGGGTTAATAAATTCAGTTGTCTATCAATAAAAATTGAGCTTGGAAAAAGATTCTTGTAGAGTTTGTTACGGAGTAATAAAGAAATAACTACAGAACTGTAATGGATTTCTGTTTGTAGTGTGGGATGTAATAATAACCAAGATTTCTCTTACTTCCATATCACCTTTATTTAGGAAAATAAACATCATCGGTGCATCCTCACTGCCTGGCATAAGTTTGAATAATTATTTACTTGTATATTATAATGTTGTAACATTGTTTTGTACCATGGGGGAGAGGTAAAGGGTGTTCAAAGGAGGAAAAAAAGATTATAAATCTGTTGAGAAGCTCCATTTGATGGCAACAAAGTGAAAACCTCCAAGAAAAAAACCTTCAATATACTCTGACTGTTTCCCTATGAGGGAAGACTTTTTTTTTAAACAGACACACAGGCAGCCTTCAGAGGATCGTGTTTGGAGTGAAGGTGTGGTCTCCACGGAAACTGATGGCCTTCAGAGAAGAAACAGGGAGGAGGAAACGGGTTTTGGGTAAAAGAGGAGTTCTGGAACTTGCACAAACACACACACATTTTCTTTAATGCTCTGTTGGAAGTAAAGAATGATTTAGTGTGCGTGTGTGCATGGGTGTATGGATGTAAATCTGGGAGTAGGTTGAGAGTCTTCAGACGATCTTGTTCTCCAGCAAGGCAATCCTCTTCGACATATTCTCTAGTAAGCTTTAGTCAAGGGCAACAACAAAACTTCCATACAATAAAGACAAAAAAAACCCTTCAAACATCACATTCTTAAACCCTCACAGTCAATGTAAAAGGATATATTTTTTTGTTAGTGCCTGGAGAGCACTTTCTACTTTCTTCTGGAACTTTACGAGTGAGTCACATTCGCACGGTTTCTCCTCTGTGGGAATGAACAAAAAAGCAAAGAAAGGTCAGGATTTTATCTATTAGTTTGTGAGGTAACATGAGAGTTAATAACAATACCATCACAAAAGTTGATCTGCAGCTTCTTGGCAATCTGGTTCATGGTTTTGAAGTCAGCGGTGTAGAAGTAGTGATCTGCAGTCGGCTCAGAGGCAATCTCTTTCAGCTCGTTCTCAACGGCATTACCCACTCCAACAGCGTACATCTTATATCCTGGAACACACACAAGTATGTTATTTTTTATTTTTTTTTATTTTGCTTGACACAGTTACATTTGTGCTTCCTGCTGTTTCCATTTCACCGTTGTCTTTTGCCTTCTTGGCAGCGTCTCCAATGTAATCCTGGCTTCGGCCATCGGTGAAGACGATCCCCACTTTTGCAACTCCAGGACGGGAGCGTCCAAAGCTGTTCTCCACCATGAAGTTCAGGGCCTGGCCCGTCATGGTTCCCCTCTCCATATAAGCCATCTTCTTGACGGC
>NC_050522.1:17174882-17233154 GCF_002922805.2 Oryzias melastigma | reverse complement strand
GATCCCCACTTTTGCAACTCCAGGCCGGGAGCGTCCAAAGCTGTTCTCCACCATGAAGTTCAGGGCCTGGCCTGTCATGGTTCCCCTCTCCATATAAGCCATCTTCTTGACAGCGTCTTTGAGGTCTTTCTTGTTGTTGTACCGGCCCAGGGGGAACTCCTGTGAGAGAGGCAGCAGTCAGGATGCTTAAGGGAAAGGACGTGGATTGAAGTAAAAATGGAACCCGTACCTCCCTGACAGTGCTAGAGTACTGCACGAGTCCAACGTGAGCTTTGAGGTCGGAGACGTCCAGTTTGTCGATGATCTGGTTGATCCACTTCTTCACCAGCTCAAAGTTCTCAGGGCGGACGCTTTTTGAACCGTCGATTACAAACACCACATCTGTGGCAGCACTGCTGCAAGCTGGCGATCCAAAGGAAATTGTAAAAAACCAAAAAAAAAACCAAGAAATTCTAAAGAAGTCACATGACAGTCATACATGCTCCTTCCCCCACACTCACCACTGCAGGTGCGACCATCGTCCTTGAGGGTAAAGCCATCTTTGCAGGCACATTTGTATGATCCTGGGGTGCTGATGCATACCTGCTCACAGTCATGATCCCCGGTGGCACACAGGTCCGACACTGTGAGTGTTGTGTGCATGCAGAGCACACAGAAGCATACACAAAAGTGCACATGCACAAAGTGGGAGTCAGGATGAGGAGAAATGAGAAGTGTGAAAACAGGAAGTTTTTAATGATCCGCTGTAACCTTTTCTTGATCTTTAGGAATGTTTATGTGCAAAAACAGATTCTGGCGGATCTTTAAAACAAGCAGCTGGAAACCATTGGAGAAGCAGTTGTTTTGGGTTTTGTTGTTGTTGTCACAAACAGACTTATCCAATTGTGGTCCCAACACTGCCATCATGCAGCTCTGCTCTCGGACGAAACATCTGCAGCGGGACTGTCTGCCCCTGCGTTCGCAGAGACGGCAGCGAAAAAGTGCTGCAGACGGAGAGAGCCGAAGGGCATGTCTAATTAGAGGCTTTAATGGTTGTCGCTAATGGATCAGTAATTACAGAGAGATGAGTCTTGCCTTTCGGTTGTGTGAGAGCTGAGTGAAGAAAACCGTGTTCCCAAACATTGTTCCTGCCCTAATGTCCTCACGCTCTGTGAATTTTAAGTACCTTTCCAACATGTGGCAATCTGGCCGAGGAGGAGCAGAGGACAAAAGAGAAGATGCAATAGATGGGAGTAAAAGATGATGTTCCTTACACCTTACCCTCACGTACAAGGGGGGGGTCAGCAGACAGCTATCCCATTCTAGGTTTATATAATTAATCTTTTACGTGATCCCACACGTTTTAAACCTTGTACTTGTATATCCCATCTTACCACAGAGGGCCTCCTGAAACTTTTTGGTGAGTTTCTCTATTACGCTGTAGCTTTCCACATAGTCCACATGGTCGTCTAGAGGATCGCTGGCCATCTGCTTCAGGGTGTTCATGTCCACACGACCCACCCCGATGGCAAAAATCTCAATGCCTGCCTCTCGAGCACGCAGAGCCACGTCCCTGACGTTGTCTTGAGGGCGCCCGTCTGTCACGATGATGGCTACCTGCAAAGGTAAAGGTGTGAAATGTGCCGACAAGTTCTGGTCAGGACATAGAATTTGCAGTGTCAAAAGTCACGTCAGACCCTGCTGATGTCCTGAGATTTGGTCCGAGCGCCCTCGATCTCGCTGAAGGCCACGTTCTGGGCAAACTGGATTGCCAGGCCGGTCATGGTCCCGGTGGACAGGGGCTCGATTTTGGTTACAGCTCTGACCAGAGCAGCTTTGGTGCGGTGAGTCTTTAAGGACACCTGGAGTACCAACACAGCTCAGTCAGCTGACTGCGTCGACACAAATGGTTCTTGAAGTTGCTTTTTTTTTTTTTTTTACCTCGTTCTTGACGCGGCTGGCGTAGTTGACGACTCCGACACGGGTGGCGTTAGGCCCAACATCCAGTCCCTCGATGACTTTTGCTAGAAAAACCTTCACTTGCTCAAACTCCGACGGTCGGACACTACGGCTGCTGTCGATGATGAACACCAGGTCTGTGGGGCGGGTTTTACACAGACCTGCAGCTACACGAGGAGAAAAATGTCATTATTCCATAACCATGTCTGTGTACACTACAAAAAATGTGATATTTCAGAAACTCTGGGAGGAACTTTTGGGAGAAAAGGGATCTAGGGAGAGAAAAAGAGGAGGGCAGAGACGATGGGGCTGGTGTAATAAATAAGGGCAGTTATAGGAAAACACAAACAAAGGAGACATAGAGGCAGAGAAAAAAAATGAAGAAAGACTGGCCTTGAAAATGTTTGGGATCCCTCGTAAGTAAATCACTCATATTACAAACTCTGTTTTAAAAATCCTTTTAAGCTCCAAGTCCATCTATGTTTCTTTTAATAAAATGTTTTTATTATTATTTATAGAATAATAATTAAAGTAACATTTTTAATAATTTAACTAATTAAATTGTCATTAAATGTCCCTGAATGTATTTGTCCCCTTCATTTCTATCATTACAATCACTTATGAATCCACTATTTAATTTCAATTAAAAAAACGTTATTAGTCGTCAAACAGTTACCTATGAATGACTGGCGTTCTACAAAGTCCTGTGAAAATTTAAAAATATCAAAATAATGCTCAGAATATTATTGGCAAACTCATTTCATGGACTTCTATAAAAGCTACTATAACCCTCTGTAACATTTATTTTGAAAATCTTTTAGATCTTATGGCTTCTTTTGTTCAATGCTGTCCTTTCATGACATTGTTTGTACACCCTAGTCATATAAGATTACAAACTGATTATTTTCCTATCAAGACCTTGAGTGACTAATTTGTACATCCATGTCGATTGTTGATGTCAGGTTTGAAATTCTGGTTTTAAGAAGGGACCCCAAATATGAAGGTTTTGGGGGTTAAAGGTCATTCTTACCCATGGCAGCTGCCGTGCGGAGGTCATTCATGGCTTGAGCTCCCATGAGGCTGAGCAGCAGCAGGAAAAGTGGCATGGAGGGCGTCATGGCGACAGGCCGAAGGTGAGGTGTCCGAGGTGGGCTGCGGATGCTCCGAGGGTGAGAGGCAGGAAGGAGACGGAGCGGGACCGAGGAGGATCCAGGCGATGGAGGCGGCCGCGAAGTGAGACCGAGCAACTCTGAGCTGCAGGTTATCAATGCAAGAGTTTCACACAGTCAGCCCACCAACACCCCACCCCTCGCCGCCGCCGCCACAGCAACAGTGTGTGTGTGTGTTTGTGGGAAAGAGAGGGAAATACCTGCTCTGGGAGGACCAAAAAAGGCGGGCAGAAAAACACAACCGCACCTTGATAGGGTAAGGACGAACAGGTAGGAGTGTAAGGATCACCGCATTTGCATTGCATGTACGCATGGAGCGTGTGTACAGTACGTGTCTGGCTGGGGGTACAGGGGCGACTGGGGTTGGGTGCAGTGTACACCAGCCCCTCTGCTCCCAAGTTGGATTTGGCCAAAACTCAAATAAACATCAACATGAATTCCTCTTTTCTCCCAGAGTTCCCTTCTATAGAAAACCCACATTTATGGGGCGGAAGTGAAGGAGAGCCGCCATACACAGACGGCAGTGTTCCTGCCGGTCTGCATATGTGTGTGTGTGTGTTTTTTGTATAAATTGGAGTATACAAACCATTTCCTGTAGCAGAGTTGTGATAAAGCTTTGGGTGTTTTAGATTTCCTGTTTTCTAGCAACAAAAATCCTTCAAAATGTGATTTTTGACATTTCAAACTGAAAAATGTACCAAAAAAAAAAGAAATTTCTCATCTTTTTTCCCCTTAATTTCTGGTGTGGTGGGTTTGACGGAGTAAACACACTGTCATCAGTTGACTAACAAACACACCTTTAATGTTTCTACAGGAATCATCCACTCATTCAACAGAGACCCCCTTTTTCCCCCTGCAACATCCCACTCCACCCAACCTGCTCTAGCCTGCATTCCTCTGCAGCTCCCGTCCCTCCATCCACACACACACAACCTAAACAAGCTCCAATTGAGGGGGGTTGTAGTTGGGAAAGGGGGGGTCGGCGTTTGGGCTGCATGGTACAGTAAGTAACTGGAAAGAGTTTCTGTTGGAAAAGCTGTGTGTTTGCGATAGGGATGATGGGTTGTAGATGAAAGGAACAAGATGTATTCCAGGTTGTGGTGTCATTTTTGGGAAAAATTTCCACCTGCCGTGGAAGGTGATACAGCACAGTCGCCCGTTTTTGTGCAAACACACACACAGCATGGAGGGGGAACACACACACACAGGTTATGTAACATCGTCTACCTGGCAGGCCAAATAAAAGACTGTATGGTATTGGGGAAAGAGATTAGATACAACACTTTACATGTAGTAAAATGTTAAAAATCCTCAAAAAATTATATACTTTTAAAAGTAATTCTTGCTCTTTTCAGTCATTTTTTAGTCACTGTTGAGATTTTTTGAGTTCTTTTTTGTGTCTGAAGTAAATTTTATCAATTTTTAATTTAGTTAGAAATCCAAAATTTCTTCTGAAATGTTCTTTCCCAAACAGAACCGAGTGCACTGAGCAGAAACTCCTATAACACAAATATTTTTATCTAAAACTTCCTGTTGAGAGTTTTGATTTCATAAAGACAGACACAATCAAGTTTGAAAATCGTCAGCATGACCACAAAAGCTTCATTAGTGAACAGTTTTATGACTGGATCCACAAATCCAAGTCAAAGCTCACATTGAAATGGAAAAAAACACATGTTCCAGAGACACTGCTGCCTTTTCTGGGCTCAGATTCATTCGAGATGGAAAGTGGAAAACTGGACTGTGATCTGATCAGCATTTGCATTTCTTTCAGGGCGTCGTGCATCGCTCGGGCCCCCCGAGAGGCATGGAACCGTCCTGCTTGTACTTCACAGATATTAAGCCAGAATTTAAGATGCGGACGGGCTACTGCACTGCACATACACGACTCCTTGATGAAATAGTCACATTTTTTTGAAGGTTTTAAATCCTGTACTGCAACAGAACGTATTGCTCCCACACTGAAATAATATATCACCAGTAAAGCACTTTTAATTTCCATTTTCTCTTAATTTTTTAAAGATTTAGTGTCAATTAAAGTAAAGAGTGACTTGCCAAAAATGTTTTTCAATTTAGTTATTTCATAACTAACCAAACATGATAAATTTGTGACTCAACTATGTTTTTTTGTTTTATTTTCGCTTCCTGGCAGTAAATAAAAAATGAAAAAAATAATGTTTGTCTTTTTTTTTCTCCTGAAAAAGGAAATGTTCCCGTAAGTCCAGTGAACCTCTGCCAAAGTCAAAATACCAGGGATCTTAATTTAGCGGGAAATCATTACAATAGCTTCTTGCCAAACCTTCAGAGTGAAAAAGGTGTAAAGCTGCTCTGTATATAAGGGAACATTTTGCTGTTAGTCAATAAGAAGGTTAAATATTTTTGGGACAAATCTGTACCTTCTTGGTACTTTCCCAGACTTTTTTTTTAATTTTTGTATCTAAATAAGTTGTTGCTCTCCAGATGCTCCCTCCTCTTCTAATCCAAATTTACTGTCATTTCCAAAAACGATCTTACAACCAACCTATTTGAAGCTTCGACCTTAAGGATCTCCAGACCAAACTTGAGTTGTACCCCCAACCAGCATCAATAATAAGCACTAATATCAATATCAATAAATCCAAGCCTGACCAAAGTGTTCTAATTCTCTTTTTTAGACATTTTCCCCCTCAGGTTGGTAGATCGGTGTGTGTGCTTGCATACTGTAATAGTTTGGAAAGACTGTGAGGGTTTCACTTTTGACCACATGCATAAATATTGGAACAAGTTGCCTTTCTTCAAATCTCAGAATACTGAGCAAATATTGACGTGGTGGGAAGAGGGTGGACAGAAGCATCCCACTCGTGTCCTCCTGCTATGCTCTGAGCCCTCTCTGTTCTTAATAAAAAAAAAAATTAATTGCAAAGTTAAACTGACAAGAAGCTTGGCCCTTTTGCACGTGCACATGCAGCAGCAGTACACGCAGGCGTTTGAAATGCATACGTGTTCCACGCCGAAGAAGTAATAGCCTGTCAGAATTCATCCTGAAAAAAAAATCCAGAGTAAAAACATTGGGTCTGAATAGAGCCCTCACTCCTCATAGCTGGTGTTTTTCTTTATGCAAAAGAAATTTCTTCATGGCAAATAAAGTTGGTATGGATGTTTGAGCTGCCCTCCTCCAGCCAACTATAACAGTTCTGAGGCCAGCATGCAGGAAGAAAGCTTCATTAAAAAAACCCAAACACAGCACTTACATAACCAGTTCATCCCAGAACCCCCCCTGCTACCAGCACTCTCCTCCTTCACTCCCATGGCCGTCTCCCACCCACGCCTGGCAGCGGAGTCCACCCATTATTCTCCCCTCCTCCCATAGCAACAGCTCATCTCAGCTTTCTTTGTTCACAGACCAAGACACCGCTCCACTCCCCCATCCGTTATCTGCTCCCTTGATGCTCACCATCTCTTCATCAAATATTTCCCCTCCTTCGCCCCCAGATCAACTTTATTGCAAGACTGTGAACAAGGTGCACCGACTGGGGATAAAGCAGTAAACTTTTTACATGCAGCGCTCACAGAAAACTGACATCCTGCGTCCCCATCGTCTTTTTAAACCGAGGGAAACATTTTCAAAAGCAGATCCATAAAGAGGGGGTGGTGGTTTCCACTTCCATACTGAGGCTGACTTGCATACTAAGAATAAAAAGAAGCCAACAGCAGATGGAAACACAGATTAAAGACACTTGTTCTTGCCATCAGAAGCAGATGCACGTATGAGACCTTCATCCCCCAGATGGTGGGATTAGTTTTGGAAACAACAACCTTCTAGCCCCTTACTCAGAGATTTAACCGTCAGAATATAAGCACCAAACTTCAAGATTTTAGCATAAATTTGATGCTAGACTCTATGGAGCAGAACTTTGAGGGAGTATTTAGACTGAAAGTCTGTTGGTCTGGACTGGGTCCTCTTAATTTAGTCTGGACCGAGCCTGCCTAATTTAGTCTGAACAGAATCTGATTAATTTAGTCAGGACCGAGCCCGCTTAATTTTGTCTGGATCGAATCCGCTCAATTTAGTCTGAACCGAATCCGCTTAATTTAGTCAGGACCGAATCTGCTTGATTTAGTCTGGACAGTGGTTAACTTAGTCTGGACCGAGTCTGGTTAATTTAGTCTGAACAGAATCCGCTTAATTTAGTCTAGACCGAGTCCGCTTAATGTAGTCAGGACCGAGTTCGCTTAATGTAGCCTGGACCGAATCCGCTTAATTTTGTCTGAACCATATCCGCTTAATTTAGTCTGGACCGAGTTTGGTTAATTTAGTCTGAACAGAATTCGCTTTATTTAGTCTGGACTGAATCTGCCTAATGTGGTCTGGATCAAGTCTGCTTAATTTGGTTAGGATAAGTCCTGAACTTTAGGTGTGGTCTATATTCAGACTGGCATCTATCAAAGATATCTGCTTCGAACTAAAGCTTGTAAACAAAACCATGTGACTAAAGATCTCTTCAGTCATTGGCCAGGATTTATGAGGGCGAAGCAAAGCAATGAGAGAAAGAATAATGGAAATCCTACACTTTGCAATCCTTTTTGGGATAGTTCACTTGTTCAAACTTAATATTTCACTGACCAACTTTATATCAACATCAGGTACAACATTTATTTTTATTTTTTTAACTATACTTTTGTACAGCCCAGGTGGTTACTGAGGTCCGGTGACTAAGAAGGTACACTGATAAGTGTTTATGAAAGATTGTTAGGAAAACAGTGTGAGAAGCAATGTGTATCACGTTAAATGTCGCTTTAATGAGCCTGGATTCAGCTGACCACATTTAATGAGTTGTCGTTGCGTTGCTCCTCCACGTTTGTCCGCAGGTTTCCGTTTGCATCCCGTAAAGACCGGCTATGATGGCCATGTTGGTCCAATTGTTCTGCTTCGAGCATGGAGTGCATTTAGACTGAGGAAACTTTCAAAGTGGCCTGAACCTCAGTCCCATTGGAAACGAATCAAGATCAACTGGAAAGAGGGTCAGACACATTCCAGTGTCTGCTTGGGTATTTTCAGACTGAAAATTTGTTCCGGATTGTTGGGAAACGATCTCTGGTTCGCTTTAAACAAACCAAATGAGTCCAGTCTGAATACATATTAAGTCAGAGATGTAGCTCTTCCCACAGATGCATCTCCAGATTTGCTCTGGGATTATTTGAGTGAGAGTGGCGTTTGTCCATTCAAATGATCAGTGTGGTAAAATGTGTCAGCTTTTGAATTGAAGAACTCGTGATAGAAAATAAAGAGTAAACAAAGCAATGAGCATTTATTGCAGCAAAGCTTAATCCAGTAAAGTTTTCGAACCAACATTTACACAAAGAACATCACAATATTAGGAATGCAAACAGAAACACAATCAAAAATGTATTGGGGAGAAGTCACAGTGAAAGTGGCTGTGCATTTCTTGGGGGCTGTCATACTCAGTTTTGACAGTAGAGGGCACTGGAGGGCTTTCTGGGGATATAGAACTGACCTGTGAAGGCAAAAGCAATGAGACTCTGGTTGGTGTACTCTCTGCTGTGAGGCAGGAGGGCCGCAGAGTTGAGACGGGCGGGAGGGCAGTGGTGGTGCTGGTGGTAGTGCGTGTCTGGGACACATGTGAGGGCTCGTGGTCTCCTCCTGGGAAGAATGATGATTGCAGAGGAAGGCTGGTAGCTGATGGAGCCTGTTGGGAAGATCCTGAACTGACATGGTATGTGGGAGGGCACTGAGCATGCTGGTGCACGACTGGTTGGTTGTACGTGTTACTCCATGGGTATGACTGATAAGCAGCGGATCCACCTGGATACATGACAAAGACGAATCAAAACATAAACTGAGCTTTTCTGTGGAAAAAAGATAAAACCTTTTATGAAGTAATTTAGAATGATTCATGATAATTTCTCATGTTCCCTAACATTATCTGTACTTTTTCAGAGCCCAGCAGCTGTTCCAGCTCCTCCCAAAGACATTTCCTTAATCTGATGATAACGTTTCTTCTGCTCCATCAATCCAGTCACACTTCCACATAACTTTTATACAACTGGGACAAAATAATGGCAAACAACTTCTGATATGCATCCAATAATGCCCTTCCTGCCTTGTAGGTTCCTGGAGCTAAGAAACAGCCTCAGTCCACCGAAGGGCTGCATATACAGACAGGAAATCACAGTCATGCTCTCTTTGAAGGGATTGTACAGAGAAAGTGGTCCCCTCACTAGAGTTCATTCTGTATAGTAGTCAAAACTCCACATCATTTCACAAAAACTTTAGTTATAAAAAGGAGAAATCTCAGATTCTGCTTAAAAAACTGGTAAGAACGGCCAAAAAAAAAGTTTTTGGATGCAGAGTTGCCTTAATTCACTGATCTGAATCGTTTAATCTCAGCGTTTATTTTCCCCTGAATCAGCACAATCATCAAAATGTGCCCAATTTAGAAAAACTTTTTATTCCAAACTTTTAACCTGGGATCAGATTAAACATCGCATTTAATCATAAATTGATCCGGTATTTCCTTTAAATGCTGATACTCATTTTGTCTAATACAGACTTACAGCTTGTAAAACTGCAGCCCAACGATCTGATTTAGATTTCTACTCAAGATCTCCATATTTCTGCAGATCATGATAGTTGGTAGAAAGATTGAACTCTGTACTGGACCACATCCAAGAATAAAATCTTGACTTTGTGTTTTTCCCCTTTGGAAGATCCAGGCATTTGTGTGACTCACCATTGAAACAAGTTGACTGCAGCAGAATTTGTCCAGAGCTCTGATTCTGATAGTAGCTGTGACCATCTGTGGAGTAAGTCACGACCCCAGAGGAGTTTCCTCCAGGACAAAAAGTCAGATAGGAGGTGGTATTGGAATCTGGAGGGTTGGGGGTGAGATAAGGGGAGGGAGTGAGGTAGGACATGTGTGAGACAGATACTTGAGGGTGGTACTGGTTTGTGGGGTAGGTAGTCTGGTAAGATAAGGCGTTGTGCTGCTGGCTGAGCGTCGAGTAGTCGAGCTTGTCTGTGAGGTCAAACAATGAACTGAAGGGGAGAAAAAGAGGGAAAAAAAGCTTGGTCAGATGTAACAACAGCTCAACTGTGGTTCTTCTTTTTGCACATAAATGTCTTTCCAAGCTTCAGAAGATATAGGACATATATGTAGAGCATTTTCTCTTTAGGGGCTGTACAGTAATTTTCTGTGATATAAAAAAAATGAAAAAAATATCTAAATTGACAAGCAGCTAAAAGTGACTGCATTCCTCCTCAGACGCTTTGTGAACCATAGCGTTCGTCTTCCCAGAGTGGATGTTTTTCTAGTATCAATGCCTGACCTGGTGTCCCCCTGTAGAAACTGGGGGTCGTGGTACGTCATAGTGGAGCCCCCTTCCAGCGTTTCAAGGAAAGGTGGCGTGTGAGCAGGAGTGCTCAGGAGAGATGAAGTGGGGCTAACAGGGGTGTAGGTTGTTGTCATGGAGGGGAGGGTGGCTCGGCGGAGGGGGGGCGGGCTGTGCATCGGACGCGGGTGACACTCTGGCAAACCCCCCTGAGATGGGAGCTGTTGCTGGCCCATTTCTCTCCCTCTGCATTGACCTTTAAAGGAAAATGAAGATGTGAAACAAATCGCAAGTACCAGCATGCAAACCTGAAGACAGGAAACATCGGATTAGAAGTCCCACTCCGATCATCTTTTGATCCATTTTAGAAGGGTTCCTAGTAGTCTTTTAATTACAATTATGCCATTTTCTAGCCAGAAATTATAAAAAAAACCGGTGTCGTTTTTCTAGGACAGTTTCAGCAGAGCCGGAACAGTTCATTAGAAATTCACCTCAGAGTTGTAAGCGGAGTTGTTGCCAATAAGACTGCACTCATTTCCCATCAACCCTTTAGTTTACACGCTCTCCAGCTAGGTTACAACTCTTCACAACCCTAATCCAACATTAGAGGTGCATCAAAAATGGCGAGCAATACAGGAGCTATCCAGCCGTAGATTTTTGAGCCAGAATCCAGCTCTGATGACGAATACGAAGTTGTTAATGGATCTATTTTTTCTGCAAGTGGCTGCATCAGATTGGAGCGGAGCAGAGAGCCTATGGCCTGCCGTTGGAGATTCTACGTCACACCTACAAGCCTTTGCCAACTGCATTTGTTCATCTGCTCATGATACAATTTGAATGAATAAATACTCAAAAATGCTATTTTATGTCTAATTTTTTTTATTTTTATAAATTTCCTCCATCATCAGGAAAAATGCCACAAGAACATGTTGAAACACCAAAAACATCATTTTTATCAAATGATGAAAATCTTTTGTGTGTTTTTAAGAATTTCTTCTTTGGTTTTTACGAATGACCAAAAGTCTAAACTAGGGCTGTGAATGTTGACATGCGCCATTAATAAAATTCATCAATATTTATTAATCATGCTCAGGCCTCCTGCCGTGAGATCAGCGTAATAAAACGCAGTCTAAAATAAATTGATACTTTTTTTTGTTTACATCCTGTGATTGAGATTTTATTAAATGAAAGGGATGACATGGCATTCATTTGTAGTTTTTGGACAAAAGCAATCTTCTATTTTAATAAATAACATCAATCTGACGACTGCAATGTAGCAGCAGAGCACCTGCTATGAAGGCGAGGGGGCGGAGCAAAACTGAGCCGTCTGCTATGAGAAATCCAAAGAGGAAACTGACCATTATTCTATTTTGGGACGGGACGTACATTAATTTTCCACAATAATGAGCATCGGCATTGCCTAAAAATTGAGGAGACTCCGCGGTTCTGCTCGAAAGTCCCGCCCCCCCCCGACGTCACAGAAAGCGAGCAGTTCAGATTGGACAATACGCCCCCACCTATGAGCAGTCAACCTGAAATCCAGCTGGATCAAACTTCTCCCAAAAAAAAAAAAAAAAAATGTAATTATTTTTCACAAGCATAATAAAGAAAGTTTATGAGGAAAAAAAGGTAAAAGCTAGAAAAAAGAAAAACAGAATTCCAGGAAAACTGTAAAATAGATAGCAGTGCCTTTAGGAGAAACATTCTTATTTTTGGGGCTGCCTGGTGTGACTTTAACCCACTTTGGAAGAATGTCATCTAAAAAGTTGCTCAAATGCCAGAAAAGTGTGGGCACCACCCCTGATCTAAACCTTCCATCATTCAAGAGATAACTTTTTTCGAGCGAATGATTTACCTGGACTGTTGAGGCTGGCCAGCAGACTGCCGTACTGCAGAAGAGTCTGACTCGACAAAGTGGAAAAAGAAGCTGCTGCGGGCGCCATCTGGGCTACAGTTGCGTCAAAGTGCTCAGAAAATGAAGGAGCCCCCTTTCTGAAGAGAAAAGTTACTAAAAGCAAAAAAAAAAACCCAGCTATAAATCACATAGCAAAAAAGAGTGTGCACAGCCATACCTGCTGGATGTCAGTACAGGATTGATTTTGTGATTAGGACTGCTAATGCTGTATTCAGCTCTGCTCTGTGTAGAATCAGCTTTTGCTGTAAGTGAGCGCACTTTTCTCCACTTAGCTCTGCGGTTTTGAAACCACACCTACAACCCAAGGACAGAAAGACAAAAAAACTGAAGTATATTAAGAGTGCATCAATAAAAAAAATGTAAAAAGACACAGGTGTCACCATGATTCTCTGGGGAGTGACACCAACTGAAGCAGCAATAAGCTTCCTCTTCTCAGTATCAGGATAGTGATCCTCCTGGAACAAGGCTTCCAAATGCTCCAACTGGTCTGCAAACAAGTATGCATGTTGGGATCCACAATCTCGGGTGTTTTTATGACACAAAAACCTCAAGCTGGAACCCATAGAAGAAGACCCGAGCTCACCTGTGCTGTAAAACGTCCTTGTTTTCTTTTTCGGTGCAGGTGGCAGCAGGCAGTTGTCCACAGGCTCCAGTCCCGGCAGCAGAGGGAAACTGATGGGCTGGCTTCTGCCTCTGCCGTTGTAGCGGATGGAGCGCCGGGTGGAGTAGACATGACCAATGTCCAGCTAGCACAAACGGAATCAGCGGCTGAGTATCAGTCAGATTTTATGAAACATTATCACACTTTGTAAAAAGAAACAACAGCAACATTCATAAACACACCAACAATGTGGGACCATTTTTTTGGTTAAATTTCCAGTGAAGTCTTTAAATTTCTTCTACACAACACTGAGGTGTCAGTACTCTGAGCTGCTGCAAGAAAGCAGCCATCTTTCTTTTGTGGGTTAATTGGTTGGTCCATTAAAAGTAACATCGTGACACAATTAGCTAGAGCCCAAGGTCAACTTTAAATTGCTTACTTACCCAATATTTAAATGGCTCTTTCCCAAGTAGATCATTAATAATGTGAGGGCTGTAGGTGTGCATCATTTCATGCGCATTAGGCTGTGATTACACATGGTAAATGAGTAATTAGAAACAAACTGGATGTAGGTCTCAAGGCTCTGCAGCCGACAAGGAACACTTTTGTTGACAATATGCTCAAAAATGAATCCTGTCGTTACAAAATCTGCAGATAAATCATTTTTAGACTAAAAACAAACAAGTAATTTGATATAAAAATTTAAATAAACTACAACTTTAAAACTATTGGTCCTAAAAAGTGGAATTAGAAAGAGCCGTTAAAGACCCACTTCAATGAAATTGGTGTTTTTAACATGTTCTTGTAGCCTTCTTCTCAAGATGGAGGACATTTATAAAAAAATATTAAAATTGAAACTGCATTTGTGAGTATTTATTTTTTAATCAAGACAAATTAGGAGTAGATACAAAAAAAAAAAAGTCGTTTGAAAAAGCTGTGGGCAAGTGAAACGGGGGGGGGGTGTCTTACCTCCTGAGTTGGGATAAACTCATTTCAAAAGTGGTGTATTAAAATTAGTTGATGTCTTTTTGGTGCAGTATTAGTAGAGTAATTCATTAATAATTTGTTTCTGGCCATTTTTGACAAAGTACAGGTCAAGCAACTCTCATGTTTTACAACATTCTTGACACCCAAAATAAGCATGTAGTGCTAACAGACAAATTATCATAAACATCACTTTTTTACCAACAGTTAGCCATTTTTTACTTTTTATTTTCTTCATTTTTCCTTGTAAGGTGAACCCCATTTCTTATCAGTTTGCAGACTGAAACAATGTTTTTTTGTTTCTTTTTGCATTTATGAATGTTGGCTCCTATTAAAAAAGTTAATTGACATTTTATCATCATCTAAACTTAAAATTTTCTACTTGTTCTACTTCTGAAACTATTACTTAAAAAAAACTGAATACAGAATCATGTGACACATTATAATCAAGTGCATTCACCATTTTGTAGTGCTGTCCAAATCCAAACTTCAAAAATTGAGTGCCCTAGAAATGTTCTAAAAGTCTTATGACAAAAAATTGTGTGTATGATGCTTATTACATTAGCAAATATGGACCACAATGCATTGCGTTTAACAGATTTTTGAAAATAATGTTTAAATGTTATTATTTAGTAAACCATCAAAGTTTTCAGCATCAAAACACAGTTAAGTCATAAACATCGTGGAATGCTCATTTTGATTAGATTTTGACTTTGTGACATCAAATTTCCCATTTAGAATAAAGAAGTAGTGAGCATGGTGTCTGAATTGGTTTTTAAATTCACTAGATAGTCCTGCACTAAATAGATTTTACGTTGTTTGGGATTTGGGTGGGAATTCAGACATAGCTTCATTTTGTGGACTAAGGACGTGTGGATAACTACGGCCCAGTCCGAATTCTTCCCTTCTCCTTTCCCCCCCATTTAAAGGGACATTTTTAGCGCAAGTTTGTCAGGATTTTTTTTTTTTTAATCCGACCCTCCAAGCGGAGGGATACAAAGTCCTCTGTCGCAAGGGTAAACTACGTAGCCCTGAGAAGGGCTTTTCTTCACGTGGGTGTGCTCTGGACCACAGAAGTTTAGATTTAATGTAAGTAAAGACTTTGTTGCAGCATGACCATTTTAAGCTTATAAAACCTCTGTTGTTACGTATATTTGAGCGCTGGAAGCTCCGCGCAAAAGCTAGCAGATCGGCGATTATTGGTGACGTCATCGAACAAAAGTGACGTCTGAAATATAAGACTCTATTTTTTTATAATTTTGTTTGAAGGGCCAAATGAAGGGGAAGGGAGAAGGAAAGAATTCGAATTGGCCCTACAAGTGTTCTCATGCATTGTAGCTTGGAACTTGTCCAACACTGCTCCTCTCACCTCCAGAGGCTGGGGGCCCTGCCGGGGGAAGCTGTGTGAAAGTGGGGAGCAATGACTCCCTTTTGTTCCTCCAGGTTGAGGAGCTGCAGGCTGCGTGGGAACTGAAGCCTGAGGTGGGTATAGCAGAGGTACAGGGGCTTGGGGGCAATACAGCCCCGTTTCCCCGAAGCTCAGGTATACGGAGTCCGTCAAGTCACAACTGCTCATCTGAGCACCAGAAGGCTCCAAAAAAGTCAAGCTCTCCTCTGAGCACGTCAACAGCATTTCTTGCATCTGACTTTTTTCCTCCTCCAACTTCTTAGCATCCTTTGCTGCTTTTTTGCTTTTGCCGTGCTCACTTTGCCTTTTACCACGTCTCTTCCTCCCTTTCTTCTGTCGAGTCTCCTGCTTATCAGCATTTGTGCTTTTGAGAGCTTCTTCGTCCATCTGCGCAGCCTCCTTCAGCTCCAGCCCACCACCAGGCTTCCCGTGCCAGAGCTCCTCCTCTTCTCTCTGTGCTGCAGTTGGTTCTTCTGATGCAACAACCTTCTTTTCACTTCCCACTTCTTCACTATTCTTCTCTTTGCACTCCGTGTCCTCTCCAGCCTCGTCATCCTCCCCTTGACCAAACTCTTTCTCATCTTCCTCCGTCCTCTTCTCACTTATCACGTCTTGGGAGTTTCTAGTTTCCAAATCTTCCAGTTCTTCACACAGAAGGCTCGGGCAGTCTGTAACAGAATAAAGAAACTTTTTGACGTTTCTGCATGTAATGTACACCACTTTACTGTAATTCACTCCTGGAAACTTTCATCTTTATAAGCTTTACGTCATTCTCTTAGTTTTAAAAACCTTCTAAACTTCTGAGAGCAAACTTTTGACACGAAATTACATTTGCAAAAAGGTTTCTGTCACAAAAATAAAAATTCTCATTGAGTTGTATCCAACATGAAACATTAATTTAAGTAACTAGTTTCATGCAAAGAAAATGTAAAAAAAAAATAGAAAAGAAAAAACCCCTACCTTATTTAGAAGGAAATATTATTTGAACACCAACTGATCATTTTTGGTATCTGTTAATATTTATATAAAAGAAAAGGGAATTGTGCAAAAATCAGATATTCATAAAGCCATTCATCATGGATTTTGGTCTGTTTTTAACAATACTTCATAATTGCAATTGTTTTTTTTCCTCAATCACTGATTTAATCCCAAATCATTTGGTTTCATTAAATCAGTCGCATTAAAGACCCACTCCAATGAGTGGAGTTTTTAAACGTGTTCTTGTGGCATTTTTCTCATAATAGGTGACAAATATAATAAGATTAAAACCATATTACTGAGTATTTCTTTATTCATGTTGTTGTGAACGAGGAGCAAAAGAAGAAAACAGTTTAAAAAAATCGTATTTGTGATGTAGAAAATACACTGGATGGGCCACAAGATTCTCAGCTCCATTCTGATGGATTGGCTTATAGATAAATAAATCCATTGACAAATGTCGGAGCTGGAATCTGACTCAAATCCGTACGGCTGTACAGTATAGAAAGAAAACAGACACACCCCGATTTGTAAGTGCCTTACAAGCAAATCCTGAATTTTTATTAATATAGTTTTGTATGTGTACTTAGTTTCAAGCTGTTGTAATTTTAAGTAAATTGTATTCTATGTATATGTGAAGTACACAAAGTTGTGTACAAAATGCACTGTATGAGTTACCAATAAAAAAAAAAATAATAATAAAAAAAAAATTTGTATTGCGCACACAGAAAATCAAAATTATGTCCAAAATAAAGAATTACGCACACGCAGATCAGGGAGTCTATTTTCTCTCCATAGAATAGTTCCTATATTTCTCGCCATTTTTCTTGCACTGAAATTCAATTTTCAATTTTATTTATATAGCCCAATATCACAAATTCAATTTGCCTCATTGGGCTTCATGCCTGTAGTTTTTACAGATGCACAGATGGAGTCATAAAATATGCACAATAGGTAAAAACTAAACAGACTATAAAGAACGGTCATCCCTGTCCTTAGACCCTTAGAAATTGTTAGGTTTGGGGTTGTGAGGGGGTAGGGGGTAGATGGAGAGTGTAAACAGTTACAAGTGACAATCAGCCCCATCCAGAACTCTGAGGCAAATTTATGAGGAACTCCTGACTCTTGCACAAACAATGTAAAAAAACTAAACACTTTTTATCATTATATTTTAGCTAAAAACAGCATAAATGTAATACTTTTACAATGGATCAAAGGATGATCAATGCTTTTTTTTTTGTTTCACCCATGTGTGCACTAAATTCATAAATATGTGTTCTTTTATACATCAATTTTATTTAAAGGTGTAATATTTTGATGTAAATGATGTCTTCATATGGGGAAACTTAGTTTAGCATATTAGATAATGGATTTAATGAAACTACCACCCATAATTCTTAACATTTTCCTTTAATATAAGGTTTTAATGTAGAGTATCACCCTCTATTTTACTTAAGTGCGTTACTGTACATTTGTTTTCAATAAAGTTTAAAAAAAAACTATGTGACAAGTAATTCGAGGGCACGTGCTTGAAGAGTGAAAAAGCGTTGACCTCCAGGTTAAGGCCTGATAAACGCCATCCTCGCGGTGCTTTTAATTAATGTCCCAACACACCTGCTCGCTGATTACCTCCGCGCGGCTACTAAATTAGCTAACCCGCCTGCCTTTTATGTCCAAATATTCAGGTCGTCTATGTTAATGGTGGAGTTTTAAATGTGTCCAGGAGTCAGGGAGCAGTGGGAGCCGCTCCCGCAGGTCAGAACTAAAAAGTTTCTCAAAGTTGAGTTAAGCAGGGAATGTCCAGCTCGTTATTGTTCGACAGGTGGAAACGCTAAAGCCAAATAATAAACCAATGAAACAATTAAACGCCGGTTCAAGTGTTCTTACCGAACGCTTCGGCCAAGTCGCACTCCTCCTCCTCCATGACTAGGCGCCGTAAATACCAATGAATGTGTGTTAATAGTCAATTAAGCCACGCAGAGTCCAGAGACGAGCAACCGCGGGGGCGCGGGTTAATGAGGTTGATTGATTAATTAGCCACCTCAGGCTGACTGGGGACGGTGGTCACGTGAAGGGCCACGCGGAAGCAACCACTCCCTGAAACACAGAACAGACACAAACCAGAACTTTCTTTGAAGTTCACCTACTTAGAAACGAGTTAAGATTAATTTAGGGAAAAATCACTTAATTTCACTAAATATGGCACTAGACCTCTAATATATATCGTTGTTGGTTAGAAAATATGTGCAATTTAACGAATTTACAGTATGGACTAGTCCATTAGCTACTAGTTTACTTACTACATGTGGAGATGTTATTCCAGTGTTTTTCTCTCTTTCTTTTCTGTTTTTACCTTTTTTTTCTTTCTTGTTTCTTTTTTTATTGAAGAAGTACATACAATAATATAACATTACAGTGCAAAGAACATAACACAACTCAGAAAAATGCTTAAAATACAACTATTCTTGAAAATAGAAACATAGCTAATAAAACATTTTTAAAGAGTGATATAAGACAAAAAAATTAAAGACTATAAAAGTTAATTTACATCACTAGCTCTAAAGATTTACAGATATTGAACAGTTTTGAGCCTTTGCATTTTTTGAGAATAAAATTCCATTTTAAGTGAGAAAAGTTCTGGTTTTTTATTTGTAAAATTTACTGTTGTGAATGTGAAATTTAGCCATAAATAAAAACCTATTTATATAAAGGAAAGCATCTTGATCTTTGTGCTCAAAACCTCAAAATTAAATTTTAATAACAGTTGAAAATCAGCAAAAACATAGTGGTAAGTGTGTGGATGTTCTAATGTCATGTCAGTGTGCCTTGACAGTTTAAAAAATAAGAAAAAAACTAAACTGAGTTCAAAAATAACCAGAGGGTGCTCCAAAACCAAGATAAAAATTAATAAATGAACAAAATCTATAAACAATTGTTCTTTAACACTCATATTAAAACCCACTCCAATGAAAATTGTGTTTTTAACATGTTCTTAAGAAGCTCAAAATTGTAATTCTGAGTATATCTTTATTCTAATCATTGTGAATCAGGAGCAAATGAAAAAATGCAGTTGATGTGACGTAGAACCTACAACAGCAAGCCACAAGCTTGTTCCGCTCCATTCCGATGCATCCACTTGCAGACAAATAGATCCATGTACATCTTTATCTGTCGTCTGAGCTGGCATCTGGATCAGAACTGCCGGGCTGGATAGCTCCAGCATTGCTTGCCTTTTTTGTTGCCCCCTAATGTTAGGTTGGGGTTGTGATGGGATGTAAACTATGAGAGAGCGAAAACAAAGGGATCACAGGAAATAATGGCAGTTTTACCTCATGTCTTCCACAACTCAGGGACACATGAACTCCGGTGACTGCAGAAACTATGTCCTAGAAAACAGCTTTTTTTTTTCTTTAGCTAAAGTAGGTATACTCATATTGAAACTAGGAACATTAGGAACAGTTTAAAAATAGATCAAAAGATGATTAATGGTGGACTTTAAGAATTGGTTATCTTTGATGGGTTTGCAGCAACTTTTTTCAAGATATATATTTACATGTATTTATCCATATGGAAAAAATAGGAATTTAAACTTCTTTTACATTCCAATTTATGCAAAATATTTTCCTAAAAACTGAAAAAGTAAAAACAAAGAAGTTATTTGGACTCTTTTTTTCCCCCACTTTACACTACTTTGTCCTTCCATAACTGTTTGGACTGATGTGATTTTATTTCAGGGGTGGACTTTTGAGATCCCAGACATTAGGAGTAGTTGACTAAAAAAAACTTGATGGTAACACTGGTTACATCCTTAAACTTACTATACAGTACTTGATAAATTGTTAAATATCTTATTCTAGAAAAAAAATACAATTGTGCTTACTGCTCATTCAAGTGTTTTTTCTATCTTACCATAATTTAAACTGGCTCTGCCTTTTTTTCTGAATCAAGCTCCAAAACTTCACTTTTAGCTCAGCTTCTCCCTTCTAATCCACCAGATGGGGCACTGGCTGGACCCCTGAAACATTTTACAGTTCCTCAGTCCGAGCCAACTTGGTCCTCTAGTCTCTGAACTTCTTTTAAATCCCTTCTTCCCCTTAGAGGAACCTCTTGCATGCTCAATAAGCAGTTTCAGCGTATAAGTATATTTCCAGATGAGCTGCCAAATTCACAACAGCTTGCTGTGCTGATCCAAGAAAGACCAGCTGCAAACCCGCTGCCCATCACATCGCATCTTTGGTTTCATCTGTTTTTGTTCGTATCCAGTCACAAATCTGCCTTTTTCTCAGTTTATGACATTTAAATATGTTTTTTTTCTGTTTTGAGGCTCTCCAAGAGAAGGAAGCTGTTGTTTAGATTCTGAGATGATGTATATTTGTGTAGCTTTAAGATGTACAGCCAAGAATGGGATTGCGGTTAATATCAGTGGGTCATAAACGGCATGTAGGTCAAGCTATTGCTGGTGTGTGATAATACAGAGGCAGACTAGTGTCTCCACACAGGCTATTTTAAATGTGTGTTGACAAAACATTCTTATCTCCTGGTTCATGTGTGTGGCATTTGACTTAGGTTGCTTAAGTTTAAGCAATCCAGGATGAACTAGAGGGTTTTAGCCAGAAATGTAAAATTATAAAGTTACTTGTAAACCTAATTAAGCCTTGCAGACATATGTTTGGGTTTATGCTTCCAGGATGTTCTTCTGCTAAAAATGAGATTTTTTTGTGAGACTTTTTGCCATAAAAAGACCTTTAAAGTATTCAAAATGTGATATGTTGACCACAGCTGGATGAGAAAAGAATGATCAGATTATATGCAAAATCCTTCATGAATTCACAGATTGAGATCAAAACTTCCAAATGTGCTCTATTTACATTTCTGCATCTAAAAACATTGACCTCATTTATTTGCCCCGGAGAAAGTTCCAGTTTTTAAAGCTGATTGAATGATAATTACTCCTAATAGATTGATTAACAGTGCATTTAATTGGAAATTAATGCAATTAAAGTTCAGTGCAGCTGCACCAAAGGAAAACAGGAGGAAGTTTCAGTCTGACACTGCAGTGTGGAGTATAACAGAAGTGATAGTTCCCATCATTTGTTTTCTCTAAGAGCCTTCTTCCCCTGTGTCAACTGGAGATCATAATTAAAGTGTGTAACGCTTGTCTTACTGCATTTTTCTCGCGGCATATTATGAAAGTCGTGTCTCTTCTTTACATAATATTAACTAACCTCTTTTTACCTTCTGTACCCATTTTTAAGTTGCATATAATGTGATTATCTTTTCCAGTGAAGCGGAACAATTAATTTATCGAATTACCACTTTGGTGGTTTCATGAGAACTTGTTAATGACTTAGTGAACTTTGTCATGATGATATTAAAAGTTCTAAGGATGTAAGTGAATTTACACTCCTTTTTTCCGCAGATTCGGGGTCATTGGGACCTGCTGGAGCCAAACTATTTTACTGTTTCCAGTTTATGACAAATCTTCACATCATGTATAGATAAATGGATGAATATAAAAAATATATACATTGATACCTGTCTCTGATCCACACTGCAAAAATATAAAACTAAAATAAAAATTAAACAACTCCTTTCTTGCTTATTAACAAAAGTACGCAAAATTTACACATTAAATATTAATTTTGAATTGACAGGTGACTGTTGAAACCTTTGCTCTGGATCAGGGTGACTAGGTGTGGCACAATAACCGTCAAGCATGACTATGATCATCTATTGTACTCAGTCTGCTTCAAAAGAAAAACTCACACAAGAGAGATGACAAGTTTGTAACCCAATGAGGTTTTTTTTTTTATTTGGAACAGAGTGGCAGATTAGTGACAGGGCGGTGGCGTGGAGGATCCGCCTCCTCTCGCCCACTCAGCCAATGACAGAAACTCAGCCTTAAAAAAATGCAAATGTATAAAAACAGGAATGGGAACAGCAAACATAGAGAGTGTAGCCTTCACTTGGCTTCACACACACACACACACACGCAAACAGACACACACACACAGGCTCGCTCTGTCATGACCTTGACTCACACACACCTACAAATTCACCTCTTTCTCACACTCGCTCGTTTTATTTGGCTACGCAGGCTTAAATGGGTACAAACGCACAACTTTGCTTTTGACAGTCACTTTAGAAAAGACAGTACGTGTTATAAGATCATTCCTGCCTGTGAGACGACGGCGTCTCGTCCGTCCGTCCGTCTGTCGTGGCGCGGACAGACAGGTAGACGAGCCAGACAGACAGTGAGAAGACACAGTCAGTGTGTGTGTGATAGCCACTGTGAGGGACGAGCGGTCCCACATTCAGCAGTGAACAGACGGAAAAGAAAAACCGTGCACACACACTTGGACAGACTAGTGCAGTGTACACAAGAGTCTGCTGTGAAATACCAAGGTTGTGCGCACACACAGACACACACACAGGTGGCAGGTTCGGATGAGGCGCAGACACATTCGCACTTGGATGAGGCGGGAGATCTAACGCACAGGAGCGGAGACGGCGTGTTACCCGTCTGTGGAAGAGCGTGAGAACTGCTGGAGAAGGTAAACACACTCTCGACCACAAGACACTTCACTGCACCCCTGTTTTGTTTGATGCAGACAAAAAACACACGCAGGCATCCAGACACACAAACACACCCAGACGACTATAGTTTTGACTCCCATGCATTTTTGTTTTTCTACAGTACTGAGTATAGGAGAAGCTACTCTGCCAGTCGCACTGGTGTGGTTATTGTTACAATCTCTTCGATAAAAGCCTCCTTTCGCCTCTCACTCAAAAGTGGTCCCACAATTGGGGAAAGGTCATGATTTACTCTCCAAACTTAAAGAACAAATGTTTGTGGACGTGGGAGCAACTTCCAGCATTTCCTAAATTAAAGCCTGCCAGAGGCCTCCTTCTTCCCCTCACGAACCGGCCAACGATCAATGCTTTAAAAAAAAAAAAAAAGCATGCAAAACGGACAGTCTGAGATGGATGACACGATGGCTGTACATGTATTTGTGCTTTTACACAAACAGATCATTCTCTAAAACCACCTGCTGATGGCGACCCGACGGGACCGCCCGCTCTGACGTCGACCCCGACCGCTCAGCATCTTGACGGATGACGTCCGCTTTGATATGTGTTCAGATGATATGAGCTAAAGTCTGTGCGGTGTTTCCAGTCTGCAGCTGTGTGTGAAGGAGTGTGTGCGTCCGTGTGACGAGAGCGCAGCTCAGCTAAAGTGGTGATAAAAACTCTTCATGGTCATGCAGAAGGTTAGTGATGCCGGAAAGAATACGCTGATATTTACATATAAACTTTTTTTTTAAACTGCTAAATACATATCCTCCTGTTTATTATTATTGTTTCATTATTATTACTCACCATCCAGCCCAGAAACGATGATATATTATTGATTATTATTACTATCCATAACTAGTCTTTGTACAGCTTAAAGGAGCCGCCGGTCGACCCGGCCGGCGTTTCCACGATGGCTCCTCGACGCTGCGAAGCACGGCGAAGGCTGAGCACCGTGGTCTGGTTGGCCGAGCAGAGCGAGAGGTCAGAGCCACCGTCAAGCAGGTACCGGTGTGTGCGTGCGCGTGTGAGCTCGTGGTTGTGTGGCTGCGTGTGTGTGTCTTTTTGAGCACCAGAGGTACGGAAGGCACAGAAACGACCTTTCCTCTCACCTTTGACCTGTGGGCTCTGCACGGCCAACCAGATGCTCTGCGATTTTTTTTTTCCTTTTTCCAAGGGGCAAAGTGGAGCCATCCATTGTTTTTTTTTTCTCCTCCATCTTGCTCCGCCCCACCCCATCCTTTCTTCTCTTGTTGTGTTTGCTCAGTAGAAACAGAAGAGGGACGTTTTTTGTTGGAAAACACAGGTTAGGAGAAGTTTCTTACAAAATAATCATTACATACAGAACAAGAGAATCTGCAGAATATTAACAACACTTACTTTTAAAAACATCTTGTGTGTACGTGTTATTTTTGCTGAATATATTTGGATTTTTTTTTTTTTGCCCCTCTTTTTCTCCTTTTTCCTCATTTTCATTGAAAAGAAGGTCCCCAAAGAAAGAGGAAGGCGCTCTCAAGTGTTTTGGAGACAAGAGGCTAGCAGATGGGGAGGAGGGGGGGCAACAAAGAAGAAGAGGAGGAAAAGGAGGAGTAGGAAGAGGAGGAGGGGAGAGCATAGAGTATCTTCCTCTCTTCTTCTGCTTGTTTCTCCCCCGCTGTGCGATGCGTCTCCCTGGTGCACGAGTGTTACGCGTAAAACTCCTCCTGCTTGTCTGGTTTCTGGTAGGTGACGGTGGCCTGCTTGGGTTCCTCCAGAGTGTAACTGCCCTCGTCCTTCTTCTTCATCCGGTAGACTAGCAGCATCACCAGGAAGGCGGCGAACAAAGCCCCCACCACGCCTCCTACGATCACCGCTGGAGCAAAAACAGAAACAGACCATCAGAAATGCTGAAACTCCAAAAAAAAAAAAAATATACTGTTATCCTACGACAGACTAATCACACAATTCACTATCAACAAGAGGCGAGGCTGAACACACCAACAGCTTGGTGCTAAACTGCAGCCTGCAGAGCTACAACGCTCTATTTTAACCATGCTGGTGTTCCTGAGCAGCAGCAGCTGAATTTCTTCACCTCTCCCCGCTCACGTCGCTAATGAAGTCGTGTTGCGAGCGAGAGATTAGCATTTTGGTTGTCGAAATGTCTACAAACCCCCTCGCTGGAAAGTTAATTGGCATCAGTGGCAAAGCTAAAAACAAACTGTTACTTTCAAGAATGATTAAAGGAGATTTTGATGCCATTCTCTGCGTGTGGTGTGTTTACTCCATTCACCCTGCTGCTGCCGGGGATCTCACTCTTGCTGCATAAATTCTTTTTTTTTTAAGCAATCTGCGTTTCCACTTAGTAAATGTATAAATGAGTGTTTTTAAAGAGAATTCTCAAAGCTCATTTAACCTAAATCCATAATGTCATGCCTTAAAAAACACTGCAAATATTGGAAAAATGTTTTAAATCATCTCCATTTCATATGGAAAAAATATATTTTAGCATATTATTGACTCCAAGGATATAATAAACATCCAAACTCTTTAGTTTTAAAATACACATGCTACTTTGATACAGCTTTCTGTGATAATAGGAATAGAAGGATTATTATATCTTTTTGTCATATTCAATATTTTTTTGCAAGAATGATGGATCATTTCAACATTTTTTGAGATTTTTCTTTCAAAAAATGTCAATGGATGTCATGAAATAAAGCCATCCTTGTAAATGTTGTCCTTACTGTTTAACATCAAAGTTCTTATTTATATGTATTCATTAGAATTACCTTTAATAGACATTAGCATCAACAAGTACAATAATAAGTGTTAAAAATACTCTAAATTGATTTTAGTGTGCCTGACAGGTCAAACTAAAACGGTCAAATGGTTTATTTTTTCACTAAGCGATAATTTTATTAAGATAAAGTAAAACTTTGATTATTTTTTGAGCTATTATGAAAGGTTCCCAGTGGTAATTTAAATATACATTTGCAGCTTTTAGCAGAAATAAAAAAAATATATTTTGTTATCTAATACGTTGTTTCTGCAGAGGGGCAGGAGTTCATTAAAAACTTGCATGTCGATTGTGCATGGATCTATTTGTCTGCAAGTGGATGCATCAGAATGGAGCGGAGCAGGGAGCTTGTGGCCCAACGATTGTAGCTTCTACATTAGTGCTATAGACTGCTTAAAGTTTGAGGTTTTTTTGCATCTTCTGCTGATTTACAATGATTTGAATAAAGAAACACTCAGAAATTGAATTTTAAGCATAAGCTTCTTTATATACAGTATGTCCTCCAACATTTTAAAAACACCCAAAACAGAATTTTCATCAGAGCGGGCCTGTATCATGCTATTCTTACGTCTTTCTGAGTAAAACATGTCCATATATATTATAATATATTACCTTTGGAACACTAAAGAACAAATTATTTATTAAATATTATTTATTTTTGTCAACTTTTTTCATACCAGGAAGAAAAACAAATTGATCTCTGAGGCTCCGCCTTCTGGTCTTTGTGGGTGGCGTCCGTTTCATGACGCCATTCTAGAGCCGGCCTTGGTGGTGCATCTGCTTTTCGCCCACAAAAACAAACAACATCTAATATTTTTCAAAGATGGGTGTGTCTATTGTGCACATAAAATGAAAGCATTTTGCCGATCACCACTAGCTTCACAGAGAAAGTGGGTGTGTGTTAGCCTGGGGGCGGAGCTGGTAGCGCATTCTCTTCCTGGAAGGGGCTGTTCTCACTTTCTCACTTCATAACGTGAGAACCCAGTTGGTTTTGTGGATTGGAAGGGGCTGGTGCTCAGAGAGAAGGGTTTAGAGGAATGCTAAGAGATACGTTATTGAAAATAGCATTCTGGAGTTGTGTTTAGTGAGGAATTAACATTATAATACACTTAAAAACTCAAAAAAGGTTGCTTTTGCATTAAATAGGCCCTTTAGAAATAAATATATTTCCTAAATATTATCAAAATCTTAGATTAATCTGATCAAAAACCCAATTTATATCAGTTTATCTTCCTGAATCCCAAAAATGGAAGCAGTATCTATGACTGTTAAACAGAAGAATTGTATTTTATTTTGAATTTGCAGAAGCAGCATCAGACAGAGGAGTGTTTACTAAAAGAGTTTGGAGTTCATATTATGTCACTGATCGTGAAAGGATTTTTTATTTCACCTTCTTGTACAAATCAGAAAAAAATACTTTATCCAAACACTTTTGTGCAAGGATTTCAAAATAAAATGTCTATTAGTGAAACTATTATTACATTAAAAGGGGTTTGTTTCACTAATTCCAATATGTGTATTTAAGCAGACCCAAAGAAGTTGCAAATAGTCTCACAATGAACACTATTGACCAAAAAAAAAAAAGAAAAGAAAACCTGTCCTTGTTAAACTGCTGTTGTTCATCTTTACTCAGCCGAAACAAAGGCGGCGTTCAGCAGTATCAGTTTGTAATTTAAAACTGCGGTCAGCAGCGCTGAATCAGTGAGATCCACTGTGCCGTTTGCCCTTCACACAGCTCAGATTGGCTCTTCAGGACTTCTGCTGCCCCCTAAACGATGGAGGTAGCTTCCGCCTGCCACCCAACAGGTTGTGTAGAAAAGGGACTATGCACTACGACCCTAGAGCACTACGTGGCACTAGCATGGTTTGTAACAAATCTACAGTAACAACTGCTGCCTCCCGCTCTTTACCGATCACCAGGAAATCCGCAAAAACCATCGCCAGCAGTCCACCAATCAGAACGGCTGAAGGAGACACAGAGAGCCAGTCAGGTCAGGAGAAGTTGGCCGCTCGCTCACATGCTACAACAGCTCTTTAGAATGAGAAGAAGGGGCACTTGAAAAGAAATTGGATTTGCTCAGAGTGAAAGGGATGAGAAAAAGAGGGGAGGAAGGCAGGGACCGGAGAACCCAAGAGCAGGATTGCTCGTTCTCAGCGGGTCAAACAGGGCCAGGCAGCACATTCACTTCTGCTGATGAATCGGCAGCTATGTGAAGCCAGTTTATTCTAGCAGCCCCTGGAAAGCAGGAAAAGAGCACGGGAGGCAACGGGGAGCGTCTTCTGCTCCTCTTAACGGTGATGACAGAGGCTTCCAAAGACATATAAAGAACCCGGACGTGTCCTCACCTATTAGAACCTCTTTCCTCTCCAGGATGTTTTTCTGTGGCAGCTGCGCAGCCGAGCTGCTTCCAGCACCGACATCCACCGTGTTGCCCGTCAAATCCGGTTCCATTGGAGGTTCCTCGCCGAGGCCGATGCGGATCTCAAAGTCTCCACTTGGTCCCACAGCGCCCACCTCATTGTTACCCTCCTGGAGCAGAACAGGGGAAAAAGTGATGTCAACAACAAACTCAGTTGATTTAAACGCGTTTGCTCCTACTGGATGAAACGGATCCAAACCAAAGGAGCCGTTTCCACGCCGCATTTTCATCTTTCGAACAATGAGTCTCTATGCTCAGAAAAAGAGGTTTCCAAAATGCATCCACGCTCACTTCATAAAATTTGGCAGCTTAATCCCAACGTGGTAACATTTAAATAAAGTAGATCCATCAAGATTAAATGGAGCGCTGCTGCAAATAAACACCTCAGTCATAAAGCACAGAAGTCTGTGAATGATTACATCCAAATCAGGAACAAACGCCCCAAACTCCTCACAGAACAAAACAGACTTCACTAAAGTTACACATGTAGGAACATTTTTGAACTGATTTATGTCAAAGATTTGTCTGATTGGGAAAACAATTATGCAACTGTGAGGACTCTTAATGTGTACAAATCCAACACAAAAAACATTACAGACAATATTTAGCAGTTTGGGGAAAACAAAAGCACATTTATGATTTTAAAACCTAAAAAATACGTTTCTTTTTGGAGCTAAATTAAAAAAAAATCTCCATGTCATCATTACAGTTTGAGATCTTGGTCAAAACATGGGATCTTCTAAAGTCGTGGAAGAAGAAAAATAATTTAAACATCAAGTATGTCACCTCTTAGTAAGTTTGAAGCAGGCTGAACTTGAAACAACAACAACAAAATGAGCTAAAAATGTAAAATCGGCAAGTCAGGAAGTGACTGTAATCAAGTTTTTTTGCAAACTTTAGAGAAAAAAATGTTTGGATAATATTTTGGAATTCAAATTGAGAGTAAAACAGATTTAAAAGACCCTCTCTGATCATCTTTTTATCTATTGTGAAAGCGTCTTTTAATTAAGCAAATAAAAATGGTGTCGTTTTATAAGTTGGTTTCTGCAGAGCGACAGAAGTCCATCAATAAATTTGCCTCTGAGTTATGGACATGGAGAAACCCCACCCCCTTTGCCCTCCCTGTTGCTGAGAGCTCTCTGTTTACACACTCTCCCGCTGCTTTACAGCTGATCTGGAGAAATCATGGATAGTCGTCTACAAGTGGACTCATCAGAATGGAAAAGAGCAGGGACTTTTATATCGTTTTCCCTCTGCATTTTTTTCATCTGCTATTGATTCACAACAATTTCAATTAAAGAAAAACTTAGAAATGCAATTTTAAGCTTAATTTAATCTATGTGTGTTCTCTATCCTTTCCAGACTTCTTTGGAAGGGAAATAAAACTTTATTTGGAAGTAAAAAAGTATATCTGGTGGATCATCTTTTTCTCTAGGAGGTGGGTGACATGTACCTGTGTCGTTGTGGGCGGCTGAGGCCGTGTGGTTCTCTCTGTTGGCGCCGCCTTGGTGGCTGTGGTGATGGGGACTCTGGGTCTGAAGGGGACCCAGGCTCTGACGGTGCGCGCAGCAGTCGTAGGCTCAGGAGTGGGCTCCGTTGTGGTGGGCGTGTCCTCGTCTGTGACGCTCTCCAGGTCAAAGCCGGGGTAGAACGAGGTGGTCTCAGTTGGCAGATTGAAGTCCCCTTCTTCAGTGGTGAAGAAGGTCAGGTCATCTGAGCCAGCAGAGGGTGCTGCGCTCTCCGCTGTGCCAGCTGTTGGGCTGCTGGTCACCACAGAGAGGACCCCGGGAGAGCGAGGGGCGGCTGTAGTTTGAGCGGCAGCCCGAATTCGCTCCCTCTCCCTCTCTCGTTCCAGCTCCCGCTCCCTCTGGCGCTCCCTCTCCCTCTCCCGTTCCCTCTCCCGCTCACGCTCCAACTCCTTCTGCCGCTCCTTCTCCATCTGTCTCTCTTTTTCTCTCTCCATCTCTCTTTCTTTTTCTCTGTCCCAGAAGGCCCCGCTCTCTTCGTCGGCCTCCGTTGGCAGAGGGGTGGTGGAGACATCCTCTGGGATGGGGCTGGGCTCTGCTGCAGGTGAGGCGGAGGGGGCGGGGCTTGTGGCCTGGGTGGTTGAGAAGACAAGAGGCTCCTCTGTGGTGAAGGACACGCCCACTGATGTTGGCCTTATGGTGATCTCAGAAACTGGAGAAGCAAAAGAAACATTGAGGGAGGTTAAAAGGACAGATTAGAGATTACATCTTAAATTTCACTCCAATCATCTTTTAATCTCTTGTAAAAGTGTTCATAGTGATTTTATAATTATGATCATGCCGTTTTTAGCCAAAATACAAAAAAACTTGAGTCATTTTCTAATGCAGTTTCTGCAGAGCAGCAGGAGTTCATCAGTAATTTGCCTCCAAGTCACTGGCAGGTCTATTGGTGCCTAGCAAGCCTGCCTCAATTTCCCATCATCCATCTGTTTACACTCTCCTGCTAGCTTTAAAGCCCCTTACAACCTCAATCTAACATTACCAGTGCAACAAAAATGGCGAGCAATATAGGAGGTATCCATCTGTGCAGTTTTGAGACAGATTCCAGCTCAGATGAGGAAAACTAAGACGTACATGGATCTATTTGCCTGCAAGTGGATGCATCAGAATGGAGCTTTAGCCCATCCAAATGTAGCACCTACAACTACTGCTTTTTCCAAATGCATTTTTTGTTTGTTCTTGATTCATAACTATTTGAATAAAGAAATACTAAAAAAAAAATGCAGCTTCCTCCTGAGAAAATCATGAGAAAAATGACACTGGAACATGCTAAAAACACCCAAAATAAGATTTTCTTTGGAGTACGTCTTTAATGCAAATAATTTAATATTGTTAGCAAGTATCTTGCGGGAGGCGAAGAAGAATAAATCCAAAAATAAACTTTCGGCGCCGGTCGGACGCTTGCTGTTGTCGTTAAACCTTTCCACCAATCACTGGGTTACATCGTGTGACAACAAAAGCTCCGTCCTAACTGATCTGTTCCATTTATCTATGGATCTACAACCAAAAATGGAACAAATCGGACCCGCTTAATGGGTCCACATCATAATGGAAGTGCTGAAAATACTGTCCTGGTCCGGTCTGGACCACTCAGTGGAAGCAAGGCATTAGTTTAAATGGGTCCATTCAGATTTAGTTCAGCTAAAAATGCCCCAATTTACAATTTATCATCAATTTATGTTTTACGTTTAGTACTCAAGTTTTAGTTTATAATTTTGCCTTAAAAATTGTTTTTTTAAACAAATGTAATGAAGTTTATCTTTACAGTTATGAGACGCTTCATGATTAAAATAGTTCAACAATTAATGTAGAGTGTAAATTCACTTACTTATGTCTTTAAATTGACAGAAAAAAATCTTTTTTTGGTATACATCAACCTTTAATTAATGGGATAAAAACACATCTCCACATAGTGTAAAGTATCACTCCGATTATCTTCCAGTGCTCTTTTAATTATGACGTTTTTAGTCAAAATCAAAAAAATCTGTCATTTTGTAAGACAGTTTCTGCAGAGCGTCAGGAGTTCATTACAAATTTGTCTCCGAGTTGTGGACAGATCCATTGGTGTGGAGTTTTCAACGTCACAAATAAGCTCTTTTACAAACTGCATTTTTTTGTTCTGCTCCTGAATCCAATTTGAATCTTAATTTTGTTTATATATGTCCTCCATCATCCAAAAAATGTCACAGGAACATGTTAACTATAACATTTTCAGCAGAGTGGATCTGTAATATTTTTTATCACAAGGTCCTTGGTGATATTTTGAAATATTAAAACAGTTTTTGTAAAAGAAAGGACATTACAGTATCACTTTGTGCTACTTTTTTCCTTATAACATGCTGGTGTTTGTTACACAGCAGGTCTCTACGTCGCCTGCAGACTCTTTGTTTCCACTGAGAACATGTGTGGTTTACTATCCCGTAGTTATATGTTTAAGATTGTTAATTAAATCTGCTTATAGTAGTTTTTGGCTTTGGTGATTTTCTGGAATTAAAGCTTTAAGTTTTAATATTGCTTATGAGAATAACAATACTTATTAAAGCATGTTAGTTGAGTTAAATCCTGTCATTTTGATTCACTTGATTATGGGACCAAAAGCATGTGTTTCAGGATATTATTACCAAAAGTAATAAACTCTAAGGTTATCCCGTGGGTGGGGCATGTTGTGAAAAAGCAGTCAAACCCACAATATTTTTTTAGTGTCTCTTTTTTAACATTTTTTATCTTTACTTTCAGCTACAACATCTCCCACTGACAAGCAAAAGGGGTCAAAACGAGAGAAATATATTTATATTTCTTAGATTTTGACCAGTACATCTTTTTGCAGGAAAACACTTTTTTTCTCTCCTGCTGCAGGATGGAAATAATAAGCTCAGAAATGCTTAACATAACGCTGACGTTGGAGTACACAGATCCAGGAGACCGATGAGAGATTACCTTTTATCTGAAGCTTTATAACTGATTTGTTTTTTGCTTTCTATTTTTTTATTTTTTTTCTTCCATGTTGATTAGCATCTCTATACATAATGTGGGAAATAAACTAATTAAAGTGGTTCTCCAATAAAGCTTCAGACATTGGAATCAAAAACATTGGCTTCTTAAAATGATATTTTTGCAAATGTTTAAATGTGTTTCACTACATATACAGAAAAACTGTTTAAGTACCAATAAAATAACTCCTGTTTTGTGATGTCTCTCAATTAGACAACTCTATCATTTGACAGTAAATCTGACAGGGTAAAACAATGTCGATCCATCTCCTGATCAACTCTTCATTTCTTTTTCCTTCAGTCTCGGTGAACGCAGACCTTTAAAAGATGACCGGAGGTGCATGTAATTTTCATACACAAAGAGCATTCTCAAAAGAAAAGGAGATGAGAAGGCCTGAATGATTAATTCCCCCTTTTTACAGTCCTATAACAGTATTATGCTGCCGTTCATTCTGCCGCTGTCGAGGCGCTCCTTGGGTTGAAAGAAAAAGCAAATTGAATTTGCCAACACAAAGACATGAAGGCTGTCGGACGAGCTGCAGAGGATATCGGAAAAATGGACTCCAACAATGCAGCTTGTGCTGAAGGTATCCGGCGCCATAACACCCTGCTAGAGGACCAGCTGCAGCAGACGTGATGTGGACATCTGTCTGACGAGAATAAGCCCTCGCTTTGCGAATGTTCGACTACATTTCATGGTTTCAAGACAAAAAGCACTTTGCCAGGCTGCTGTTTTAGCCACAGGGGGGCTGTGATTAGAAATGTTTCATGCGCACAAGCCTTCAGTCACAAGAAAATCCGTCTGAATCACTCAAGTGTGCTTGTAGGTGCTGTAAGAGGGCGTTCATTTGCAGATGGCTGCAACCAACTCTTGAGTCCTAATCTGTTTGGATTGTAATCTGGTTAGACCAAAAGAGATCCTCGAGAACCGAGCCGGGTTAGTCTTTGTTAGACAAACCGGTGTCCAAACTCAGCTGTCGAGCCAACTGGCGTCCTGATGATAAAGCCACAATAACCAGAGACCGGGGAGGAGGAGGAGGGAGGGGGGTTGTCAGGGTCAGCAGATTGAAAACCAAGCAGCTGTCAGGTTTGAAAGCACCGGGGCGTGAGTGCGTAACCTCAAACACAAAGGAGCTCGAACTTACAGCCAGAGCCCGAGCCCGAGTACAGGTCGTCGTCGTCGTAAAGGTCTCCCGCTGAGCCCTCATCGTCGATGGACGGCGACCGCGTCTGCCCCTGTTTGAGAGACAAGGCGAGAAAGGTGCAGATGACACAGATTAGAGGGATTGGTCATGAACGGAGGAATCGTTTGTTATTCGAAAGGAAAAAAAAACACTCTGGCAGATTACACCCAGACAGGCTCACAGCTGTCCGAGAGGAGGTGCATTAATGCTGGACAGGGGAACATCTGCCGGTCTGTGACTCTGTGGAGGAGCATGGTTAATGAGTTGATCTAAAGCTGGGATTTTGGCAGAGGAAGATCAAAGCTTTTAGGAGGGGAGGGGGGCGCAGGTGGCCTCGGCTCGTGTGTCGGCTGTAAGTGATGCTCAGACTGCAGAGTACCAAAGCACACGGCTGCAATTAACTCCACAGAATGACTTTTTATCCATTACACATTAATAATGTTTTGAAACCATTTTTCCAAGTTTGGAGGAAAAAATTGTTTTCTGTTTTTTTAAATGTGTGTTTTTAGTCAGAATAATTCAGCAGACGAGCAGCACGACAGAAGGTACAAGATTAGTAGCTTTTAACTGCCCTCGTTTATCATAAGGTTTCTTACATGACTGTTTTTTAAATATGACATCCAAACATGTAGTCTATTTAAGGACAATCTGGGGTCAAATTTACTCCAACACAGCTAAAAATGTGTCCCTAAAAATATAAAAAATATTACAGTAAAGACAGAAAAACATGTAATTTTCTATGAATATGTAAAAAAAAAAAAAAGATATACAAAAGTCTTTTTTTGGGGTTACGGTTAGTTATTGAATTCCTGTACATAAATAAGATTTAAAAAATTCAAAATTAAATAAAAATACAGTGTATGTGCTTTTTGTCCCCCCCCTCCCCTTTTTTTGCTTTTAAATTCAAGCCAAAGCAAATCGCAAAATATACATTAAACTGGAGGCAACAAAATTTTAACAAGCTGGAAACGCTAAGCCGATTATAAACTAAACTAGTGGAGGGATGAAAATCATCAGGGCACCAGGTTGAAGGTGTGCTGGTAACTGAGGTATCCTGATATTCTTCAATTTGAACCACCAATGATTGAAAGAAATATCAGCAAAGAAAATATTTAGTTTCCCCAAAGGCATCCATCCATCCATCGTCTAAACCTGTTGAATTTCTTTCAGGGTCTTGGGGTTGCTGGAGCCTATCCCACTACTGTTCAATAAAGGCGGAGTACACTCTGGACAGATCACCAGCCCGTCACAGGCGCAGAGAGAACAAATCTGCACTTTAGAGTTACCAACTCCACACAAAAAGGTCCCGGCCGGGATTCGAACCTTCTCCCTGTGAGGCAAGAACACTAACCACTGCACCGCCCTGCAACCCAACGTAGAATCCTTCATCCATATTTTCTACGCTCTCCACAATGATTTCTTGCTGCTAATAAAAAGAGAAATCATGCACTTTTTGTTGGGGGTTGGGTAGGCGGGGGTCTACAACAGGGGATAGCTTTTAAAGGGGGGTTAAATATGATGCGCATGACCTCGTCTTCACCCTTACTTTGAGACTAACCACCTACCACCCCCTACACGTTCATAGCACTCCTCTCATGACCTCAATCCCAAATCCCTGTGATATTTAGCACTCAGAGATCACTCAGGTTTTACTCACACGTCTATCACACACAAACACACACAAGCAAAGACACACTTCTTACCACAGCTTACATTACAGCTTTTGTCCAGATTAACTTGTGTTGTTAAGAAACCTGAATTTATCTTTTTTCAAGCTATTAATGTGATATACAGTGAGAAAAACAAAGCAATATTTATAAGTACATCAAATACTCCATTTGATGCTTTGGATTTGAACTTTCGTTTGCTTTCCATTTTTAAATTGTTCTTTTAGCTGCTTTCTATAATATAATAATAAAATTAGAAAATTGGTGTGCATTATGGAACAAAGATCCATAACTGCTTTAGTTTGCATGAAAACAATTAATAAAAAGTTCTGACTCTACATCTTAGACTGACAAAATTCTCCAAACTGCTTTCCAAATGGATTTGACTGGATATAGCAATCCATACTATTTAATTTAGTTTTAAGTGTGGACACAACATACAGATGTGCTTTAGTCTTGAATGTGAGATTTTTAAATTAAAAAGGTTACTGGCGTCTATAAGAATTTTTCGGACTAATTGAGCATCAATAATTGGGTTTTGAATTATCTGAGAGCAAATTGTGAACAGAGGCTAAAAAAGTAAAACAAAATCTGCTGTTAAGTGTTTTAAAATCTAAAAAAACTACACATTTGTTTGGAAAAAAAAGTGAATTTGAGAGTCTCACCAAAACTGATCTGTTCTGACCGGATCATCCTTATTCCACATGTGATTTTTAATGTAAAATGTTTTAAAACTTGACTAATGGTGCTTTAGGCACCTATTTTCAATCTAGTCATTTTTTACCAAATATTTCCAAAAAAAAGAACAATTTCATTCAAGTTTGGTGGCCTTGTGGTAGAGTGTGCACCCTGAGACTGGAAGATCGTGAGCTCAAAGCCGAGTCATACCAAAGACTCTAAAAAAGTGACCCAATGCCTCCCTGCTTTACACTCAGCATTCAAGGGTTGGGGTGTAGGGGTGTAAGAAAATACTGATTAAGGGAAATATCTCAATACTTTACTTTTTATTGATTTAAAATACTGCCAGGGTGATGTTTAATTATTATTTAAAAGAAAGCATGTAATTCAGCCTTACTTTTGTTTACCACTTAATATTTTTCTTAAATTACCAAAATAAAAGCACCATGAACTTATTCATAAGATAGAATGTTTAATATTCTGATTATTAAATAACATGTATTCTATTTTTTTACTTTTGAGAAAAATGCATTGATATTCAGATAATTCTTATGTCATAATTTAAAAAAATTAAGAAATATTGTCTGGTACTGTCTTGGGATATATCGAGATACATATCGTATCATGAGACGCGTATCGCAATAGATATTGTCTCGCCAGACTCTTGCCAATATTCCGCTTTATCAAATTGGGGGTCAAACCACCAAATGATTCCCGAGCGCGGCAGTGTCTGCAGCTCACCACTCCCCCAGATCATAGGCTTAATCTACTTTAAGACATTTTATAAAATAAAGTTTTGAGTTAAGAAAAATTGCCAACAAAAACCTTTGACCTTCTGAAAAAACTAAGATCACGACACAAAAATATATATTTGTATGTGATTGACATTGTCTTTATGATTATTATCCTCACAAATATCTAGAAATATAATATGAGTCTATACAATTAGAAGTATTTGTAACGCTTTAGGTTGCAAAACCCTAAAGAAGGAAAAATCCTTCCTCTGCTGCTGCATTCTTCTCATCCAAATCTGGACCACATCTATTGACTGTGTGAGGACAAGCGGTGCATTGTTTCTATGCAAAAAGAAACAATAGGTTTAGTTTTGCTGCAGGTGTTAGAAAAAAGTCTGTCTGCTGCTGAAAATGTGACCAAAGCAAACTTATCTCCACAGCAATCTTAAACCAATCCTCAGGCCCTGCAGAGCTGTTCTCTGTTGACTGTGTGATATCAGCTGAACACACACGAGCAGAAGCTCCACCCTGGCTCCAGACATAGGAAACCCGATACCTTTAAAAGCCAATAAAAGCATGATGGAATCTAGAAACTCAGGGATCTAAGTCCATCACATCACAGAGAGAGCCGAAGCTGAAATGCTATCCACGACTCCCAAAAAATTAAATTGACTTTAAGTTGTTGGGAGCTCGGACAGATCGAGAACGTGGGCTTCATGAACTGGAATGCTGACGGAGTTGGTGCTTCACACTTTGGAGTGCAACATGTGCGTGAGACAAGAACGTGTGCGCATGTGTCAAGTCCACTGATGTCAAACCCAGAGAAGTGAGGAGAAATAACCGGAAAAAGACGTCTGAGCGAGAGCGGGGTGCGAGAGCGTCCGTGCTACAGTCCGAGATTTCACAATGAAGGCCGTTGCTATGAGCAACCTTTGCCTTTCACAGAAATCCCATGTCCCGGATGTGCACAGATGAGCACACAAGTCTCACACATGGATGAAACTACTTACCACACAGAAAAAGGTGTTACATAATGTCAAATAAACAGCACCATAAGTGCCTGGCCCTGTGCACTGCCCCCTCTCACATCTCCATCCCCCATATCTGTTGCTTCCACTCTGGATCCACGGACTCAGCTCTGGTGTATCCCCGTCGCCGCCTCGTTTCCCTTTCATCTGAAACTCAATTTCTTATCTCCAGGCGAGCCCACTAAATCCAGCATCACTTCAAAAAACCACACACTTAAATAAACACACCCTGCCCCCCCATCTCCCCAGTTTGCTTCAGAGCTCACCCCCCGGGGGCCCCATTTATGAGTCCCCAAAACACACCACAACCGCCAGAACCCGCTATAGCTCCAGAGCTGCTGTGTGTTTAAAAATGCATCATCTATGTTTACCCCAACATTTAATAGTAATATATAATCACAGTCTGCGTCCGGGCATGCTTCATTTATGGCTCTTTATTATATGTGTGTGAAAATGACGCCATGGTGGGCACTGGTGCGTCACTGTGCGTAATTACACTCTGTGTGTCTCTGCATGGGTGTAATCACAGGGTTTGTTTGTGGTGTGTGTTTTTACATGCAGACACAAACGCCCCGTCAATCTGATCTGCACGGAAGCATTTTTTTCTTAAGTTGATGGGGGGGTTGTCCTGTGGGGCCAACGCTGCACTTTTTCACTTTAAGTATATGCGCCTCCATTTTCAGTCTGCACCACATAGCTAACTAACCTCAACGAACTCCCTTCCACCGCGACGCATAACCCAGGGCCAAAATCATCCGTGTGTTGCCCTCAATTTTGCTCCACCACTGCATTTTTTTTTTTTTGTTCCCGTTTGTTATAAAAAGAAACAGTAAGACGACAGCCGTATTCAGATGGATCTGAGGAGCAAATGCGATCCTGGTTTCTGGCAAAGCGTGCAGCAGTGCCACTGTACAAGATACAGTGCCAGTTGGAGTCAGTTTAAAACAATCTGGGGTCTTGGAAAATGTAATTATGTATAATTCTATGAAAAGAGACATGAAAGAACATTAAAGTGAAAGGAAAATAACCTAAACAGAAAATCAGCTCTTGTATATATAAGTGTGTGTATGTGTGTACTTGTATTTATATACTTGTGGGAACCAACCCCTCACAAACCACTTACGCTGTGAGGACATTTTTCCCTGTGAGGACATTTTGGAAGTAATCTTTTTTAATCAACACTTTGCTTTATAGTTGTTATTGAAATTATGCTAGCTGAATAAAAGGTTAGAAATAAAAGTGGGTGTATGATTGACAGAGCCTCTTACAAAAAATTGACCTGGAATGTCCTCTGAGCGATGTTTCAACGTTTACAGCGGTTCAAGTAGAAACTTGATCTGAAGCTGACATCAGGTGATGCACTTCAAATGTGATCCTATAGCTGCTCTGCATCACTCTGTGTGTATTTGTGTATGTGTCAGCTTATTTTAAAACTAAAGATGCAGGATTCTCTACCAAAGCAAATTCACGAGTATTACTGCACCACAAGAGCTCATTTGTTCCACACAATATTTAAAATTTGGAGTCAAAATCATGAAAAATAGCTAACTTGCAGGTATTTCTGCAGAATCCCCCACATGAATGAAAACAGAGGTGTGTGTGGTCCATAGAAAGAAAGGATGTGTGTGCATTCTTAACTAATACACAGGAAGTCAAAACAAAAGGAGGCAGAGGAAGTTAAAGAGACAGAAATCCTCATGCGTGTACAGATGTGTATGATCTTTTGTGGGGGTTATTTTTTGCTTGTTTGGGGGGTTGTCTTTCTTGCTTGTCCAGTTGAGTTCAGCTGCCTTTAGGCAAACCATTCAGATAGAGAACTTCATTGTGATTGACTTCAAATGCATTCCTCCGTAACCCGAGAGGCTGGTTTCTGCACAATGGATGGCGCACCCACATATTCATACATACATGTACACACTTAAAAGCTATAATTTAACACACAACCCCGCTTCGTTTTAGACGTTCGGAGAATACAGATTAGTCGCGTTTCTCAATGTGTGAGATTTCATCCGAATGCGTGTCTCAATGGCTGCAGCCTCACTGAGCTCTAAAACTGTGAAGAATAATTTAAATACTCCCTCTTCCTCCCGACACCATCTGTGAGTCCTTAATTCTACCAATGTCTGTGCATCCATTTGCTGCAGGCACAGCTCTGTTAGAACGCACGAGTAGAGAAAAGGTCAAAACTCCATCTCGTAAAACAACTTTATGTTTCTCTGTATGTCTTCACGCAGTGCTCCCAGAGGCACTAAACTTTTAATCTTCATCATGAATTGAGTTTTCAATTTTTTTAATTAAAAAATGTCTATTTATTTCTATTAGTCATATGCTGATACAAGCTTTGAAAAGCTTCAACATTAGATTCACGAAAACGTAAACCATATAGACATAAAAAATGGTTAGAAAACAATGTATCTCCTCACAGAGTTAAATCAGCTGAGGGATGAAAGTTAAGCAGTTGAACTTTCGACCAATCAGGGACTCCGATTTGGTAGCGACGTATGGATGGCGTCCTTTTCAAAACACGGAAGTACCAACAGTTTGAAAAAGGACCACTATAACTTATAACTTATATAACTTATAACTTTGAAAGGCAAATAATCAATGTTAAAAGCCTTTGAGGAGCACACCATAAACTTTGATCATACAGGTCAAAGAAAATATATGAAAGACTTATTCCCCTACTCCCTCTAAGATCTTCTAAAGCCACGATGCAGAGATATTTCACAGAAATATCCGCTAAACGAGGTGTGCCGACGGGTAAGAAGACATTTTAAAGCTGCCCGTCTGCAGACTGCTGTTCAAACTGTACATTATTTAGGTAACCCCATCCAATATGCAATGCAGTCATTACCAGTAAAAATACCCAGTTGAGTTTGGACACAGCTAGCAATTTATTTAAAATGAGCAGGTGTGTCCAAATGGTCTGTTTGTCCTCAAACTGCTCCTCTTTTTGCAGTCCATAAGGATTAGTTTGATGTTAACCCCCTGATATTTCTCAATGTGTGTGTTTTTATCAATAATTCAGGCTCCACTGTGTTGAACTTGTTCATATTTGAGCCTCACATAAGCAAAGTCTGTCTGTATTATGGGTGCAGTTAATAATTTAACTTTCACGTGGGCGTCTTGGCGGAACACAGATGTCAAATGTTCCGAACATCTGCTTTCACCAAACCTACGGACCTGTCACCAGGTTGAGATGTTGGCCACTTCAGAAATGAGCGTAAATAATGGTTATGGGTCACATATCAGACCTCTCTGAAGTCAAATCGACTGTGGATGAAAGCAGCTTCTGATTCACAGCGGCCGTTGTGGCTGTTTCACTCCGGAACAGTCTGACCTACACTGATAAGACGCAGCATTTGAGCCGTGCTGTTTGCTGACAGCAGTCCATCCCTCCACCTGGGAAGGGTCAGGCTAATTGGCACAAACCCTCCGGCTACTTGCACGCTCGCGGAAAATTCTGCCGCCTATTTACCGTTTGCATCGTTACACGCCCTGCTTTTCTTTCCTGAGTTGATCCCAGACCCTCTCAGGAGTGACCTCCAATCTCCCTGGATCTCCAGCCTTTTTCTGCCTCATCTCACTCCCCACCCTGCTCTTCCTCCTCTCTGAACCGGGCAGGCGGCCAAGCTGGACATTAGCCCATTTTCATTCAGACGCGATGCGTGAGAGATAAAGGGCAGCCAGCGCGTGTTGGTGTGTATGCGCAGGTTACCAGGTGACGACCCGGTTAAGACACCTGCCATCTTGAGCAGAGATTAGCTCAGGAGGCCTGTGCAGTCAGTCACACACTTCGCGCGTTTTCTGACACCTTCTAACACACATGGACCAAGGCAGCTGCATGTCGAGACACTATCTGGTGGCAGTGATGTCAGATGAGCTCCTGTGACCCCTAAAAAAAAAAAAAATCTAAGAACAGCTCACTAGAGACAAAAGGATCAAGGAGATCCAGTCTCAGTCTGCTTAAGTGATTTATGACCCTGAAAGATAAAACACACTCCTGCACAATGAGTGCAGACTCATGTATATTTATCCTCCAGTTGTGGATTAATGTTGGTAGTTGTTAGGGAAATTACAGCATCCATTTTTTATGAATGAACAGGGCAAGTCTGCCTCGGTGCGAAAAGATACAACTGATCGAAAAAGTATTTTTGGCACTATCGGATAGTATTGCAAGTCTGCACCAGATTCAATCCACTAAAAAAAATCCAACCTTTCAGAGACTTAAACAAAGGGATATTTGTGAACTTATCTGACGTAACTATTTCATTTCCAAGTATGACAAAGAATTTCCCCATAATTTCCTTAATGCTGAATAAGCATCTCTATTTTCCCCTACTTTCTAACTCCTAAATATTTTTAGCCATCTATTTATATTCAACTGCTTCCTTATTTTGTATCTTTTGATTTTTAAAAATTCTACATTTCAAAGCTTAAAATCATTCAAACCTTTCTGCTCTTTGAGAGGTCACTTCTTAAGCTAAAGGACCATTCAAAGATGTTGGGCTCTTTCAGTTTTTAAAGACACCATGTGGTTTCTAATCAACCACGTTTTAGGTTTAATGGAAATTGAGATTTATTTCTCAAACATCTGAGGTTTCACTTAAATCTTCCAGCATCAACTACTTTTGATTTTTAAAGAAATATTCTGAAAGTTTAAAGAAATTTACACTTTTATCTAGAAATTTTGTTTTTAATGTTTATCTACAGGAGTAAAAAATAACCTTTATTAGTGTTTTTAGCCATTATTTAGGCTTTAATAAACATTAATACATGTTTTACATTGATTTAGGTTCTAACTGTGTTTCATTTTTTTAGTTTTTAAAGCTTTCTTTAAGTACTGACTGGATTTCTTTATATCTTGAGATATTTATTGCATTTTTAAATGATTAATCTTGTGGCAAAGGCAATTATTTTACCTCTTTAACTTTCATTTCCGTTTAAGCTGGATTTCAGTGCCAAACTACCAAAATATGAACAATTCACAAGTTAGTAAGTGAAGCAATTTAATAAAATGTCAATTTATGTGTACAATTAAGATCGAGTTAGTTTGGTTCTAAAAAATAACTTTTCACATAACATGTAATTTAAAGAGAAAAATGGGAAACTTTTAACAATAAAATGAAGAATTCCTTTGAAAAAAATAGAAAAGTCATTTTTAGTCTGAAAAATTAAAGAAATTGCACCAAAATAAGGATTTAACATGAAAAATCAAAAACGACATTTTTTTTATCTGCAGAAAGCTTGGTTAGGGATGCCTCAGGGTAGGTGGCAATGTCTTCATTGCGTTGCATTTCAAGGGGAGGGGTAACCAGTAATATATATCAATGAGGACTAACATTCTCTCCTTTCATACAACACTAAAAACTGTATTTTTAAAGCAATTTTTGTTGGATAAGCATATATATTTTTAACTGAGGTCTATTTTTAATGTACGGCTTCCAATCTCAGCACTCAGGGAAATGTATTTTTAATATAATATTTGTTTAAATGACTGTTATTTGTCATCACATTTAATTTTTGAAGTCCGCTATAGGTGGAGGTCTGTCAGCATTACAAGAAGTTTGAGTGAAATTTTATTTTTACTAATGCAAAACTACAAATCCTAAAACACACGTTAAAGATTTCCCACAGCATGAGCTGTCAGGATTTTATGAGCCGCAGCCTCCCAAATTACAACATTAAACATTTCCTCCCTGCCTATATTTCTTCCACATCCGCATTACAGCTTCAACTTCCACTGGAGGATAATCAAGCAGGCTCTGCTCATCTCTGCCTTTCATATCAGGTGCTAAATGAAGTAAAATGGCTGCAAGTTTAATTGTTAATCTCGCATTTAAGTAAAGTGATGCTTTACGGAAAAGGCAGCAGAAGCAGCAGGGGGTCCCGAGGAGGCGTTAGTCTTTGTTCCCACTGAGCTAGTTTACACTCATTAGAGGTTTAAAAGATGAGAAGCAGCTCTGGATGTCTATGAGTAAGCATTGCTACCAAATATACATTTAAAGATAAATCCGAAAAAGCTTTAGATCCGCCGAATCCACCATTCGTAAAAGAAAATAACTGATGAACGGCACTGTAAAGAAAAAAAATAAAAAGTATGTGTTTGCATAACTTTTTCACACATGAGTGCTCGCTGTGACCAAAGAATGGGAACCATAGAGCAAGATACCGTCAACATGTTCATGCAGCACAGAGAAAGCAGCCAGGAAATCTGTGAAGCCCCCCCCCCATCTCATCCAAGTCACAGATACATTGGCTGCACTTGCTGCCCATTGAAAAACAGTGGGAGTTGGGGATTACATCAACTCTAGTTTGTTTTTCCAGCTTGGTAAAGCCATAAATATGTCTCAGCACACAGATGAGCTTTTCTGATATGTTTTCCTGAACGATAAGGAAAGAGAGGATACTAACAGATGAATGTATGGTATCTCCCTTTACACCGCCCACAGTAACGTGCCTTCAAGCGACCCCTTTCAATGAAAGATAAACGTAAAACTCTCTTGTTCACGCATTGCTACGTGGATTGAAAGTCAAACCAGTTGAACTTTGACCAATCAGGGACTTGGATTTGGTAGTGACGTATGGATAGTGTCCTTTTTAATTCATGGACATACTAACCTTTTGAAAACTTATCATGAAGGAGAATTTAATAATTTAATAGGTTTTCATATGCTTCAACATTTTGCACCAAGCGTCTTCCACCTGTGTGCTAGTATTAGGCAGAACAGTCCAGTGTAAAAAGTCCAAAATTATTTTATACTCAGTTTATGATGCAACTACCCCGTTTGACCTCTTGCACACTTTTCCTGCAGTGTTGTTTCACATGTATGGAAGCTTTCATCTCTAATGACAGACTGTGAAGGGCAAACACAAGCTTTAGATTTTCCTTCCCAGGGCAAAGAGATTTAAACAAAATGAAACAAGTAATCTAGAACTGTGCAAGATCTTCTTCTTGGTACCAGCCGAAGGCGTCACGGCGGGGCGGGTAACGCGTGCAATCGCAGACAGCCTCAAGATACAAGGGGGCCCCAACGGAGGCCCGATTTCACATTCCCCGCCGATGCCTGATCTCTGAGTTCAAAGCAGATCGGAGGGAGATATTAGAAGAGCAGGCTGCCAATCAGAGGCAAGATTTTGGTCCTTTGTAAAAGGACGGGGTTTGTGGTTAAATCCTCCGCTTTGGGGGAACCGTAAATATGAACTTTACAGAGCAAAAGTGCAACCATGAAAGGAGAGCGAAGAGGAGGAGTTGCACAAAATGTGTTTCATTTCCCCCCTCGCAGACAGGAACATGGAAAAGATGCTGACCCACTATCTTAACAACAGTTAATAAACGTTACGCACAACCGCTAATTTGTGCAGACATTTCAAGCGGATGCATCCTTTTAAATTCACTATCGGCTTCAGCGGGATGTAAAGCTGAGACACTTCTTGACAAGCTAAATTAGAAGTGGAGGGAGAGTCTGTTATATGTTTACAGTAAGGCGATCATTTGACGGCTGCTCCTGACAGTTCTTGTCACTGGCTCCTCAAACGAAGAGGGAAAAAAATACTTTACATTCATTAAATTCCAGTCGTGGCTCTCAGGACTGATGCCAATGTGCTGTCTGAAGGTCACAGTGAGACCTTTCGTTTCCATCATTTTTCTCCTTTTTCAAGGAAATAAAAAAGTTCAGAAACTGTCATTTCTTTTACAGTCTTCACCTTTTACCTGCTGCATCTGTGATTGTACTTAGAAAAACACAGATTCCCTTTAATATTGGCAAATCTTTTTAGCTTTCTGTTAGACTCTCAGTGAGGAGAATTTTATGAAGCTGAAGTGGAGCGTGCATAAAACCCCCCAAAACAATCAAGTACTTCACTGAAAATGCCTTATTTTTTATGAAACAGGGACGACAGAAAGACACTTTTAAAGAGCCGTTATTGCTCTAAAACCATGGGTTTAGCTTCAAATTTAGGAAGTTATCACTTTTCTTCCACAAAGGTATTTCGGTGACAATTACTGACTCTGAGGCAACTCCTTGCTTAAGACAATGTCTCCTTTTCCCTAATTGTTCATGAGAAGAAGAAGAAAGGGGATGGAGTGTAATTTGCAGAACTGCATGTGGAACTACCTGAATTAATTCTTATATTATGCAAAATCAACTTTTTTGAGTCTTTATAATGTTAATTCTTCGCTTAAAACAACCCCAAAGCAGAATTTTGATCCATCCACACATCTCTGAGTGTAAAGATTCTGTGCTTTATTTTGTTTTTTTTTCTGCTGTGTTCTTGGTTTTGGTCATGTTTCCTTGTTTGTGTTGATCATTCACATCTACTTTCATCTCTATCGATGACCCTCAGTGTATTTAAGAACCTCATTGAATTTTATTTTTGATTGTTCTATCGTGTTTATTGTATTAGGTTTTGATTTCTGAAAACTTATGGATTTATTATATTTTTAATTAATATTTTTACTTTGATTTCTATTTTAAAGTGTCTAGTTTTCCGTTCACCCATGTCAGGTCATCTGCTCCGCTCTTTTTTGACACTCCTTTGTTGCTCCTATGGTTTCGTCATGTTTCAGTTTATTTAGTAAATGCTTTCGTTTCTGTCACATTTTGGATCCAACACCACCAGTTCCTGACCCTGAGCCCTCCTCTAAAACCCTGAACTCTGAGCACCAGGGCCCCCCAACCCACGAAAATCCACTGGTGAGTCCTCATATTGTGACGTCACAACATGAGGACTCACCAGCGCCGTCGGCAAACAAACACTTTTTACGCGGAGCTTGCTGTGATCGGCAAACTGTTCCATTTGCACAAAATGTACATTTATCTTTGCAAATATTTGGATTTTGTTTGTTTTTGTGGACACGCTGGCGAAGCCGACTCTAGAATGACGCCATGAAATGGGCGGCTCCCTCAAGGAGGGAAAGGCGGAGCCTCAGAGATTGAGGCGTTGCAAAAATAACTCATATTTCATTAAAAAAAATGTGTTCATTAGTGTGTCAAAGGTAATATGTGATCATTGATATAGATGTAGTTTACTCTGAAAGGCTTAAGATATAGACCCTTTAATTATCACAGCAGTTGCTCCACCAGCTCCTTTTTCAGTGAAAAACCACACAAACAAGCATCGGCTGGAGTCACGTGAAGTGAAAAACGTGCTTTGTTTGTATATCTGATGGGTGACAGTGACCCGCCACCGCGTCATTCACTAACTAGAGTTGTGAGACCGTCACACACTGGTGTGCTGATACTCTACGTCTTTACGTAAGACCCAACTGTTACACTAATCAGACACTCCATTGGGATTAGCGGCCACATCTCTAAGTGCGCACACACAAAACACATTTACACACACACACAGCTTCCCTGTGTGGAATCCTTTTCTATTATAAATGACTTCATGAAACATGCAGGTCTGTGTTAGAGTGCGAGTGTGTGTCACTGCCCCGCTGCCAAAAATGCCTTGACATCCTGATGCCGCTCCCACACTCAACAATGCATGGCAGTGCATTTATTGCGTTTATGAGGGGGCGTGTGTGTTTTGTCTTCTAGGGAGCTCCAGTGCCCAAGTGTGTGTGTGTGTGTTCACGAGTGCATTGATGTTTGGCCAGAGAAGTGTTGCAGTGAATGCTGCTGGTTAACTGGTGGGTCAATGCCTGAGCTTTAGTACCTACTTCTATGAAGTGCTGAAGAGATCGAGGACAAGGACTGAGGGGGAATGCAGATTTGTGTACGTGTGTGTGTGTGTGTGTGTGTACAAGTGCGTGCACATAAGTGTGATTATAGCCCTGCTCAATGGGCCTATTTCTGTAGGGCCAGTGGGAGGGCGTGGCGCCTGTGGCTGCAACTTTTCTTGTGTTTCTAAGGAACTTTTCAAAAGCGCTCAGAAATGTTGCTGTGTGTGAGAGAGAGCTCCTCACAAACCATGATGCCTTTGTGTCGCAGTTTGTGTGAGGGGAGCCGAGTACACACACAAAAACACTGATCAATGGTCTCCTCTCAGTCCGAAAATCAAAAACACACGCACAAACGAGATGATGAGAATCACATTTCTGCACATAAACAGGGAATCAGAATCACGAGGCAACATCTGTGTGTGTGTGTGGGGGGGGGTGTGTGTGTGTGTGTTCATGTAATTACAGTTTGTATAATCAGGCTAATGACTGTCATGCAACTGCACAAGCACCGAACGAAGAAAGGAGAGAAAATCAATGTGCGAGAGGCACAATTTTGTGTAGAAAAAGGTTACGGCAAAAGGAAGAGAACGTCAATCAACGCAATGAATTTCAATCAGAAAGGTGCATCGTTGTTGGGCCGAGAGACAAGGCCAAGAGTATCACATCTCTTCAACACAAACACAGACTGGGTAAACAAATCGCCGGTACTCCAGATGGTTGACCCGGCATCGCTCTGCTGCCTGCTTCCCATTTGCAAACTGACTTTGGTTGAAGCCGATGTCAGAGGGCAAAGCGAGTGCCAGGACAGCCCGGTATAGCCAACTGATGCGGCAGAGATCTAAACAGCTCATGAAACTGAACACTGATCAAACCGGTTGTGGGATTTAGTGGCAGAGGGGAACTCGGAATAAGGCGACAGCAGCATATGGTCTCTGCTTTAAAGCTGAATGCTTGTGACTTAATCAGGCCTTTATCATGAGATCCTGATCAGCTCTGATGTCTTAGGACCCATGACTCAACATGAGAAGCTGGCAACTGGAATAAGATCTGGAGTTATTTCCTCTGTGAATGGGTCTTGTGGCGGATACTATTTTATGTTTGCATCATGTGCGCTGATTGAATAAAACAGATCCTAAATGGCTGCGGTTTCTTGTTAGGATCCACTGAATTGGGGGGAATTTCCCTGCAGAGACTTTAGAAATGTTCTTTATCTAACATATAAACAGTTAATTAAGTTTTTTTCCCCCAACAGGAATGTCCTTTTAGAAGAAAATCTTTCCGTTTTCAGAAACATGACTTCCGGATTGAAGCACATTTGGATATGAGAGAAAAAACCAGTTCATAAACAAACCAACCCGTAGGGGGCGCTGTTAGATGGTTTAACATACATAAAGTTTATTCTCCAAACACTTGATGGCTCTGTGGCTAAATTGTTCATTTATAAGCATTGTTTTACTCTACTATACCAGGGATGTTAAACTCATTTAGTTCAGGGGCCACATTCAACCCGTCTGAACTCAAAAATAACCCATGGTCAACTTGTTATCTGTAGCTTTGTTTTTGTTTTTTGTTTTTTTTTTTCTGTTGGAAAAAATGCCTCAAACAACCTAGTAGCCTAATCACTCATTGTTTATTATGTTTATTTCTTGATCTCTTGTTATGCCAGTCTTATTGTCCATATGTTCTGACTCTTTGCTTCCCCTAGTGGTGGAATTGCACATTGCGGTCATTTCTTTAAAGAACCAGAACTCGCCACAAGAATGGGCTAGAAATTTGCTCTTTTTTTAACATCCCTATATGTTTTTCTCTTCATGACTGGAGTGGATTAAATCATATGTCGGGCCGGATATGGCCCGTGGGCCGTATGTTTGACACCCCTGAATTAGACTATCATCTGCATAGAACAGGAGCCTGATGCTGATTTTACAGTCTTTCTGAGCGTATTAGAGCAGAAGACAGGTTGCTTTCATTCACTTTCTTGATTATTTTTCGTGTAGGGGTGCCATATCCTTTATTTACGTGCTAAAAAAACTGACGAATCTCTTTTACACACTACAAAAGCTAAATCTTAAGAAGGTAAAATACAGTTATAATTGTCTTGGAAGAAAAATAATCGTATCAAGAACGTTTCTTTAAAAAAAACAATAATTTTAGTTTGAGAAAACATGTCTTAGTGACTAGAATTGTTTCTCTTAAAATATGAATCACCCTATTGGCACATGTTTTTGCTTATTGGTCATTTCATCCCATTAAAAATGTTGTCCAGGTGCCAACCCGTTAAACTTCCAGGTTGAAGCTTGTTTGAACATTCATGGTCGATGCAGTTCACAAGGTCATTTCTAAGAGCTTTTTTTCTTCTTTTAAACCAATAGGTAACTCTTAACGTTTTTGTGGCAAATGGCCAAACTAAACAACAACAAAAACTAATTGAAGCTTTTTCAAAAAATATTTATTTATTTGAATATTTGAGTTTTCATTATGACTTTGAGGGTTTGTTTCTTGTACTGCATGTTTAATTTTTTCCAAATTTTCCCCAAAATCCATTATTAGCAGAATAGGACTTCAAGAGTTTGTTTAAGGGCCTATATCAGGGGTGGGCAAAGTGCAGCCTGGAGGCTCATACACCATACCATACCATACCATACCATAAACTATGTAATGTGGATGGCCAAATGGGGATAAATTATAATGATAATCCTTATTTGCCTTATTTTCCCTGAATTGTGGTGTTTTCCCATAGATGGCAAACTATAAACACATTGACCTTTGTCTAGGTACAGAAAGTTATTCTGCGGGGTTGGAAGAATTGTCATTTTATGTCGTTTATGTGTGTTATCTGTTCCAACATCACATAAACACAACATTTCTCTATGGTTTTCCCTAAAGAACATCAAACCGTTGGTACAATTGGCCCTATAATGAAAACTAATGTCACATGTTTGGAAATAAAACACCCATATTAGATATTCTATATTAGTTTTAATCTAAATTAAAGCATGTTTTCATCCAGATTTGATGTTATTTCCAGATGACCCCACTTTTAATGAGAACACGTCTAGTATATTACAAGGGTTAAACTCTCAAAAAAATAAGTTTATTTAGCAAGACATAGGCCCTTTAAGTCATTTGTGGCCACAAAAGCGGCGACAGAGAATGTAAAATCAGGCTTTAAATCAGTCGTGGAGGAGCCAATAGGGTCACTTGTCCACTAGTTACACTCTATGTGTTACAACCTTTTTACCAGCTGGAGATGTAAGTGATCGTATCTCTTTTCACGAGTGAATTTCCCCACCGTGGGACAATCAAAGGTATTATCTTATCTCAGAGGTAATGTACAGCTTGTAAACTGCGTCTATATACCAGAGGTAATTTGAGGACAGGCGATATATGGGTTATGATACTATCTGGTTCCTCCAGCCCTCCTCTCTTTGTGCCTCATAATCCCATCCAGGTTGTCCTCTCGGTTCAATCCGCCTCAGCTCCTGTAAGCTCTTTACAGGTTTGCATTAACCACTAGCCTTTCTGTGTCTGCTGCCACCAATCCTCAGTGTCCAGCTTTCTTTCTTTCATTTCTTTCCTCTTTCTTCACTCCTCTGCTGCTTTGATATTTCGCTGCTGCTTAAACAAATTCTTTCTCCATAGCCCAGTTTTTTCACCCGTCTGCTTCTCTGTTCGGCACTGCAACCACCTCCCGCTTCTTTTTTCTCTATTACTGCTGTCTGCGATTGCCCTCAGCCTCATTCCCCTTTCATTTTCTACACACCTCCGCTCCTCCACACAATATCTAATCACATCTGCTGCCACACCTAGATCGTTTTTTTTAAGGGGATTGTCCGGCTGGAAGCATTTTTGTGTAACACCAGGTGTTCCTGCACAATCTCTGCACAGTTTCAAATCAGCTAAAAGTGAACCAGATGCTTTGGGAAACCATTATATTTAGGAAGTGAACCAATATATTCAAAGCTGCTTCTATTCCTGGAGAATATAGCAACAGGAAGAGAAGAAAAAAAAAATGTTATGATATTTTGAGATGAACATAATGTTAAAAAATAGAAAAATAACCTGTCAACATTAACCATTTAACACCAGAGTGTTTTATATATATATATATATATATATATATATATATATGTGTGTGTGTGTGTGTGTGTCTGTATATATGTATGTGTTTGTGTGTTTTGAAGATTTTCATATTAATCTGATACAGTTCACATTTTGTAAAATGTATTAGTGAAATTAAATACTATACAGTCTTAGATGTACAGAACAATTGTTCTGACCGGTACCGGTCCATGGCCCGGTAGTTGGGGACCACTGCTTTAGACCACAAATGGTTACTTTAAAAAATATTTCCTGAAAAGAGTTTAAAAATGTATCTGTGTGAGTTTATAAATGTGTTCATTTAGGTCAACTGAGTGTTAGCATTAGCCGTCCTATAGGAATTCCTATCATACGTTAGCATCAAGCTAGCAGACTTTAGTTTCATGCGTTAGATTGAAGTCTACTTTTTATGGATCGATTATTGATCTATTACGCTTAGATCGATCCAGATCAATTAATCTATTTTATCAACCCAGTCCTAGTGTTTAGCATGTTTATTTAGCATGTTGTTTACACTGGATTGTTGCTAACTGGATCTAGCGCATGTCTGCCACCTACAGTTTGGTGTGAAATCTGGTGAATCTTGCTCTAGGTTTTTTCTTTATTTTACTTCCTGATCAATTTTCAAACGGTTGGTACTTCCATGAGTTACAAAGGATTTCAACCATACCAAGTCCCTGATTGGTCAAAGTTCAACTGGTTTAGCATTCAGGATGCGTTCAATGTCAGAACGTTTTGTACGTAAAAGCCAAAATCGGTCGTAGAAACTTGCACAAGAACACGCAAAGGAAAATTTTAGAAATTTCTTAATGCGAACTGAAACTTTTGTTTAAATTTCATTAGAAGTAATCGCTTAAATGTGCATCTCAACATTAGTTATACTGTCACCTTTTTTTTTAATAAAAAAAGCTTTTTTTGTGTTTTACTTTGCAAAAAATTCCTAGATGTCATGATGATCTTCCGTACATAAAAGTAGTAATAAAAATATGAATCTAAAACGACCATTTTTTTAATTTAATATTTTATGAGCACCCTGTCCTCTTCACCCTATGTCTATCGTGTCTTAGTGTTGTGTAACCTGCTGGACTCTGTTGTGCATCATCCTCAGTCACTTCTTGTCCTGTCACACAAATGCCACAGTCAGTCCAACAAGGGAAACTATTATCACCTCCCTCACAGCTAAACAAACAAAACGTGTGTGCGCGCCGGCGTCCGTCAGCCTTTCAGGCCTCGGTCTCTGTGGGTGAGATTAGGACTAATCCACAACTGTTGGAATGAAAGATTAAGAATGAATCACCTGCTGCCGCAAACATGTGTGTGTGTGTGTGTGTACAGGAGTTTATGGAGAAGCCCTATGGGAAAGAAACCTGCACTATCACTCACACACATGACTCATTAGCTCCAGGGCTTCATTCCAACAGCACACCCACACAAACAGGTCTGTGTCTTTAATTGGATCGATGCTTTTCCCTCATGATTTCCTGATAACTGGGGGAACATAAGTAAAGATAAGAGGGGGATCTTTTTTTTCTCCTTTTTTTTTAACCAATTTTGCGTTTATTAAGACATGCAGGGTAAACGCAGGACTCTGCAGCGACGGAGGACCATCCAGATGGAAGGAGAGAGGAAAAAATGGTGCGGCAATGAGCTCCTGACCTCATTCGCTCCTCTGTCGGGACGCGGAGCTAAATTATTTACGTGCACACACACACATACACAGTCACGTGCCTTTTGCACACAGCGTTTTCTTGCACAAGCCGCCTCCGTGTGCTCCTTCATCGCCCCTTTAGAGGCTCCTTAACATGTAGGAACACACCTGTGTGAAGTCAACGCCCCCGTGAACTGCTCAGGAACTTCCTTGTTGGCTTGAAGCTCGAAGGCAGTGTTACAGGAAAAGCATGTTAAAGTCCCATTCCAATCATCTTTTAATTATGATTGTGCAGTTTTTAGCCAAAATTTTAAAAAACCTTTCTGCAGAGCGGCAGTAGTTCATCATAAAGTTTCCTCTGAATTGTTGGTGGGATTGCTAGTGCGGAGTAAATCTGTTCTCATTTCCCATCATCCCTTTGTTTACACTCTTCAAAATAAAGGTTAATTTATGTTTTAAGTTATTTGAAGCTAGTTAAGTAAAGGGTTGTAAAAAAAACACTCCTAATTTCCTGATTTGATTCTTTTTTATTATTATTATTAAAGTTGATTCAATAAACTTTCCATTCCCAAACCAGCTTTTATTTTGAAGGCCTGCAAAAATATTTCAAAAGCCTTATCTCAGTGTCCATGAACAAAATGGACATGGCTCATTTTTCTCTTCCTTCAGATTTCCCCACTCCCCCTTTAAAGCATTAAAGGAACTCCCCCTGGTCGCCCCCCTTCCCTGCTTAACTTCATTTACATGCACTGTATACGGCTATAGATCTTCATGAAACGATGCAAGGGGGAAGGGGGTCTTGGGCAAATATGCTGCCAGTGAATCTGTGTCTTCCTGGATTGATTGAATTAATGCATTTTTTAGAGAAGATATGATGGTTTTTTTACATATTATAAATAAACTGATTCTCAGATTGGACTCAAAGCAGGATTTTAAAGTCTTAATTCAATCGTTTTTATCACTTTTGTCTCATTTTTTTGTGTTACATTAAGTAAAAAGTGTTATTTAAGATGGAAAAAACTGCTTCTCTTTGAATAGTGGTGCATTTCAAATGCAAGCATAGACATTTGCACAAGTGCTGCTGCATAAATGTTGCACAGCTAATTTGTAAGGTTTTGTTAATGCCAAGTAATCACATTTTGACCATGCTGGGCACATTTTGGCTCTAAAAAGCCAAAATCCGAATGTAATTTTCCCTCCTTCTTTTAACAGATTTTCTCCACAAACTGCTGACAGCCTCTCACACCAATCAAGTCTTCACACAAAACCATTCAAATGAGTGTGCATGGCTATACGTTGTGTTCTAAAACTCCTTTTAACTGTAAAAAATGGTTTATATCTGGAAGTTCAGGCTCAAAAGTCACAAAAATACTGCAGCTTTTGATCTACTAATGAATGTAAAATATTCCGAAGGTTCTTTCCCATAGTAAAGCATGGTAGTGGGAGCGTAATGATGGGACATTTTTGTTCCTTTAAGCACCTAATTTATCACAATTTGAAGTTGAAAGGAATGTGGGTACAGTCATCCTTGGGATTTTCACCCACGACCACATAACAAATCGCTAGTTTGAGGAACAATGTAAAAATTATAATCAAAGAAATGTTATTTAACCACTTAAATAACATAAAGGGGCTGTTTTCCTATCCTTACAAGATACTTATTAAACATTTTTTCACTTGTTTCTATTTTTATGGGGAAAAATTAAATTTTGTTTGATTTATAAGGCGGCTAAAACCCTTTTCGTCTTTTTCGTACAACAGTTTGTCAGTCCTTTGTAGGGCAACACGGAGAGAAAACCACACACACACTCACGGTGACACAATTTAAAGTCACCAAATTACCCATGAAAGCATTTTTTTGGACCGTGGGAGGAAGCTGGAACGCCAGGAAAAAAAAAATCCAGAGAGGCGAATCATAGAGTTAGAAATTTCAGCACTCTAATTTCATGTGTTGATGGCTTCAAGTTTGTTTTGGTTTTAGTGTCGTGGATTTGGAAGAGGAATGCCCCAAAACCAATTTGGATGGAGACCAACTTGTCTTTAGTGATTTGGGTTGGTTCCTCTGGTTTTCATTCTTTGCATTTCTGCCATTAGTATGATTGGGTACAGCAGTCTGTGAGCAACCAGCAACTTCATCAATGACTCTAATGTCTTACCCGCCTTGTGCAGATGTTTACAGCATTATCTGCTTAGACTGAGAAATTATAAGTCTCCAAAGTGACAATATTCTGAGATTCTAAATATTAAATTTTATTTTATTTTACATTTAAATAATTTTAGCTCTTCATTTTAATGAAAGACATATATATTAGACTATTATAAGTGTGTAACGGGAGGCTCCAGTAGGTGTCGCTGTTCCCACAGCACAGGGTATAAAAGGAAGTTGATGTGTGGTTGCTAGGTGCTAGCTTCCTGTTGTGGGACGGGGCGGCTGACGAAGCTGCGTCAGCTGATGCGAGTCTGAGTTTGGTAAGACTGTTTTTATTGTCACCTGCAGCAAATGTTTTAAAATTAGTGGTTGATTTTATTGTGTTTTATAGCAACATCACGGCAGCGGTAGATCCGGACTGACCGAGGGGTTTTAAAGACTGGGCGTGTGGTTTTGCGACGCACCAGGTATAAAGCTCGTTTTTTTATCAATGACAGCAGAAGTTTGTTTTAAATAAGTACTAAATTATTTTTTATGAAAACGTGTTTTTTAATACGGTGTTTTCTGCTTTTAGTGTCGGAGTACTGTGCCCTGCTGTCCTGATTTTAAGTTTTGTTTTGTGTTTTTGTTTGTCCGCTCCACACGAGGCTCTCAGCGTGGTTGATTAATCAGGTGTGCGAGCGGACTAATTTTCTTTTTTGTTATTTTGTTTGTTTAAGTCACTTCCCTTAGTTCATACTCCTGAGATCTGTCTAGTTCGAGTTTTGTCCGTGTCCGACTTAAAGTGTGTTGTGCTTTATCTCGTGCATGTCTGAATTTTATTTGTTGTGTCTTTTTATGTATTTTTCTGCACGTCTTTTTTGAAGTGTTATTCGGCACGGTGACAGACAATCAGACACATGTCAAGGAGAGGAGAGCTTGGGAACGTTTTATGTTATTGTATTAATAAAACTTTGTAACCTGCTCTTTTGTCTGGAAATTACCTCTTCTCGGTGCAACAAGTGGAAAAAGCATCAAATTAAAGGAGATATTCACTTGAAATGAACTTAACTTTGTATTTATCTTTATTTTCTGTATTATTAATTGTAAATATATATATATATTTAATTTGTTCGTAGTTTATCAAACTATTACATCAGCCAGAGTAAATTCGTGTAAACTATGTTCATTAGCCTTTGATGGACAGGCTGAACAACAGAATGAGGAGGAGGAGTGTTGTGTGAGAGGTCAGGCCGAGGCCAGCATCACCAAGAGTCTAGTCAGGAGTGTGAAGGCCGACCTTATCAGCGCCTCCAACTGCTCTTATCAACTGCCTGCCAGGAAATGCACATCCCAACAGCTCCATTGGACGGTCCCGCATAACCCCACCCATCCCGTCCTCCATCAATACAATTACCTCTGAGTCATGGTAACCCCAGACGGGAGGAGAGAGAAGGAGAGGCGGGTAATTGCATGAATGAAGGCAGAAGTGATCGGCTCAGTGTGAAGGTAAAAGCTGCGATTCACTCGCACACATTTTGTTAGTGGTAAGGACCCCCCTCCCTCTCCCTGTTTTCTAGGGGACTTTATTTATAGCAGAAGCTCCGACACACAGAGATCCCAGAATGCTTTGTGGTTTTGGGGAGACGGCACAGAGTCTATGCTCTCTAATTTTAAGTCCTGCTATAGGACAAACAGCCGTGCGCATGCTCAAACACCCTCGTTACTGTAAAAACGGGGAACCGAACTGCCATCTTGATTTTTTTTCTTTTTTTATAACTCAAGCAGAGATGGATTTGAATGAGGGATGAAGGAAGGAATGAAAAAGAGAGGGAGCAGAATGGAGGGGAGGACAATAAGGCTGTGACAGAGGCAGCCATGGTGGTTGTCATGGCGACGGCCATGGAGAGCAGGTAGAGCACAGTCCCCTGGGGATGAGGAGTGCACGCCTCCCCTTCCACCCTCGCGATTTTCCAAATCCCTCCATCCCGGCTCCCTCTCCATTCCTCCATTCCTTCGTTGTCATGCCGACCATCCGGCTCTTGTTTCCCCTCCCAGTATCGACCATCTTCTCTCCATCAGTATCACTCTCTTGCCTCCCACTCTTTCGTCCCACTACGGGTTGCTTTTCCTTGCTTCATCTTTTCCCCAATTCCCATGGTTTATCCCCTCCTCCTCCTCCTCCTTTCTGCGACTGTCTGGGATCCCCAGCTCACCATCACCCCAACTATTTTTCCATCCTTACTTCCACTTCTTCGCCATTCCTCATTAGCTTGTGGTCTGTGCACCTCCCATTTTTCCATTCCTCTCCCTCCCTCCTGCTGCCTCTATATTCATCTACTCCCCCCATCTCTAGAGAATATATGTGTGTGAGTATGTCTGCACAATGCTGCCCAATTACTGCAAAATAGACTTTGTGTGTGTGTGTTTAGTTTCTACTCTAACTGTGCTTCTGGCCTATTTTAACCCACCTAAAAACACCTCCAAGCGTTCTCCGTCTCCCTCTGACTCACTGAATCAACACACACCACCACTCCGAGCATGTGTGCCAATCCAGCAGTATGTGCAAGGAAATCCGGAATTTAGTCTTGATGTTTATCTGAGCGTCGGAGCGCATCTGTCTGTGTGTTTTTGAGTGGAAAAAGTAGGGTTTAATCTGCATTTAAAAGAAACTGTAAATCTGTTTAGTAAAACAATGAGGTAGACGAAAGTTCAAAAAGTAGCAACGTTTAGCATCATCATTTACAGTCAAATTGACACATTTATATTTGCATGTATATGCCGGATTAAAACTCTGGTAAAATCCTAAAAGATCAACTTAAACCAC
>NC_050522.1:17165417-17174739 GCF_002922805.2 Oryzias melastigma | reverse complement strand
CGTTTAGCATCATCATTTACAGCCAAATTGACACATTTGTATTTGCATGTATATGCCGGATTAAAACTCTGGTAAAATCCTAACAGATCAACTTAAACCACATTTATTCAAATTATTCACCTGACAAACAAAGATCTCATTTGCAAGTGAACCCTGTAGTGTTTCACTAAAGCCTTTATGCAAACGGACCATAGAGAGGAAGTAACGTACATCACAAGTAAGAAAACTGACAACTGGACAGATCCCAAATATCAAAATAAAACAAAAAGGTGACAGCATTCTAGTACCGGGGAGGACTATTGGACTATTTCTTTCTTTGTGACAATCGAGCAGATGTTTTTTAGGTGTAAAATCAAACCAAATAAAGTGAAGTTTAATTCACTTATATTTACAATTTAACACATCTCTATTAAATATTGATTAACTTGTCAAATTTTCAATCAAAAATCATTTGGATTGGTTACAGAAATAGATTTTATGCAAATTGTGGTTTAAACTGCTAAAATTATAGAAGCATTGGAGATATTCCTTCAATAAAGGCTAACAGAAGAGCTGTTTATTGCCTCAAAGAAGAACAATCAATATGTTATAGCATAAAAGTGAACATTTATGTTTGGTGTTTAAATGTCTTTATGGCCAAGAATGAACTATTTGCCTTGAGAAGTGTAATGATGGTTCATTTCACATTAAAGTGAAGCCAACACACAACTCGTATGCTTGAAACAGATTTAGGTAGTCAAATTTTAGCCACAAACTACACTAAAATGAACCTATAAGCTCAGTCTAAGTCTGAATATAAACCAGTCAGCTGCTTCCGCTGCTCCTGTTCTTCTCATCAACAGGAAGCATAAACTCCAATTGAACGTCTCCCAAATCTAAACAGTAAAAGCCCCGACAGCTAAGTAATGAGAACAACAGATCACCGTCATCTTGCTGTGATGTGATTATTTTGAACTGAAGAGATGCTATGATTACTTATTATATGTGGTCAAACACAACATGCGTTGCCAGGGCAGTTTTAGAGTAGAAAACAAGCAGGAGATCCAACACTTATGATTAACTTACTCACGTTTGACTGTATTTGCCTGTCTGTGCTGTCGGTCATGAGATTTTGACCAGAAAAAGTCCACAAACTTCTTAATGCCAATTCAGACGAGGGTCGGATGCTAAATTATTAGCGTGCAGATTAACACGGGAGCTTACAAAAGGTCCAAAGATCTCTGGGGGGCTGATTATCACGGGTTTACCAGCTAAGCTGAGTTTTGCATAGACACTGGTAATCATGGATCAAATCCCCTTTAATTTTCCAAGTAAACCAGCCTGACAACAACAGGATGCTGGTGTTGGGTTTTTGCATTTCGGAGTAAAAATATCTTGTTTGGAAAGAAGCTCTATTGTTCTCACACGTCTGAACTTCCCTATTCCAGAACTTATTTACTAAAGATTTAACCTCATATTTAACCTTTTTTATTAAAGTGCTGCTAAATCCCTTGTGATTGGATCCCCAGAATGCCAAAGGGATAAATAAAAAAAGTTTTTTTTCTCTACTCCAGACTCCGGATATTAACCGTGATCCGTCTTATTTCCTCCCCCCACTGGAAAGTGACTCCCATACATTCAGCCATCCGTGATGCACCTGAAAGCAGCACTTCTACCTGCCAAAACCTGCATTTGTGTGTGAGGGGACTTTGTGCTCCAAGAGGGCGAGAAGGACCCACTTCCTGTGTCAAATTGCCTCTCGGATTCCTCACTCCCCCTCTCCATCCACCTTGTTTTTGCCTCTCCGACCCCCCACCCTAACCCACCGTCTTGATCCTTTCTTTCCTTCCTCATCCTTCTACGGGGTGGGGGGGAGGCTTTGTCTGCCGTGGAGAGATACAAAACCCCGATTCATTCCTCAAGCTAAACGCGATCCTTGAGAACACAGCGAAACACGCACTTCTCAAGAGGCAGAGGGGCCGGCGAGAACGAGTTTCTGGCAGCGGATGTCGGCTGTTTTTGAGCCCACACAGACAGATGGACAGTCAGGGCTCTCATGGAGGCAGGAGGACGCACGCACAAATACACTGGCTATTCATGGGGCCACAGATGTCTGTGGGAAAATCAGTTTCCCGTGTAAAATATAGCCTCATGGAGATGATGTCAGAAATCTGCTGACAGGAAATACCCACGCAGGCAGGACACTGGGGAGGGCTCAGAGTGCACACTTAAACTCCTTTAGAGCCAAGAACCTTTCCTCACATGATCACAAGTCGCATGTTTGTTTGTTTGTTGCTAGTTTTTTAAGTCATTCAACTGCTCAAATCTATTAGAGTAATCCCAGCATTTGCCCGCACACTCACACTATATATTTCAGTGTGTCACACCTGTCTCTATCTAAGTGCCGAGAGACAGATTAGGTCAGCTGGGAGCCAAGGATCTCTGGCACGGCTCTCAGCCGACTGACCTAGTCTTAATCGGTGTGTGAGATGTCGAAGGGCGGCAGCAAAGGAGCGTCACGCCACACGCCAGGACGTCCAAACGCAGAAAAGTCTGAAAGGTTTCAGAGCAAGTCTAGGTGGAACGGTCAAATATTGGAAAAGATGTGACTTTAGGCCAGTGGAGGGAAAACTACGGACTGAAATAAGTTCAATTGATTACACTTATTGATGTTTTCTTGTCTGGTGTCTCCCCAAAAATGGTGCACAAGGTATGAAACTCATATGTGTTTAAAGAGTAATTTTTCCAATCATTCTAACACCACATGAATGCAGCATTTCCCTGATGGAGATCATCAACACATTGGTGCGATTGGCTATAAAATAAGAACAAAAGCCACAGTTTTCAAAACTTTTCTGTTTTTAAAAGATATTTAATTATTTTTGATCACATTTGTTTTGATTCTGTGTCATTTCTTTCTGTCATTACCAAAACGCTCTGCTCCTGGTCAGACTTTGAGGTCTGCAAGTCAAAAAGTTTTAGACCTTCAGGAGCAGCTTCATCTGAACTACGAGTTTGCAGCATTTACGTTTGGAACTCAATGAGACCCTCAATAAGATGACAGGAGACACACTTCCTCTGTTGGAGCTACTGATGTATTCTTAGACTTTTCACGTTCAAAATTAGATCTGATTTTTTATTATTTTTAGTTCCAGGTTTCTCTGAATGATTCAGCCTCTCCTCCTCCTCCTCCCTGTTTGTGAGATAAATCTGGATTCACGGGTGACGGAAGGTGTGGGCATGGTGAGGGTGGTGGGCGTGGACGCTTCCGGAAGAGAGGTGTGTGTGAAATGAGGGGGGGTGGGGGTGTCTAGAATTCCTAATCAGCTCCTCGCGTTTCCCGATGACATCATTCCCATCGAGGCTGTCGTTGGTGCGCAGCATCACCGTTACCTTCCCGTTTCACCCCACCCACTTTTCGCAGAGGTGCGCACGCATTTGCACACCTAGGGCCGTGGAGGGAGGGGGGAGGGGGGATACACCCCCACTGCTTCCCTCCACCCCACCCCACCAGTCTTCTGGCATCCGGACAATAGAGATCGGACATCATCCATCCGTTCCCTCACATAGACGCGCAATTTTTACGCGCAGCGTCCCGCCACTGCCGGTGATAAAAGTCTGTTGAAAGCAGCTGCTGCATGGCTGCCCCCACCCCCACCTTTCTCCCAGATGAACGCCAGGATGTGAGCTGGCTGCAGACACGAGGAACCAAGACTAGTAATCAAGCGCAATTAGAGATAACGCGCTAATTACCGAGGCGCAGGGCGCGCGCGCACACACCTCCTTGGTTGTGGAGATGCATGCATGCCACAGTAAACCCGACACAAAGCTTGTCCTGTGTGTGTGTGTGTGTGTAGGGGGGGGGGTCAAGAAGACCCCCTGACTGGAGTCTCGGTCCGCCAATAAGCGCTGATATGTAGGTCGAGTGTAGCTTTCCTCCCATTAACGGTGGCGCGCGCGTGCGCGCACGTGCTCCCCGCTTAACAAAGGGATCGGATGCTTACCGTGGCAGCGCCGGCGAGCAGCGCCGTCAGCGCCAACAGCACAGGCAGCTTCATGGTAGAGGTGCGCGGGCACAGCCTCCCGGAGCCGCCGCTGCCTTCAGGGAGGTGGAGGCTGAGGATGGGGGGGGTGCGGGTGGGGGTCGGGACAGGCGAAGGCTCTCTTGTTGCTGCTGCTTCACTCTGTAGTTGGTGTCGGTGCCCGGGCAGTCTGGCCAACTTCACAGCGCGCCGCCCGTCCGCGCAACCATCCGTCCTTCTGCGCGGGCGCTTAAATCCAGGACTTTACGCGCCGGTCACCTGCGATCTCCACGCGGCCTCCTTTCTCCCCCTCCCTCGCTTCTCTCCAGGCTGTTTCTGGGAGTTTGCGTGATCATTTACCACCGAGAGACGCCAGACCTCCTCTTCTTCCTCTCCTCACTCACAGTCATGCACCCTCTCTCCTCCCCCTCTCCGTCGAGGGCAGGATGTTCCGTATGGCGACGCTGCCTGGCCTGGGAGTTTGGCTGAAAGGAGGGGGTGGAGGGTGAGCCTGTGCATGTGCGTGAGCATGTGTGCGATTAGGGAATCTCCTTGGGCAGAGGCGATGATGCCCCCTGCAGCTGGCTCAGGAGCTGGCAGCTCGGAAACAGCAGGATGCTGCAGTTCCTCGCCGCCTGCCAGGTTGTGCAGATTGGGTCTGCGCAGGAATTTTTACCTTTAGAGAACTGGGATTGGCTGACACCATCCCTTTCACACCTTTTTTCTTTCTGCTGGCGGGAATACTCTCACAGCTGTTGTTACTGATGGGGCAGAAGTCAAACTTCTGTTTATCTGAGAAAAGGAAGACTCCTAAAACTTCAATTGCACAGTATTTTTACGCATTCTGGAATGGGTTCATCCAGATTCACAAGCGATTTATTTGACTCCAGTGTTACATACTTTACAATTATTTTGTTTTTATTCAAAATTTTATTTTTAAAACTGTCATATTGAATTCTAAATAGCGAAATACATTTAAAAATTGCACATCACCTTGAATTATGAGAGAAAAAATTAAGTCAAAATAATATTTTTTAAGTAAAAACCAACTGAAGAGGAATAAAGTAACTATTTGAACATATCTTATTTATTCATTAAACTAGTGAAATAAAAAAAGTTGATGATAGATATTCGAAATGAAGGTATATAAATAAATAGATGGGAACATTTTTGGCACCAAGCTGATGGTTGAAATAGTTACACAGACTATATTTTCCCAAAAAGGCTATTTCATGACATAAAAACAACATTTTAACCTCTATTTTTCTCAATTTAATTATTTGAATGAATATTTGTCTCAAAACTTTTTTTTACAGCAGGGATGCCTGCAGTACAAACAAAAGCAATTTTTTTCTCTAACATTAAAAAATATTTCTGCAGAGGCTTATTGGGTTCATTACAAATAACGTTTGTTTTAGCTAAAAATCTTTATTCTGAACAATAAATATCTCTTCCTCCTCACATATGATGTGTCAACCTTATTCTGCATCCCTTTAATAAAGGGTATAAATATTACAAACAAAAGCAAATGCATAAAAGACTTCATGACTAAAAGCACTTTTTAAGTAAAAAAAAAATGTTTACAGTAAATGAAGAATAATAAAAAATACAAAAGTGAAACAAGCTGGATATTTTCAATCAACACAAAGTCATAATTTTAATTAAAAATACACTTATGAGGAAAACTGAGTAAAACTGCTGTTAGTGAAACGTTAAATTCTTTCAAAATTATGTTACAAAGTTACGTTTTTAAAGTTTTAAAGTTTTTTTGTACTAATTTGCCATTTACTAAGATATTTTTTGGCTATTTTGGAGTTTAGTTAGTATTTCTGCTACATGCTAGCTCTTTAGGCTCATTTTCTTTTAAAGTTTTTTAGACTGTTTTGGAGTTGCTAGCTGTTTTGGTTGATTTAGGCTTTTTTTGCTTGTTTTTTTAGGCTAATATGGTATTTAGCAAATATTTTAGCTGGCTATCAGCTTCACTGAACTATCAGTTTCAGCATCTTCATCTATCAGCACAGCCAAATTCAGCTTACAGCATTCACACTAGCGTTATCCTAGGTAATGCTATATATCTAGTTCATGATTATGTTAAAACATTATTATTTTTTGATTTAATTTTAGAGTGTTCATTAAATGTTTATCCTGTTCGGCCTGCGACCTCAGGTGTGTTTTGGATTTTGGCCCCCTGTGCGGTTGAGTTTAACACCCCTACTTTAATCAAACAAAAGGTTCTTGCTCTCCAAATCTGTCTCCTCATAGGTTTTTCCTTCAACCTTGCTCTGTTGTGTTTACTTTGTGAAAAGTGTGATCGCCGCTTCAAGCCTGAGCAATAGATTTAGCAAAAATGGTTCCTGCAGGCAGTTATTTCATTTCCATGCGATTAGCTGAGAAAGCCTATTTGGAAGGCACAACTGTTCCCTGCATAGTCTCAGGGTAGGAACACTTAGCACCGATTCCTGAACAGGTCCTCTGGGACCTGGATCAGGAGGGCCCAAGTCTGTAGATACTCTTTTTACTAAATTAGATGAAGCAGGAGTGTCAGGGAGGATCCAGAACTGTGGAATGAGCTAGAGAAGACAGCTTCATAATGTTTTACAGTTGGTGAGTTAGGGAAACAAAAGTTTTAAAGTAGGATCAAATTAAAGTTAAGAAAGCAAGTTTAAAACATTTCTCTAAATATAAACCTTGTGGTATTCTAGCATGTTTACTTTAAAGTGGGGTCATCTGGACCCCATAAGAGAGCACAAGGGTTAATAGATTGATAAATACATTTTTTTTTCTTTTTTAAAGGCATTTTTGAGGCCTAATTTTAATGTAAAAAATTCTTGTTAACGACCATAATCATGGAAAATGAAAGTTTAACAGAGAATTTCTTTAAAGTTATGAATGTTCAAAACCAGTAATTTTAATGTATTTCCTTGGTATATAACACCAAAGTGTTGAGTTAAATAACTGCCATATTTTTTATTGCCAAACACATAAATATCCACACTACTATAATAAAAATGGAAAAATAGAGTAAGAAATTGTCAAAACTATAAATTTTACAATTTCTTGTTAAAAACACTAGATCTTAACTATTAAATTTACCTACAAATACATTTAATTTTACAGTTATACTTAGGAATATTACTGGAGAACAAAAAAAACATTTAAAGTAATCCCTTATTTTTTCCACAGTGAAATCGTCAAACACAACTGCCAGTTTTTTTCAAAAAAGTAACATTTACAATATATTTTTAGTGAAAAAATAAAAAAAATCGCTCCACTTTTTTAGTTTAAATTACTGCAATTTGTTTTTTTTAGAGCAAATTTAAATTTTAAAAGGAAAATATGATAAAAATGAGTTATTTCTAAGGGTTGGTCTCCCCACCCCTCATAATCACCATTTCCAGTCCCTTCAACCCTCCGTGACATGCAGGAGTGGCGTCCTCCAAACAAAGCTGGACAGGTACCAACACGTCTTCACTCCTCCTGTGATCTACATAATGGACAGCAACGTTCACATGGAAACCTGCTTTGTTCTGCTGGTAGGTGGAGGAGGTGGAGGGGACTTTCTTTATTACTCACATTTCAAGTTCTCCCTGATGGGCCAAATTTCCAACAAACCAAAGCAGGAAAAGGTGTCAGGAAAAGACTTAAAAAAAATAAAAGCACACATGAGACAGTTAAATTTTCAAAGTTTTTTCTTTTTTGTTCAGTTTGGTTTTCAAAATAAAGATCACACAATTGTTTAGAGACAATCTACAACAGGAGTTACAAAAAATAGTTGCCCAGGCAATAAGCATACACAGGTTCTGTTAACTATACACTTATGGTTACAGGTGTGCTCGTAGTAAATATACACAAGGCTGCTTCCAAATGTACACCGCGCTCTGGCGGGCTGCCTCTCACCCAAAAAGGACATGAACAATATAATACAGCACTTACAGCACTAGAGAAATGCAAAAAAAATAATAATTATAAGAAAAAAATGAAACAAAAACCACAAACGTCTCCTCTGTACAATCCATGGGTGACCCCAGAAAAAAAAGAAATTTAATTTGGGAGTTAGTTGAATAAAATACCTCTCCCACCCAGCTATACTCAAATAATTCATCGGGAGGCGGGAACGTTCCCTATAAAAGATCTAAAACAAAAAGAAAAACCTGTAACAAAAACCTGAACTTTAACAGAACCAGCTGGGGGTCGGCGGGAGATCCGAGTTTGAAGTAAAGCAGTGACGAGATCAAGATAAAAGCGAGCGTGGCGAATCTTTGTACAAGTACTACGCTGTATAGAAAGGGCTTTTCAAAACAAAAATTTGATATTACAATTTACAATATACAACAACTTATATGTCACAACCAAGGAGGTGAGAATATACACTGAAATGCACAAGTCTTTTTTTTTCCTTTTCTCCGTTTTTTAAGAGTGAACTTTTGTTTTTTGTTTTTCTTCTCATACCAAAAAAGGGTGGTAAAGCACTTTTACATTACAAGGGTTTACAAATGTACAATTATACAGTCAGAAGTATGTGGTCACTACTAGGATACATTATAGATACAGATTCAACATCAAAAAACCAGAAAAAACTACAAAGTTTTTTATATATATATTTATATATATATATATGCAAAGGTCTACACCAAGTATACACGTTATATTTGTAGAAGCAAGACCAGAAAACAAATTTCCCATGCTAAATGATCTGTCTGCTGGTTAGCTGATGACGCGTGTAATTGTCTAGATTCTGTGAAACAAATGAAGCACTTGCTCCATCATAGTGGTAAAAACATGGATGGGGTTTGGAGCCAGAAGGTAAACGGTCCGAGTCCATCGGAAACCATAAGGGGGGATGAAAGGGCCAAAAAAAAGAAAGGAGATCAAAGGAAACAGGTGGATCACATCTAACCTCTTTCTCCACCCAATGCCCCCCCCCATAATTCAGCAGGCCTGGGCTCGAGTGGGGGAGGGGTGAAAGACAAAATGAGGCTGCCTGTAGCAACAAGCCTCTTTGGAGGGGTTGTCATGGAAACAGCGGTACGAGGGGGTACTCCGCACCCTTAGAAGGCTTTGGTAGACTGGGGTCTTGTGGGGTAGAACAGGGTAGAGCATGATTTAAGTCGGGCTGGGGGGTTGGGAGGGGGCGACAGACAACAGTGGGACAGTTCACATGATGCCGTTGGGAGGGCCGCAGAGAGGACCCAGGTCAACGCCGTTCTTCATGTAGTACTTCTCCAGCTTGGCGAGGATGTGTTTGCCGTACGTGTACTTCCTCAGGGTGGAAATGTGGGGTCGGATCTGGAGGCACAAACTGGGGTTAGTCGCATTCCAAG
>NC_050522.1:17149810-17165283 GCF_002922805.2 Oryzias melastigma | reverse complement strand
TGAAGTCTTCCCTTCTTCCTATCCCTCCATTTGTAAGGGCATTTGTAGAGGAAGTGGTGTCCCAAATACTTTTTTTAAGGGTCAACCCTCCAAGCAGAGGGATGCAGAGCCCTTTGTCGTGAGGGCGTTCCACGTCGCGCTGTCATGGAGGAGAAGCGCTTTTCGTCATGTGCTCTGAAGCACAGGAGTTTACATTTAAATGTAAATAATATTTTTTTGTTTTAGCATGGCCGTTTTAGTTATAAAACCACTGTTCTGTGAATTCAAGCGCTGGGACTCCGCAATAACGTAGCTGACTATTGGTGACGTCATGGAGTCACAGTGACATCCGAACTTGGACACTATTTTTCCATAACTCTCCGTTCGGAGGGATAAATGTACAGGTAGGGAAACGGGAAGAATTTGGATTGGGCCTGAAAGACGTTTTGTTTTGGAAAACTACTGGATTCCCAAAAATATTTAGCTCATTCATTCATGTCAAGTTGTTTGGTCACATCCGAAAAATCCATCTGCTACTTTCTAAAGGTGCATTCACATTGAATGCGATTTGCGCAACAAATTCGCATGCCCCGCCCCTTTTCCGTAGTGTGACAAATTAATTAGCTGCCCGTTACCTGACAAAGATGTGTTCCCGAGCTTGACACCACTGCCGCATGTGGGAGGAGCTACCAGCTAATGCATTTAGGATGATCGTTATAAGGAATGCCGTCTGTAGATATCTCAACTAATATGTATAGAAGATGAATGATTTTGAGAAAAAAATGTTTATTTATTGTGGAGAATTCTACAAAAACATTAGTAATCATGTCTCCATCTTTTGGTTTATATGATTATTAAAACATTTTCCCGGTACAGGGGGATGTGTCTGTATGACAGCCGCTTCCGCTGTGTTTCTGTGTCTCTGTGTCTGAGCTTGAAGGCTCTGTGTCTCGTATTAACCCGAGGAGGAAAAACTAAAATAAGGCGACCTTTTTCCCTTTCTTTTTTTGATTGTTACTATGAGGTAGAGCCAGCAGCCTCAGCACCCCGCAGCAGCCCTCTGTCTGCCGGCATATCGAGTGAGTGAGCTCTGCCGCGGGAGATAGTCACTGAAACCGTCATGTGCCCAAAGCTGAGTTCCTGATTAGTAGATGCAACGCAGCAACCTGTCAAACTTCAGATATTTCAATTTTGTCTGCGCCACCTGATTTGCGCCTCGTCGCTCAAATTGAAGTTATATAATATATACACATATATAAATTAAGATGCCGACATGAACCCAGTCCATGGCCTGAAAAGGCTGGAAGGAGACCACTGAAGTAGACGACTCAGACAAAAAAAGAAAAAAAACTAAACAATTCCCATCATTGAGAAGATTTTTCTTCAACTTTTTTCAGACTGCTGTTGCCAAGGAAACCGCCAACATCGAAGGCCAGGAGGAGGATCAATGGATGCTCAGCAGAGCAAAGACTGGACTACAGGCCGCTTATCTTCAGGATTTTCTTTTGATCTGACCTCGTTTTTTTTTTTTTTTTTAATTACAAAGCTGCACAATAAAGATTCATCAGCAGCAAAGCCAAACTCTTCCAGGCTCCTGTTTCTAAACTTGGACGTGACATCAGCTTTGTTTCTTTCTGTTCTTTCTTTTCCAAACATTAAAAAATCTGGACGAGCGGGTTCGCCTCTGCTTTTATATGTCCTTACATGTAAAGCTGTCATGAAGCTGTCAGGCAGCAAACCTCAAAACTGTATGTGTGATAAAGCATGAGCAGAGCTGTTTTATTGTTTGATCTTCTTGCTTTTCCCTCAGGAGTAGATGAGGACCACAAACAGACCAAAAAAAAAAGAGTTTCACACTGCATGTTTCCATGGAAACACATGAAAATGAACTCACTTTATTTTGAAAAAATCTTCTTAAAGTTGCTTTGCTTTAATTAGAGCTCCTTCAGGGTTCACCCCCCCATTTCTGAATGAAAAGTTACTCTAATAAAAGCTAATTTTAGGAAATATAATCCAGAACCCCCCCACCTCTCCAAACCAACCTTATGCATGACGATTTTTCTCTGCGTTGGTTCCGCCACGTCGATCATCTTCTGTACCACGTAGTTGGCGTACTGGTCCTTCATCATGGTGTATAAGGCACTGTGGGGGCCCTCAGTCAGGCCGCACACTTCATCTATCAGCATCGCCCGCTCCGCCCGAGACGCGTGGGTCACACACTTCTCCACCACGTTGCTGACAATCAGGAAGCAGATGAAAACCATGTTTTTAATATGTTCGTGTGGCATTTTTCTCATGATGGAAGAAATACAGAAAGAAAATTAAGTCTGAAATTATATTTCTGAGGATTTCTTTATTTAAATAGTGAATCAGATGAACTGCAGTTGGATAAAGGGCCACAAGCTTCTTGTTCTGCTCCATTCTGATGCATCCACTTACAAAAATAGATCCACATACGCCTTTGCTTTTTCTTATCCGAGCTGGCTTAAAACTGTACGACTGGATGGCTCCAATTTTGTTGGCCCTTTTTGTTGCATTGTTATGTTAGGTTGGGGGTGTGAGAGGCTGTAAGCCAGCAGGAGAGCATCTAAAATGATGGATAACGGGAAGTGGGGAAGACTTGCTCCCTCCTAAAGGTCTCTCCCATTCCCCAGAGGTGAATTTCTAATGAAATTGTGTTCTATAAAGTGAATGGTTTTTGATTTTGGCGGAAAAATGCACTTTGAAAATAATCCAAAGATGACGTCTTTAAGGATTTTTTATGTACATCTGAATGTACTCTGGTGATGGCTCCAGCAGAACCTCATATTTTCTACATTACAAAGTTTCTGTTTCTGTAGAAACTACAGCTTACCTTGCAAACTTGTGCTGGCTGAGCCCCAGAACATTGCCTCTTATCTCTGCCACTATTTTACTCTTGTCCTCCGCTCGCCCGTGCTCCAAGACGTGCTGGATCACGTAGTTTCCATACTGGTCCTAAATAAAACAAACCACGGAAACCTCATTATGGGAAAAGTCGAGGAGGACAGCTGGTGCTTCTGACGTCACATCAAACACAGCCACCTTCCAAAAATCTGGAGGCTCAGCGAGCGGCCTCGGCGAGCCAAGCTGAGGTGTCACCGGAAATATAAATAGGCGTCTGAGCGTTTACCTGCACTAACTGCTCGGTGTGTTGGTGGAGCTCCTCTAGGATGGGCAGCGTCTGCTCGGGAAGGCAGTGCTCCAGAATGCGCTGGATGACTCGGCAGCCGTACGGGTGAGTGGAGAGGGCGAAGACCTGCGACGGTTAGTCACGGTTAGTCACTTCCTTTACAAACAAGTCTGCAGGGGTGAGTTTCCGCAGAGGGATCTCGCATGCGATGACAGAGGAGGTTACAGCTCCGTCTTATCTGATGCTTTTTTTTAACATGAACAAGTGAAAGAAAATCTCAGATCTACTGTCAGTAAAACACCAAAGCATCTAAAGTGATCCCTTCTTTTAACAGTATGTTAATGTAACATTTAGCTTTTACAAAAGATGATTGTTGCCACTAGGTTGATACGTCTGTTTCCAAGGCAACTGACTGTCCCTCTGCAGGATTGAGTCTGAACTCTGACAGCAGCATATATGTATCTGTGAGCAGATGAGGGGGGAGAAAGCACACCTGTCCCTTAAAGGCTTCAATGATGAAGTGCAGCGCGTGGGGCTGGACGCATTCGATGCACTTCTGCACCACGTGGTTGCCGTTCTGGTCCTTCACGCACTTCAGCACGTGGCCGTCCAGCTCGCGCACCATCTCGCTCTGAAGGAGAGGCAGAGGACAGGAGGGAAAAAAAAAAGATGAAAGAGGGAGTGTCGCTGCGTTTGAGTCATCGGATGTGGCCAGAAGCCTTTTCACAAACTCCACTGTGGTTCACAGACCAATAAATAGCTCCAGACTCTGAACACATCTCCTTTTGGGAAATCTATGGTGGTCGATGGAAAAGAAATGAAGGATCGTCTCTCATTCAGCTACCGTCATATACGCAGAAAAACAGAAAGCAGATCCAACCAGAAACTTGAATTGTATTTAAACGTATTGAGTTTTTTTCAAATTAAACTGCGTTCAATTAAAATCATTTCAATCTTAAAGGGGCCACACCATGAAAACTCTACTTTTTGAGCTTTTAATTGTATTATACTGTTCATTCCTCCCTATAAACAACCCCAAAACGGTATTTTGATCCATTCACGCATTTTTGAATAACCCTCTAAAACCTGCACTCTTTACAGCAGCTCCTCCCATACCCACGAAAATGAGTGGGTTCTAAAGTGCTGATGTCACAGAGTGAGATGGGAGAGAGGGAAAGGGAGCAGACAACTTTCTAGTGGTGAAAGGGAACGGCAAATTAAAAGAACTGGTTTGAGCATGGATTACTGAGCAAAGGACAGTTATGCGTGAAAAGGATTTTTGATACGGAGATTAATGATGCTTCAAAGAGAAAAGGAACATTCACAGCCAGTCAGCAAATCAGAATGTTTTCATCATTTCAATAAACCCTGCATTGTTCATCTGGTGTCGTTTACCTTTTTTTACAGTATTTCACCGCAAAATGAACCCATTAGGACCCATCCCGATTCTGTCTGTGTCAAATGTTGAGGATAAACGCCCTGGCTACACAGTACATACATTATTATTTTTTTTTTTATTTGATATTTTTTTCCGTGGGGAACACACTGACGAGGACGGCTCTAGGATGACGTCATGAAAAGGGCAGCACCCTCAAGGACAGAAAGGCGGTGCGCCTCAGAGAGTTCTTTTATTTCCAGGTATGAAAACAGTGCACAAAAATAACTAATATTTCATAAATAGTTTGATTTTCAGTGTTCCAAAGGTAATATATGATCAAATATATGGATATAGTTTACTCTGAAAGATTTATATAGAATTTGCCCTTCTCATGACTGTACTCACAATAACCTGCTGATCTGAGGGGATGAACTCCAGAGCTTTCTGGATCACCCTGCAGCCGTACATCTGCAGGGCCAGGGACAGCACGTGGCCTCGAATCCTCTCGGCCAGAGCCAGCTTCTGGTCCAGGCTCCCAAACTACGACAGAGAACCAAACCTGTTAGCATACGAGTCCACATGAACGCAGGATGCATTCTACACAGAGCAAACCTCAAAGAACTTCTGGATGACGTAGTTCCCAAACACGTCCACCATGAGCTGGTAGGCCGCCTGCAGGATCTCGCTGAAGACCAGCTGGCGTTCTGCCGAACTCGCTCGCTCCAACTTTAACTGGATGAACCTTAAAGAGACGATTCAATCACCTTAATTTTCCAGACATCTGCTTTAGAGCTGTGGAAAAGTTTGATGAGGCAGATCTCCTGCTGTTCACTGGAGGATTTTAGACAAAGTTGGGATGACGGAGAAAAGACGCCGCTCTTAAATGTTTAACCTGAAGGAACAGTCCCGCCACGGGAGACGAGACTTCAGAGTGAACAAGTGATAAACGCCAGGCTGGAGATAAAAAAGCAGAGTGTTGCTGAAGAAACTGAGGGAAGAAAATGTCTGGAATGTGCAGCGTGGGCGCCTTAAGTGTTTAAATAGATTACGTAGGGAAAGCCTGCATGGTATTTGCTGGTTCCAAACCCCAGCTACTCCTGACGGCGGGTTAGAGCGGGTCTCCACGGCTCCTGCTGCCAAACTCGTTCATCTTTAGACTACATCTCTGTCATCCCTCATTCTGACTAATTCTTGATGCCTAAAGCTCTAAAAGTAGCAGGAGTGGAACTACAGTAGCTGGAAAAGATGGCGCCGTTTTTGAAATTTAGCCAGTAAATATCAGCAAAACCCAGAAACATCACATCATCTGGAGAACATTAAACTGACCAGACTTTAAGTCCGTTTGTGACACTACAGCCAAAAAGTTAAATGTTTGAGTTCAAGCTTGTTTTTCCTTTTGTGTTTTGCTCCAAGGGGATGGAAAATTGTTCTTTTGAAGGTATTTTGACACAAAAAGTCGCCGTTTTGTCACCTGCTGCCGTGCTGGTCCTGGCTGAACTCCATGATGTGGCCTGCGATGTCTCGAAGCTGCAGGTTGGGGTAGCGGTTGTTCCTGAAGTCCTCCAGCAGGCGGCTTCGGCCCGAGGGCATCACGTCCGACATGCCGTAGCGTAGCCGTGACGACGGGAACAGCTGGCTGCTGGGGGAAAACAGGGAGGAGCCCGAGCTGGCCGTGCTGCGATACTTGGCCTCTGCTCCCGGCGCCGCGGATATGAAACGACCACTGCCGTTGGTCAGGCCTCCTGTGAAGACAAACAGGTTGATTATTAACTAATTTAGTCAGATCACAGACAAAAGTACCACTAAATCTTCAGTTTACTTCTGCAACGTACATACACAGCACCTTTTTCATAATATTAAAGCAAATTGTTTTTAATTTTTGACTTTATATTGAACCGTTTGCTGTCATTTTATAGAGCTTAGCTGCAAAACGTTGATTACGTTTCCTATAATTCACTGATGTATTTTGGTTGGGTTTAAAAATAACCATTAATCCATCTTCATTAACAAGATGCCCTTTCAGTTTGTGGATTTCATGAATTTAATTATTTTTCCAGTAACAAAAACCCACTAAACTTAATTCTAATGCAATAATTCATATTTTTATTGTTGGTATTCCACTTTGACCAGTTCAAGGCGACCATAAAAAGTTTATAGTAACCAAACATAAATGGTCATAAATTAAAAACATTTCAATCTTTAATAAAACTGCAGAAAAGGGGGATTTGGTGATGATTTCTAGTTGTTTATTTGAATGAATCATGTGAAGAAAGTCAGAAAATGGGACTAACACACAAGTCTGTCAGATGCTTTTAGGGTCACTGATCAGTCGGTCACAGATTAATTCCATTTATTCAGTTTTTCTAACATTGGTCTGGTTAGACTACAATCAGCTTTCAGACTCTTGACAGATGCTGAATGAGTCACACAAAAGGCTCTTGATTAAGCTGCTCAGATTTAGTTCCTCAAAAGACTCCAGGCTCTTAAAAATGAAAAGCAGAGCTGTAAAGAATCACCAAAATGTGTCCAAAAGGTTTTCCTTCACCACAGGGTTTGTGTGCACATGGCATCAGTGAGCGGCTGAAAAACATTTAGCGCATCACCTCTTTCATGTCAGACTGGAACCCATTTTCACAGCTGGATGATACAGTTTCTCTGTTTACAAAACCTGAACAGCCATTTCTCTGTTTTTTTATATTGAATCTGATTCAAGCTTCAAACTTGCAGACTGTGGGCGGGGCTTAAACTTATCATTCCTGACACTAAAAGAAAGCTAAACTGTTGATGTGGAGTGTAGGCAGAGTAATGTATAATTCCTTATAGTCTGGACAAATGTAACAGCTTATGTAGAGCTGGGAGTCCATCTTAAAGTCTAAACTCTAATATCCTAAATTGGATAACTGTAAAAAAGAAAAAGAAAACATTTTTGAACCTATTTTAATAAATATTTCAGAAATGTCATGACATATCTCAAACTTTAGTGTTTCCTTCCCATGCCAAAGGTGGCAGGATTTTATGTCTGCCACGGACATCAGTGAAGATAAAGAAGCTCAGCGCGCTGACTTATGGGGTCCAGATAACCCCACATTTAAATGGAAACATGCTTTGTGTAGCACATGGGTTATTCAAGCAGAACCGTGAACCATTTGCTTAAAGGAAGGTTTGCTGCCGTTGAGCATCACTTAAATCAACCACGCTGAGTTTACAAACACACAGGTGCTGAATGAAAAGTCTATCCCTACTGTTGTTGGGGATTAACCTTTTCAAAATCAAGGCATGATGGCCATTTCAGTCTTCTTTTAGTGCATCTTTATATTTCCACCTTAATAACTGCTTCCCTCAAACCCAAATCCAACAAATAAAACAATTAAATAAAGTCCAAAAAAGAAATGTCTTTTTTTACTGTGGGAGTTTTATTTAAAAAAAAAAGATAAATCAAATTTTAACTTAAAATGAGAAATTCTACATTCTATATGATAACCTTAGACAATGCTTTTTTAAAATCATTTTGCCATTGACATTTTAAAAACACTGGATCTAAATAAAAATAAAATTAAATTAAGAAAATGATATTTTGGGGGGTGAAAAAAAGTTAATAAATCATATTTTAATTTAAAAAAAACAAAATTTAAAATAAAACTTCCAACCTTTTAATTAAAAAGCAGCTGATCTCTTGGGTGTTTTATTGCTATTCCTCAGAGAGCCTTCAAAATAACATAGAAACACTATTTTTTTTCCTGCCAAACACACGACCATGTCAGAAGCATGCTCAAATCTAGGCAAACAACAAAACTGTACGCAAATTTTAACATAAAACTGCAGCCAACATTTTATCTGTTCTTTACAGCTGTTAATAACATGATTTATGCAGTTTCTGTCCAGCTCCACACAGGCCTGACACTGATGTCCTCTTGATTTTGTCTACCATAAGGCTGGGCGATAAAATCTAATGTTTATATCTCAATTGATCACTAAATGTACAACAATTTAGAAATGTTGTTAATATATAAATAATAAATAAATTAATTAATTCTATTAATGAATAGTTTATTCAAAACGTTGAAAAAGTAGTCTGAGATGATGTACTAAACAAAAGCAGCGGGTACTAAATATTGATGTTATTTAAATCTGGTTTTAAGCAAAGACATGTTCACTGTCTGGAAGTGTTGGCTTGTCGACTATTCTTTGTTGGGATTCTTGAACAGCTACAAAACATTGGCTGTTTTAGAGTCTGTTGTTGGGACTGGTTAACAGATGTCACAGGGGAAAAAAAAGCATCCTTGTCAACACTTTTTCTTTTTCCGACACATCTGGCGGTATTAAAGTGACAGATCAACTTTAGTGTTCTCATATACAAATTCTCAACATAAGTTGCTCCCCTTTTGGTACAAAGTCCTCAGAGTTTAGGTGACACGTCTATCATCTTCCTCCATGTTTGTTTGATGACATAAAATAGTCCCATAAAGTGCAGAACCTTGTCGTAAAGGTTAGAATTTTACATAAAACAACAGATACTTTCTATCATCTTGACGGTATGCATCGTCATACCACCCAGCCCTCGTGGGCACAGGACTGTGATCAGTTCTTCTGCTCTGGGGAACTCCTGTTTCTTCTACAAAGCTGACACACCATCTCCACTATGACGCCTTTGTGTGTCACAGCTGCAGCTGCATGGCTCTGACATTTAAAACCATCTCACTGTTCTCTTCAAAACACACCAAATCTCTCACATATCTCCGCTCAAAAAGCTTTTCAGTTACCTCACTCGGCCGACAAAATCTGCCTTGAATTTGAACCAGAAACATAAAATGTATGATTTTGGTAACTTTTGCGGCCAAATGTCCATTTGGGTAAAAAAATTACAAAAAAATGATCCATCAAAATCTTGAAAACAAAGAAAGTTGTTAACTGGCATTTAGATTGAACCCCTAATTTAAAAATTAGTTCAAATGTCTTTAAACGACCAGAAACGCCATTAATCGGTGGTGATTTGGTGGCTTTCGTCGACTCCTGAGAATCTAACTCGATAAACAGCTCTAACTTGTATCTGTAAATACTTCAACTGTATTCATAAAAACCTTTGAGCTTTTTAATGTGTTTTCTGTCTTGAAGTGGATACAAAGATGTTGAGACACTAATTGTAACGTTGGTACACGAGTGAACTCATGTACAAACATCAAAACAGACGTTTATGAGGCATCATTATGGCTGAACAGAGGGTGTGGATGCATGAGGAAAATCTGGAACACTCAGATGATGGAGCAACACCTCACTCTACAGAAGCTTGTGCAGGTTTAAGAAAGGCACACAAAATGTTGCCTCACATCAACAGACTGCTGTTTTTTTACTTAAAATGAAAACATTTGCTTTTTTGGATGCACTGATAAAGCAAAGCCTGAAAGAAAGCCAAAAGAGACTTACCAAGGTTGAGATTGGATGAGGAGCTGTGATTGGACAGGGAGGGTGGAGGTGTCAAGGAGTGGGACGGCCCCTGGTTGGGTAGAGGCATGCCCACTGGTCCAGGAGATGGACTGAAGCCCAAGGTGCCGTTATAGAAACCACCAATAGGTGTAGTAAGACTGGAGGGCGTGCGCTTGTACAGCTCACTGTTTCCTGTTAAAGAGTCCCGTCTGGAACCGCTGCCACCACTCGAGTTGGCCACTAGAGGGAGACAAAGAAGTGACAGATTGATGTCTCACAGGGACAGTGAGAATTTGTTTTTTAATCTATTAATAGAAAATCTGCATTCAGAGGTATGTGTTGTTACCTGCAGTCCCAAAGCCTCCCAGAGTGGCCCCAAGAGTGGCCCCGAGTGAGGATGAGGCAGGCTGGCTAAAGCCCAGGGAGGCGGAGCCTGGGCCAGGCTGAGCGGAGCCTTGTGAGAAAAGCGAGGAGCTTTGGGAGGAGGAACTGAGGGACGAGGAGCCGTAGAAAGAGCTCCCCCCAAGAGCACCACCGGGGCCGCCCTGCTGCTGAGGCTGCTGGGACGTCATGGCACGGAACGGGCCGTTAGCACCTCCTCCCAAACCGCCGTTGGCACCACCTGCTGAGGCTGCTGCAGCAGCAACTGGAGGAAGTGGAAGGACTAAATAATTAGCAAGCACACTGTAGAGAGCGGCTTCAAATAAAAACAGATGGATTGGTGGAAATTTCACAGAAATATCAACACTAAAGAATTAAAGTCTCATGATGTTCTAATTGAATACTCGGGATAAGAAGAAGAAGAGTCAGAAATGCATCTGCAGCTGGTGGTTTTACCTGCTTGAGCTGCAGAAGGAGATATGATGACAGAGGCCGGAGCCATGAGGCGCACAGGCCCACTCCTGGCTCCGGTGTTGACCACCAAGGCTCCTGTTTGATCATAGTAAGCTGCAGGCGCCAGCACCGGATAACCTAAGACAACAGAAGTCAGGATCAGGAGATCTCCTGTGCAGACAAACTGAAACCTGTGCACAGGGTTTTCAAATAAAAAAAAGATCAAATGATCGGTAACTCACCAGGGACTCCTGCAGCTAACCCCTGTCCAAAGGCAAGAGCCGAGTTTACAGCTGCTGCTGCAACCAGCTGGTCGTTCTGCTGCCCCTGCTGACCCTGGCTGGGGGTCAGAGGGCGCTGGTTTCCTCCGGCTCGCATCACCTGTACAAAGCACAATGAAACAGTGAGATCTGCCATATCTAAAAGTGAAGACGTTTAACATCATCTGGACACTGATTCAACATGATGGTGATGATAAGAAGCGGGTAGTTACATTTTCCTGCAAAAAGCTTCCTGGCAGACTGACCTGCTGCTGGTTCTGCTGGCCTTGACCTGCTGCTTGCTGATTGGCTGAATTGTTGGCTGCAGCCGCCTGCTGTGGGAAAAGGTTAGCCGGGTAGACCCCCCAGGGAGTCACACCATAGTACTGGGGAGGCATTACTGCTGGGCCTGGAAGCAAACAAACACAGATTCAAGCATCCACCGTCTTCATGACTCAAACCTTTACAGAGTCAGATCTACGCTCACCGAGGGTCGCTGCTGCCGCCAGTCCTGCAGCGTAGGGGTCCGTCCCTGGTGGGGCAGCACTGATGATGTAAGGATTGGGCACAAAAGCCGGAGCCAGGCCTGGAATGAGCGTGAAGAGAAAATGAACATTACATCACGTGCTGGGACCATTCTGGAGTGGATAATCCAATTATACTCAGCTGCTCTAAAAGAGCATTGCCTCATGGAAGCAATCACCAGATGTGGAATAAAAACTGAAAACATCATCACAACAGAAAACACACTTATGATCCAACAACCAAAAAAACCTTTGGTAACACTAGATGAGGTGCTGCAAAACACTGAATATAATGTTGATAAAAACACTTAATACATCGATTAGTCTTTTAAGCAGTTTATTAACAAGGTATTTGTAGACAATGGCTCCACTTTAGATGTTAATAAATCTTACCAAGTATCTTAATGAACCCAATTCTGCTTATTGTGCCAATTAATTTCTCACTAACACCCTATAAACACATTAATAATGTTTGTTAATGTGTTAATGAAGATCGTTATGGAGTCTTATTATAAAATGTTACCCAACCTTCAAACATGTCAGCTGAAATGTTGATTTATTGGTTTTTACTCTTTGGAACTGATGAAGAATACCCAGGAGCGTCCTGCCGAGCGGCTGCGGGATCCCCATAATAAATCTCAGTCTAAATTAAACATCAACTTGTTTTAATATTCTGTGATTGAGATTTTATTGAATGAAAGAGAGAATATGATACTTATTTGTAGTTTTGGACAAAAGCGATCTTTTATTTTAATAAATTTAATAAGTTATCAGTCAGCTATTAGAAATCCAATAACGAAGAAGAGAATCATCCTTGTATTTTGGATGGAGAGCGACAGAATCGGTTCAGAACAATCACCAGCACTGTCTAAATGTTGAAGAAACTCCGCGGTACACGGCAAAAGTCCTGCCCGTCGTCGTTGCGGGAGGCAAGCATTTCACCCTGAATACAGAGGAGGAAGCAGGAGCCACCTGAGAGCAGATTCCAGCCGAGCAGAACACCTGAAATCCATCTGGATCAAACTGTGCTCCAAAATACTTTTTCTTTTATTCTTAGCCACTGACACAGTTGGGAAAATTCGAGGGAAAAAAACAGAATTCCAGGATCCAGAAGACAAATTCAAGCTGAAGCCAAACAGGCAGACTGAAATGTAGACAGCATGACATCAGAAAGGACACAGTATAGATGTATGAAGTCTGACTTCCCTTTATGTGTCAACTGAACGGAAACTGTTTATACATGTGGCACAAAGAAATCTGTGAATTTCACATGGACTTTTTTTCTGTGCGTTTTCATTCAAAAACATGTTAATTAGCTTCTTGAAAACAGATTTTTTTTGTTTAGTTTTTTTTTTTAAATTACACCTAAAACTTTCACTCCATGTTGTAAAAATGACTCGAACATTTTTGGCGTTTCCACAGCTAAATGAAGCATGTCTTCCCTGACAGCATTTTCCATTTGTGTATGGTTTTGTCTCTAGAGCGTGAAAACAACATGGAAAAAAAAGTTAGGTGAGGTCGGGCTGATTAAAATGATACCAAATAAACAAGCAAAGTAGTCATTCACATTGAAAATACAGAGGTAAATTTAAAAGCAGACAAAGCTTTATGTTCCAAAAGGGTTCATGTGTTTTTCCCAAATATTTTGAATGATTTCAATTACACAACCATTAAATTCTAATAAGAGCACCATGTAAAACTGAAATTTCTGTACCAAACCACAAAGAAAGACAAAAGTCCTTTACTAAAGGACTTTTTTTAATACTGTAAAAACATTAAAGCACAAGTAAAATGTTTTGAATCAAAACACAGCAAAAATAGGTCAAATTATAATGTGCTCAACATAAATCATGTGAAAAGATGTATATGATGTATATGTTTTAAAAACACTATATATTTATGTGTATATATACTAGTAATAGTAAATAAATGTCGATGAAAAGTAATAAACTTTAAATTTGAGATGTGCGCTTTAGTGACGGATGGAAAAAGGAGCTGGAAGTGTGAGCCTGAAGCAGAATTTGGTAAAAGAAACCCAATCGAATATATTCGAGAAGAACAAAGGTTTGCTCGCTTTGGGATGGAAAACAGAGACAAGTCTTCATCCTGAGTTATGCGTCACTCCCCAAAAACACGAAGACAAAGTTCAAACAAGTTCAGAAGTGGTTCAACTTCCTTGATTTTACCTTCAGAGAATCATAAAGCTAATCTAACTTAATGGAAATTGCCAAATTGTGCTCATTCTGTCAAGTCGTGAGCTAAAACATTTCAATCCTGAAGTGAAAAGCAAAGTAAAAAAGTATCTTGCATTTTCCCAAACACTTACCGATGTGAGGCTGCTGTGCAGCTGCCAGTGCGTACTGCTGTTGCTGGGCTGCTGTTAGCTGCTGCACGGCGAGGGCATTGTTTCTCTGAAACAGCTGCAGTAAAAAAAAAAAAAAAAGAAACCACAATTTAAGGTCAGCTGAGCTAAGCTTTTTGCAGAATCAATGACAAATGACTGCATGCCCGATTTTCAGCCCTTACCTGCTGCTGGTTAGTGTAATCAAACAGACCCACTGTGGGGGCAGAGTCCATGGGCATCTGGGAGTTGTAGTCAAACTGAAGAGGCTCCATCACTGACTCCATGGGGTCCATGGTGACGCCGCCTTGTTCCACACTAGAGAAGTCTTCAGGAGGTTTGGGACCACCACCGCTCCCCAGGGGTGTCAAGCCCTCAGCCCCGACCCCCCCAGGACCTCCCAGCAGATCCCCCTCGGGGCCTGGCGCAGACATGTTGCCTGGGGGACGACTGCAAGAACATTGGAAATTCTCATTTCTCACCTGACGGCCGACAGATATGCACACTGCTCTGGTGTACGACATTCTTACCCAAACTCCTTCACGTCAACATCCAGGCCGTTCTGCACGGGCAGCCCGTTGGGGTTGATGACATCACTAATGACGTCGCCGATCACATCGGCTTCACCTTCTGTTAACTCTTTCAGTTTCTCTCCTTCAAACGACTTTGGTTTCTCCCTCTTCTCTTCTTCCACCTCGCCGTCCCTCTGCCCCTGCGTCACAGAGAAAAGACAAACGCCACTTCAGATGAAGCAGAACTACAGCAGCGCTTCCGCCAGTGACAGATGATGAACACACAAAGCGAGGAGGAAAAGCAGCAGGCTGAAGAGAAACTGAGACAACAATCATCCTTGTCTGGCTGGCGGGACAAACAGAGTCCCCTATCTGATGGATTGTTTCATAACATTTCTTTAGAAAGCCACAACAGGAAGCTCCAAAGACACCAAGAGGGAAAAATACCAATATGAGACTTACATATGGTCCTTTTCTGAGGCAGGAATCCAGTTTGTCGGCCGGCGAGGAGGACAGCACATACTCCACCATGCTAACTCCCAGCCCTCCACTTTCAGACCGCGGTGACATTACAGAGCCCACCCCCACTTCACCTCCTCCATGGAAACCCTGGCCTGGTCGACGGGACACCATGATTGGCTGAGACACCGAATGATCTGTCACAGTAGAAGCAAACACTATAACACAACAGTAAAAATATACAGCTAACTGATTATTAATGCTTTAAATATGCAAAATCCAAGCAACAAAATATACTTCAATCTATACAATAGTCCAAATGCCACTACTGTATTTGACACAAAAGAGTTTTTTGTTTAGTTTTTTTAATCATCTCTGCTAAATATCAATGTTCTTTATGTCAAGTCTACAGGAGAAACACAAACAAGAATAAAAACTCATCAATTGGAGGAAAACTGGACATTTTGTAAAGTTTTGCCAATAACTTCAAGCCTAACGCTGATGACTATATATACCTGAGGCCCCCCATGCACTGTCCCTCCACTGATCCAAGAAAATCCCTTTTGGTCCATCTTTCCCAGAGTCATCCGTCTCCCAGAACTTCTTTCCTGTTA
>NC_050522.1:17128831-17149607 GCF_002922805.2 Oryzias melastigma | reverse complement strand
TGAAAAAATGTTTAGATCATGTTAAACTTAAAAACAATGACCTAATTAAAGGCTTTAATCCAGTTGCAAACCTTTAATTAAAAATAAAAGACCTAAAATGGACACCAGAGACCTTTTCTGTTGCTTTATTCAGACTGAAGATAATGATTTTGAGACCAACAAACTGAAGTATTGACAGATTTGATACCTCTTGAAGATTTTAAAGCTTTATTTGTATTAGCACAAAGCCAATTAAACAATCATGTAAAATTATGTCACTTTTTCCCCTGAAACTTTATGGGTAATTAAGTATCCATGGCAGCACTCAAAAAAAGTCCTTAAACTGATTTCTAAAATGTGGATAATGAACCGCCAAATTTTGATAGATTGGTTCAGTAATTGAAACGTTAATATGTATTAAAAACATTTCAGCATCTTGAGCCTTCATCACTAGGCTGAGCAGAAACTGTCACGAGCTTACCTCCCCCATAGCACGACCTTCCAAAGCCAGAGCCTGGAAGTCATGGTTCAGCTCGTCCATGGACCGCACCTGCATACAGGTGGTCAAAATGGAAAACTGTTATTAAAACATTTACATTTTTAATAAAGTATCAATCATAGTTTATCCAAAATACCACTTGTATCTAATTTACTTTTAACAAATATATACTTGACTGTTTTTTAGGTATTATTTTACAAGTCCAAACAGCATGAATAGATGCAAGCATACCTGACTATCGTGGATGTTGTCTCCAGTGGGCCAGCGGTGTTTTCCCGGCTGCTCGCCGTGTTGACGCTGGAAGAAATAGTCAACCATGGCGTCATCTTGGGAGCGCCCGGCACCCGCTACACCCTACAGGGGAACACAAGCATGCACGTTTATACACCCCTCAAAAGTTTCTGAATAAAGTAACAGCAGTGAAGAGCAAGGGTGTCAAACTCAATCGCAAAAAGGGCCAAAATCCAAAACACACAGTAGGTAGCAGGCCGAACAGGACAAATATTTATTGAATACATAAAAAAAGTTAAAACTTTAAAATGTAACTTTTTAAAAATAACAATATGAATGAAAACAGACAGGGATATTATTACAGAATAAATCAACCAACATTTTAAATAACTTTCAACATTTTGCTCTCCAGAAAATATATACTCAATAAAAATTGGGATGTTACATGATAAAATCGAGACGTTGATAATAGTGATAGTATAAAATGATCTGGAGGCCTGAATATAATTACCCTGCGGGTCAAATCCGGCCCCTCGGGCCTTGATTTTGACAAGTCCCCCAGAGGGATTCCAAGGTGTCCCCAACAGAGAAAGACATAGGGCAAATCAGGATTCTTCCCCTTCTCCCTATACCCCACTAAATGTAGGAGCATTTGGAGTTTTAGTGTTGTCTGAAATGTTTTTAAGGGGCAGCCATAGGGACTTATGACTGTATATCTCCCCTACGTCACGCTGTGCCGTGGAGGAGAAACATTTTTTTTTTTATGTGGCTGTTCTCTGAAGCACAGTTTATATTTAAATGTAAGTAATGACTTTTTGTTTTAGCATGACTTTCTAAAGTTAAAAAACAGATGTTATGGATTTCCCCGAGCGCTGGCAGCTATCTGCTAACGTAGATGACTATTGATGACATCACTGAGGGTTAGTAATGTCCAAATTTGAAGACACCATTTTTCCACAACTCTCGGTTTGGAGGTCTAAATGTAGAGGTGAGAAGAAGTCAGAGGGGTGGGGGAAGAATTCGGATTCGGCCTTAGTTTCTCCAGTACATCCCGAGTCTTGCACAAGGGTCTCAGTTCAGTGCAAAATTCTGGAACACCTTCCCAGGAAGATGTCCAGAAGGCAAATGGATTAGATGCTTAAGCCACCTCAGTTACTGTAGCTCCTTTTAATGTGGAGGAGCAGGGGCTCTACTCTGAACTCCCCTCCGGGTGACTGAGCTTCTCACCTTATCTCTAAGGGAGAATCCAGCCATCCCACAGAGGAAACACATTTCGCCCAATTGTATTTTGGAGATTTGTAGTCTTTCAGTAATAACCCAGAGGTCATGACCATAGGCGAGAATTGGAAGCTTCACTTTCTGACTCAGCTCCTTCTTCCCTACAACAAACCACTACAAACAACCATATAACAATGGATGCAGCACCAATCCACCTGTTGATCTAATGTTCTCGTCTATTTTTGAAAAAGACCCTAAGATACTTAAATTATCCCAACCATTTGACACTCAGCCACAAACCACCCAAACGCATACTGGACGTTCTGGCTTGAGGAACTAAGGGTGGACTTCATCCACCCTTGGCCCGTTGCTAGTGGAGCTCTTCCACTATCACAGTGACTTCACCTCAGGTGTAGGACAGCCTCACCCCAGAGCCCCCAGCTTCTGCTTCCTTTACAGAGGGCAGGTTTAGAGGGTCTGACAATATCCTAAGTCAAAGTCAGCAATTTCCCATCTGCACCAAAAATAGTTCCTGCAGAAAACTGATTCCCTCTCTCAAGGAACCGGACTATTGCCAGAATCTCTTCAAGACTGGCCAATAATTCATCTCCAAGACCCTAACAAACTTCTCCCAGAACAATTTCTTTCCTCCAAAACTTCCCAAGACATAGCTTGCTTAGACTGCCAGAAGCAGCCCGACACCTCCGGAGTCCCAAAAGCCAGTTAGGTTCAGAAGGACTCCTTCAGCTTGATGGGATTCCTTATTTCTGATGTCCACCACTGAAATCAGGGAAATGCCACTGCCAACATGCTCCAGGAACAGTCTTGAACACTACCAGTGAATCCAACTCACCACCAGGTAGTGATTGGTGGATAACCCATTTCTTTACTGACAAGACACACGGCTGAAGATCCTTTGGTGAGACGCTCCTTCATAGCAGGTACGCATTGCAAAACTGGCTGTCGTAAGCACCAATGTGCATGGCAGCTACCTGAATTATTTCATTTTTATTCGATTGTTTACAACAATTTTGCATGAAGTAGTGGCACTGCTGTTTATGTTTAATATTGCTAACACTCAATTTTACAGATAGTTCAAATTCAATCCTTGTCAAAGACATAATATTACTGATTTCAGCAATGTTGCTCAAAAGTGTCTATTCGTTTTGTATTATTTGCTGCACAAAATGAGACATAAGTTGTGTATTATGACTGTGTTCAAGCTAAAAAATAAATGGGGAAATATTTACCTCAAAAATATGTGTTCTTCTAATTATTATATTATTAGTGATGATTTTTACCAATCATCGCAGTATCGCAATATAATCGATAATGTGAGACATGTATAGCGTATCGTATAGTATTGTTAGTTACCCAGTGATTCCCAGCCCTACATTTATATAATTCATATAAAACAGTCTATAATCACTGCTAGCTCCCGGCTAACGCTAGCTATTGCTAGCTGCAGCTTATTCTTTCCACACATCGCGGTGGTGAATTTTTAAATGGCTTGTGAGATTTGTTGTGTTAAAGCTCAACATTATTTCCATCCTCGTGACACTTCTGTTGAACAAATTTTCCAATCAGCAGGTGAGTCGTTGGTCTCAGACACATTTAAAGTATGAGCCCACTTGGGCATGCGCTGCGACGTGACATCACTTACATGCAACAGAAGCTTGCAGGATGGTTTGGGTGAGCTGACAAGTTGTAACACTAGTAAAACAGAGTGGCTGACCATCTGTCCATTTTATTGGCAATTTTTTTTCTTAGCGGAATTATCAGCATCATGTCATACTGTCCACTATAAGCAGATAATTATCAGTAACCGATATTATCGCGCAACCTTTGTTAAGATTACTCCCAATTACCCTCTTCCAGGTGACATTCGTTTCCCACATGGACAGTGAAGCCCCCCAGGAATACAATGGAGCCCCCTATTGGGACACCGTATAGTTCCCCTCCAAGAGACGCAAAGAAATCTGGATTGTCTGACCTGCTGGTCAGTCAGCTTGACGGCTGAGCTGGGGGCTCATGAGTAACCCATCTCCCGTCTGCCATCTCTCACCGTGAGCAACAATCATAGCACTTTAGTATCATTTTAACACACTCCAAAACACAAGTCAATATAATTTCAATTGTAGGCCATAAATGGCATAAAAACAAATTAAAGATATTACACTTTGTTTCAGAACCACAAGATTCTACTACTGTTTTTTTTTTATCTCTGAGTGGATCCTCTCTCTAGTTGTGATTCTCGACTTCGGTGGTGTGGCTAATATCTTAGCCACATGGCAACTCAATGCTACAACAAAAACAAAAAGACACTGCCAATACAAACACAGTTTGTCAGTCATGTTGTAATGGTTAACATGAAAGCCTGAGAGCTGAGAAAGCCAAACTATTCAGTAGAATCTGTCTCAAGATTGTAGCAACTAAGAAAAGCAGCAAAACAAATTAATTTGAGAACTGTAAACAGACCCACGGGCAGCAATAAAACCCTCTGTTTTCTGCCATATTTCTTAGGGTACAAAAGAACAATATCAGAAAGAAATTGCAAATGTTGCAATCCGGTAAAGATATGAAAGCCATTCATACAGTGGAAAAGCCTAAGTTTATCTATGAGGGGAAATATTTGACCCTTGATAAGCCAAAAGTATTTTTCAAAAGTAGCCCTGCCTTTGGTGCATATTGATGCAATCTTATTATTGGCACAAGTAAAACTAAAACCTGTACAGCTAAAAACAATGGAGGTATTTTTTTTTAATAATAGTTATACGTTCTATTAAACAATGATTGATTTAGGGTTATTTCCCTTAGCTCCAACATTGTGGAATGCAGAAAACATTGCATCAGAGCATTTTTAAAACATGACAGTCATTTAATCGAATAGTGAAAATGTTAAACAACAAAAATAAACCAAAAACTAAATATCATATACAGCGAATAAACCTACTTAGAAAGTTTTTCTTTTGCTTAGTTAAATAACCACAGGGTGCAAATAAGTTTGTATTCTTTGCACTTCACATTTATAAAGCTCAAAGACAGCAATTAAAAATGATAAAGGAGGATTCCTGCAGCTTTATGGTATTGTATTTTTCAAAGCACATTTAAAACAAACGATAAAACCCTAAAGTGGTTTGATTTATGAGAACTTCCAAATTGAAATCTAAATTTGTCCCAAAGCTTGGAGTGTAAGCTGTTGGAATACAATCTCTCTGGTAAAAAAAATATTAACACCAAGTACAGCTACAAAAAAATTGAAAGACGCCTTTTGTAAATGTTGTTTTCATGCTCCGTTTACTTCAAATGAATATTCATATTGGGGAACGTTGATGGATAGAAGAGAGGAGAAATGTCATAGCTTGAGAATTGTCACTCACCTGCAGTCCCTCTGGACCTACCATCTGAAATGCTTGCCGTTTCCCTGCTCAAACATACCTGCCTTTATCAACTGTCGTTTTCTAACTTTTGCATAACTTGATGATGAACTGAATCAGGTGTGTTCAAGCAGGTTGACAGAGTTATTGGCTACTGAGGACTGCAGTTGAGAAACCTCACACTAGAGTACAAAACAGCAAAAAAAAAAGTTGAGCTGAGCAAGAAGATTACTATGTAGCAGTGTCTTCTCATCCATGATGGAGAGTAGCAACAGCTATCAACAATCTCTTGCCACCTTCAGCTCAAAAACACAATCAAGCACAACACAATGGATCCCAAACTGATGTCAGGCATGCGGGTGGGCATTACCTGCTGGCTGGGGGGTGTGGCCTGAGGGGTCTGTCCAGTTGGGGGGGCATGTCCACCGCTGCTCAGCACCACAGGCATGCTGGGAGATGTACTTCTATGGTGGGGGCTGAATGAATCCTGCCAGAGCACTGCTTTCCTCTTAAACACACACACACTGCTCATTCCACCACGGCCTGAGAGGAGACACGAAGAAAATAAAGAGTTCAAAATACATAAAAAAACAATGGATAAGATATGGTAGTGTCAAAGTGCTGCACAAGACGTTCAGCACACATAAAGGTTAATGCAAAGAAGTAATAGTCAGTGTCAACAACCTGATAAAATGCAATCTGTATTTTGGAAAACCTTTCAACCTTTACTATGTGGTTGATTCAGCACCACGTTGTGTCACTCCTGTCTTTTGCAAGAGTCGCACAGTTTTGGGTCTATGTGTTCCTACACGGAATTTCCAAGTCTTTGTAATTTTGCAGAGCAAACATCAGTAAATTACAGAGCCAATCCCCCCCAAAAATGTTGCAAACAAGAAACAGCTCTCTTCCCACCCACCAAATCCTATCAAAGGTCTAAATGGAAAGAATTGAATTCTGAGGGAAAACCCTCCTTTCAGCTGAAGTATGAACTTCTTAACTTTTTCATAACACAGGGAGCTTCTCTCTTAAGCTACGTCCACACTCTTGAGTTTTACTTTAACCATTTACAGGGCAGCTTCGACCCTCAAAAACAGCTGCTTTGCAAGAGTTGCAATGTCAGAAGCAAACAAAATGGACTGTGCTCACATTAACTTTTCTTGAGATCTCAATGTTCCTTTGTAATTTTGGCGTGCTACATCAAGAGGTCATATTTTTTGAAGAAGACAGTAACAGCGATTTCTGGAAAACCAAAGACATTCTTAAGACTGAGTTTTAAACACTGTGGCCCACTGTTTTTCCTTCAACTGTAGTGTAATCCAACTATTTTTTGGAATTCTGCTGCTAGTCATGTACCTAGGAACAGTGGTCCACAACACTTATTTAGCTCAATTTAATGTCAGACAATACTTTCATGGACTAGATTGTTATAGTGAAAAACACTGCTTCTAAATGTCTGGAGAGATTTGACAGAAGATGAAGATTCAATACAACAAAGTTGCTAATTCATGGAAGACGTTTCTGATTTGTGAAAATTCAAGATACTTAATCAGATGCCAACTTAACCTGGTTGGAATTTTAAGATGCAGTGGATAAATACTAAAAATAAAAAGATGCAAATGTGGTAATTTCTAAACATGATAGGTAGGGCAGGGCGATATGGTCACAAAATAACATCTCAGACTTTATTCACACTGACTTTATTTTCTGATTTAAACAGTTTTTTTTTTCTTTCGTCCTTCCTGTACTTTCTGTAACAAAATTTACAAATGACAGAATATATTCAACTTTGCATTCTATTTTATCGTCTCCTTTGGATGTTTCCCTGAACATAACTAAATACAAGCTGTAGAATGCTTGTAAAACAATGTGGCAGGTGTTTTATCAGCTGCTGCTAGCTTGAGCATCTCATAAAGAGAAACACTTCTCGCACTTGATGAAGTCTCTGTCTAAGGTGAAACAAATTCATTGTACCCCACTTTTGATAGCAATAGCATTAAATAGATTTTGAAGTGTGAAGTTCGTCGCTCCATGTCAGAAGTCACAAAACCAAATCAGTTCCATATTTCTGAAGGAAGATTATCTTAGCTCAGGGGTGTACAAAGTCAGTGCTTGAGAGTTGGTGTTCAACATGTCTTCCAACCAACCTGCCATTGAAGCTCTTTATTGGCCAAACGCAACCTGATCCAGGTAATAAGCAGCAGATGAAGCAGGGTTTTTGGAAAACAAGCAGGTGGCCGGCTCTTGAGGACTGACTTTGGACACCCCTGTCTTAGCTAGTCGCTTTTTAAACGTGGCACAGAACGGGAGGGCAGACCTTACAAACAACGGAAGTCCAAAATCACTAGACTAGGGCAGATTTTTTCCAAAAAATAAATAATCTTTAAAACAAAAATTTTAATTTATCAATAAAATCAATCTATGACCCAGCACTAATAACAGGAAACATGATTCCACAGAGGTTTTTTTTTACCTTGATTAGCAGTGACTTAGTAACATAATGGAGTTGGTTGTTGCACATCATGTATATTGAGCGCTTTTTGTTTGTCCAGTGCATATTTATTTTTCTTTGAAGTTGAAGGATTTTCTTCAGTTTCTTCATCGGCTCTTTTCTGCACAAAGAAACTTTCAGAAGACGTTTGTTTTTTTGTTAACTTTGGTGTGTCGATTTAACAGTCCAAGCTGGCACTTTAACCCTTGTGCTATCTTATGGGGTCCAGATGACCACCACCCTTATATTGATGAGTGGTCTCTCCCACGGACACCAGTGAAGATTAAAAAAATCCTTGAAGAAAAAACTAAAAGTTCAGAACGCTGTCTTGTGGGGTCCAGATGACCCCACTTTGAATGTACACATGCCTTGGATAGCACATGGGCTATGAATGGAGCAAATGTATTCAAGACACGCAGCTCAGAAAAACCTCTCGACATAAAACAAGAAAGTCAAATAAATGTGTTGGAGAGAATCTGGTTTTCCAAATTCAAATGTGGGTCAGAATAAGTTTATAAATAAAAAGTATAAATAATAAAGGAAGTTTAGCTGCAATTAAAACTCGAAGGATTGACTAATTTTTCTCTAAAAGTTGATATCGGTCAGTGGTCGCCCAGACACATTTCGAGATTGCGCAGTGGCAGTCCAGTGACAGGCGGTGATAACGCCATTACAAACTCAAGTGGACGATGTGTAAATGTCTCCACCAGCCACCCTGTAGCCTGGGGGTACATAAAAAGCGTGCCATTCTACATACCTCACTCCCACCATCTACATTCATGACAATTTTCTTAACCCCTTAACACCTGAATTTATTCCCAGCTATGAAAAAAGATATTCACTTGTGTTTTTGCCTTTAAGCAAATGCTACATTTAGGTAATTTTAAAGCTAATTTGCTTTGTCGCATATTTGAGACAACAGGCATTTAGGCGTTAAGAATCAGGTGCCTGCATGAAATCTTGAAGATTCTCCCAATGCCTTCCTATTGTGTAGTTGCAACCACAGCATAGCTAAATTGCATCTAATTTGGGACTAGACCAGAGTATGTGTAAAAGTTTGGAGTTTTAAGACATTTACAAATATGGCACATATTAAGAATAGAAAACCCTGTGCTTTAGAATTGAAAAGACTGAACAGTCGGTACACTTAAGAAGTGGGATCTAAGTTTGTCAAAGTTAGGACCCGTCACTGTTAAGATCCAGCAATACTTTTTTTTTTTCCAAAAAAACACAAGTGTTTTCTTATGGAACTAATGAAGTTTGGCACCTTTTGTCTCCTTGTAGAACAACTTAATGAGAAGATTAGGTGGAAGAGCCTGCTTACTTAAAACTGTGCATTTGCCTGAGGGGCAGAACTGTGTCCAAACCTTGTAAAAAGAGGGATAGGATCTTAAGCCGACACTTTGGAACACTGAAATGCCAGAAAGGCTTTTTTTAAAGGTGTATTTTACAAGCAGCACAGTTAATGGGATAGTTTGCCCTTTGTCTTATCTGTTTAGGTGTGTATAAACAAGCAACTTGACTCTCAAAGCGATTTAATCAAGTTAGAATGACCAGGTCTGAAATATACATTTATAAGGATACCAAAAACTATTTACACATTGCATACACTTACTTATTATATTAAGTACAATGGTATATTGACGATATGACAGGATTGCCAAATCTCAATACAAAAAGAGAAATCAGAATTAAATTCAATTGATCATATCCGTATCATAGTAGTAATTATATTCAGCTATAAAAGCACAGAAACAATAGTGTACTTTGTTCTTGACAACTTTATCATGGAAAGTTAAAAGAAAACTGCAAATGTATTTTTGCGATTTAATAAATAATATTTTTAAATACAGTCGGGACTTGGTGACATTTATCAACTTTTAGACATCAAAAGGGATCGCACTGACAGTTCTACGTCTCCCAAATGCAAAAATAAATCAAGATGCTTATCTGTACTAATGTTCCCAATATGTGATAGTAAATAAAAGTCTGTATTTATAAAAAAAGTTATAAAAATGTGAATCTTTTTAAGACTGGGTATTGTAAACTGTGGTCATGTTTGTAAGCTTTACAACTCAACAAACAAAGACAAGAAAAAAAAAACGTGTTTAAAAAAAATACCAAGCATGTGCACAGACAGGATTCCTAACTTTATTTGCAGGACCTGGAGACAACCTTGTGTCCTAATTTTGCAAAGGTCAGTGGGGTGCTTGTTACTTAACATGGATAAACAGCAAAGAAGAATACTTTTATAGCATAGAGGAGGTATTAGCCGGAGGAAATTAGGAATGGTGTTCAGAGAAGGGAAAAAAAGGATTGTAATAATTTGTGTTACAGACTCTGTTTATCCAGCAAGTTCTAATCTCTGTTAACGTGATCAGGTTCCCATTTACTGTCCCCATAGGCCAGGAGGAAATGATATGCAGCTCTTTTGCCACAGAGCCATCTAGTAATTACCTTTGTGAAAGACGGTGTGACACTTTGAATCTTCAAACACATGCAGTTTCACTGGTGATGCCAAACACGCCACCAAAACCAGACAGGCAGGAAGAGCCCACAAGTGTAACCCGTCCTGTTCGAAGTAATCCACTCCTCATCAATCCACAACCAAAACCTTGGGTCTCCATTGCTATGCTCCTGCTCGAATGTTAGTCAGAGAAACACCCGGAAATCAACCGCATTTCCACCCCCCTAGACGAGAAGCGCGCACGGCTCGGTGTGCGAAGAGTTGAAGTTAGCACCCGGAAACAGGCACTTGTCCCGTGGTCCGGCAGGGTTAATCATTCAATACCCCGGGATCAAACCACCGCATACCGTGCAGACAGGGGTGTGACAATACAATCGGGCAACCTCCAGCTAACGTGAGATAACGTCTCTCAGCACCAACCGGGACAAATTTCAAGTATTACATTGACACATTAAACCGCAAATGATCGACGACGAATGCTTTTTAGAAATCATGCAACTGTTTTCATGTAGCAGCTAACAGTCTGAGACCTGTTACGGAGGGTTTGCTATCCGTCTCTACCAACAATAACACGGCCTCCAGTCACAAGCTCGAACCGACAGCCAAACAAGGGATTGACTGGAGGCTTAGAAGTGTTTTAGCCTCCTCAGAAAATGTCAGTTTTGACGGTAACGTGCACCGGGAGGTCTCCACCTGTTCCCCAAAACCCGCAGCCTCACCGGTCCCCGTGACGCGGATGCTAACAAAGGCCCAAGAGCTGTCTGGAGCGGAAGACCGACACAACGAGAGGAAGGAGGCAGGCAGCTGAAAGGGAGGCAGCCGCTTCGGCGTCTCCGAACACTCCCCATTTACTCACTCTCAGAGCCCCCCGGAACGACAATTTAAACACCGGGGGTCAGATAACAAATAGCTCACGCAACCGCGTCCCGAGAGACGTTGATACTCACCGGCGGAGAGGGTGGATGGTCACGGATTTCGGCCCCAGCTTGTCTCTGACACCCCAGGCTTTCACTCCGACAACATGGCGGCTCAACGGAGGAGCAGGCAGCAGCGCTGCATGACGGGAAGGGATGAGAGGGAGCGTACGGTTCATTGCGCCATCCAGGAGGCGAGGGGGGGTCACGCAGCCCTATGGGGGTGTTCATTCAAGATCGGTCCCTTTGTTAACCGTGCAGTCTGTTTAAGTGCCCGGTGTATTTGTTATGGTTACTCTTTGACCTCATTATCACGCACGTCAATGAAGGATAAGAGATATTTTTTGGCGCCATAATATTAAGAAGTAAAAAACCTGGTGGTGTGTCCAGAATATTTGTATATGTTCAAGGTGGGCTATATTAAAGTTTCATTAAAAATGTTATACCCTCATAAAGACAGTTTTAAACTCACTCTTCCTAAAAGTTTATAAAAATAGTACCAAACATTACACAAAAATTCAAACTTTCAACTATAGGGGGCAGCAGCTGTAAAAAAACGTCTGTTTTACATCCATAGAAGAAGTGACAATATTTTTTTTGAAGGTTTAAAAATAAATGTATAATTCACCAATAAGAAAAACATTAGAAATATTCAGTCATAGTAACATTTGTTTACAAAACAAGAAAAGCCACCAGACACTAATTGTAACGTTGGTACGTTAGAGTCCATTTTTGCTGTGGCGTTGAGGACCTTTTACAGCCCTGTCCAGCTCTCCGAGAATAACCACCAGTCTCCTGAAATCTCCTCCATGTTCTGGAGATTGTGCTGGGAGACACATTAAACCTTCTTGCTGCAGCACGTGTGGATGTGCCATCCTGGAGAAGTTGGACAACCTGTGCAACTTCTGTTGGGTTAAGGAATCTCCTCATACTGCCGGTAGAGATAATTATCAAGCCAAAATCAGGACAAGTGGAAAACCAGCCAAAAAAGATCAAGAGGGAGAAACTTGAAATGACCTCCACATGTAACACCAGTCCTGTTTGGAGGGTTTTCTAATTGTTGCCACTGAAGTGCACCTGTTGTTAATTCCACGAACACCAATACAGATGAAATTGATTAAATTGATTTTAATGTGATTTGGACTTCAGGGACACCGTAGTAAAAGACAAATTAAAGAATGTACAACAGGTGAATGTGTAAAAATAGTGACAGTCTTAGCAGGTTGGGGGCCACGGGGGAACAATAAGATGGGGCCCTCTACAAAGGTTGTATTAATCACTTCTTTTTTAAAATCCTTACTCAAGGTAAAATGTCTGTAATGTATGCTATTTCTTTAATTTGCCAGGTTTTGCGAAAAAAAATTATTAAAAATTATTAAAATTATTTTGGACATAATTTTAGTTTTCAACATAGGCCCTATAGTGTTAGGGGCCCCAGGCAGTCGCTTACTTGGTAAGTCCGGCCCTGCATCAAAAAAACAAAACATAAAATTAGATACAAATTAGGGGTTATACATAAACTGTAATCACATTTTATATTTTAAATCAGGGGTGTCAGTCCTCATCAAAGTCAGTCCTTTTGGGCCGTTGTTTACTGAAAGGTAAAAAAACAAAAGGTGGGTTTGGTTTATAGGAATTGACATTTGTGTTTGTAGAAATAACCTAGTATAAGTATGACATTCAAAACATTTTTTTTCTTCCAAAAAAGTAACAGGAAATAATTCAAGGAAAATTTGCAAAAGTAAAACAAGAATCAAAATTTTGAATAATTTAAATAATTTTGAATTCTGTGCATCTTTGTGCCATAAGACACAATCGAAAAAATATGTTTTCAAAAGTTTTTTTCTTTTTGGAGAAGTGGACTTTTGGGTTTGGATTATAAAATCATTTTTACTAATATCTTGTATTTTTTCCTGTTTCAAATTCTGCAAAGTAGTAAAACAGCAAAAAAAATGTGTAGAAAAAGGTTTTCCTGAAAATAACCATAATTTATCATTCACAATAACCATATGATTGATCTCTGCGTAATGAAAGAAATCTATCTGACAATTACATTTTTATTTGCTGATACTGATCCTGCACTGGTCTTATCTTGGATCCCTGTCGAGCTGGCGTGGAGTGGAGCGGCTTTAGCTCAAGAGAGCCTTAATCAATTTCAAGTGGTCAAAGTGTGTAATGAAAATATTGAACCCGTGGCTTTGCTTCAGCCAATATACAGTTAAACCCTAATTAAATAAAATCAGAATGTAATGCAAAGAAAATGTGCTTATTTAGTTAGTCTGTGAAACAGCAAATAAAAACGATTTATGTTTGTTTTGAAATAAATATTCAATGATTTTAGGTATTAAAGCATTCACATAAAAGGCTGTAAAATCTTAAAATTCACCAAAAGTTAACAATTTCATGTGAAAGCTGCACATTCAAAGGTTTGTAAACAGTGGTCAGAATTCCCTCTAGTATTCCCTGTGGTTGTATGTGTTGACGGATTTGACCAACCATGAATTTTGGCAGGTTTCTCTCTGGGGGGGTGTCACTCCACCATCAGATATTTCTAAATCCTCTAATTCAAAACATATGACTAAATGCAACAAATTGAGTGCTGCATGCACGTTTGTTACCAAAAAAAAAAAAGTAACCTAATGGCATTTTGACGCTGTTGTATAGCCGATCCCGGTCGACGCATTTGTACACAATGCTGAGGTCTCCATGGTAACCGGGGGCTGGTCACCATGGCAACGCTGTGGACTAGTGCACCCGCCGCTGCTGGACGATGCGCTCTGTATCTCCGGAATGTGAGTGGATAACGTGGAACGGTGGTGGTGGTGGTGGGGTGGGGGGTTACCCCGCCCCTGAAATAAAACAAATAACCCGGTGGGCCTTCATGGTCCATTGTTCGAGAGGCTGCAGAATCAGCATGTAGGTGATGTAATGCCCTCAACAAAAATATCCATCTGAGATTATTTGTTACAAAAACAAGAATATAAATTATATCAAAAATCACTGAAATTTTACTGAAGTATTTATATGATCATTTTTTTATGTTTGTCATTTATAACAGTAAAATATTGCATTTTTTTCTTTTTTTAACAATTTGTTCAGGATTACAGGGGATGGTTGGAGTCTCAGATGTCCTCAGGCAAATGCAGGTTATTAATTTTAAGTTTAAGAAGAACCGTCGGGTTTAAAACGGACTTTTTAAAAAAAGTTTGAAGCGTTTAGGTCTTCTAAATGAAAGATCCACCTGTGTCACTGACTAACTGGTGAAGGCACAGCGAACAGCAACGCTGCACTGACGACTATAGTGTTGAAAGTGGTTTTAGTCTTAAAATAAAATTGAACACAGAGGTAAAAAATAGTAACATCTTTAGGTTCTGATTCTCTTTTTAAGCTTGCAGGAAGTCACACAATTGGCTCTTCTCAATACATTTTCATGCTAAATTAAAGGTGTAAAAATAAAGGCAGTTTTTAAAATATACTTTTAGCACAACAATTTATTTTAGATTTAATGTCAAACATTTAATTCATTTTGTTATTTCCTTTGAGACTAATGCAGCCGTGTGGAGTTATTTTAAGCTTTTTAAATGTTTTGATGATGCAAAAACATTAAGACAAAATTCAGGTTTAATGTAGAAAGTGTTTTTTTTATTTTATTCGAACCTCCTCTTACACCCATCCGATAAGGTCTGCAACACATAGCTGTTGTCTACTTCATTCCCTCTTTCTGTGTCCACTTATTTCTACAAATGCTACCAGAACACATAGTCAAATTTCCTCCTAATCTCTTGTACTGCTGAGCTCTGGTAAAGAAGCTGTAAAGATTTATTTAGTTAATTAATGAGACCAAAAAAAATGATCATCTTAACTGTAGATGTGTAAAAAAAACAGAAGAAATAAGAGAAAATGTGCAAAAAAGAAAGAAGAGAAAGAGGTATGAGGCACATTTTGACTTCTCCGTTGGTCCCTCCCTCTTTTTCCATAAAACAAACCATTTTCTGAATGAAACAAATAAAAAAAAAAAAACAATCATTGGCTTGTTATTTACATGCAGAGTATCCCCACCCCGTACAAACACTAATGCCTGATCCCAAAGCCATCTGCAGCTCTAATCAACACATGCACATCAGGCTGAAATGATTTTCTAATAAACAAACCTGAGCGCGTGACTTGATTATCGAGGTCAAACGAACGTTTCACAGAGACGGCAGATGACATTTAATGTGCATGTGTGTTTTGAATCAAATTAATCAGAACATTTGAGGGAAAAGAGGTACAAATGAACGCCGCTTTCTTGAAAATGCAAGACAGGAAGTGTGTGGTGGAGATTGTTCTGAATCCCATTCACCAACCTGTGACTTTTAATTCTTTTAAAAGGAACATATTCCCTGCTCAGAATAGCTCCGACAAATGTGCTTATGAAGTGACCTTTGCTAAAAACGGTGGCAGCCAGCTGTTCTGGGAAGCAATTGTAAAGATATAGTGGCATAAACCACAGGAGAAGGGGGAAAAAAGCGGGAAATTATTGCAAAAGAGACACTTTGCTGATGAGATGATCAAATAATGCCAGACTTATTCACTTAAGAGTTTAGCTCCTCCACTCACCCACCTTTTTTTTTCAAATTCCCTTAGTAGTTTAGATGGGAAACCCGTGAATTCTGGCTGTGCTTTAAGCAGGGGAAGGAAAGATGGCTTTGGGAACAGGAAAAACTGTTAAGACTGCTCTAATTTGATATCACCACATTCTAAAAACAACAACAGGAACAAGCTGCGCTTCATGTCAGTATGTGTCCCCACCCGCAAGCGCACACACAAATGCACAGGAGTACCCTTCAAAAAGTTTAAAAAAAACAAAGAAATCACAGGGGCACCATGTGAGAAGAGTCCAAGGTACGTCTACAAAGCCCCCGCGATTCCTGGGGAGTTGCACAATCTCTCCCAAACACACAAACACACAGTAGGGAGCGCGCTGAGAGCTGGCAGTTGAGTGAATTGTTTCCTTCTGTGTGATTTGACAGACGTGTTCCTGCTCTCGTCTTTGCACCGCGCGCCACCTCCTTCATTTCAACACCTGACATGCTGGTCTTCCCCCCGACAACCGAGCGCCGTACATTCCAGTCAGGAGCTGCGCCTCTCCTCCTCCTCGGACACAAGCACACATGCACATTCATCTCTCCCTCTGGGTGGGGTTAAAAGTCCGTTCCTCGGGTAAACTGTGACACAGAGAGTGAGTGTGATCGGGACGACCCGCTTGCAGCCTTTTCCCTCCACGGGGACGCCATCGGTGTTTTGGTCTCGAGGGGGCGTTCCCGAAACTTAACCAGCTCTGAGTGGGAGACAAGATGCAATAAATAAGAAATAATGCACCAAAATGAAAAAGAATTCCTCATTAATCACTCAAATCTGCTAAATTTCCCCCTTAAAATGTTTCCTATGAAGACAAAATCCAATAAAACTCCCTTTGCTACAAGAAAAAATCAAAAAATGTTTTATTACTTACGTGTAAAGAGGCTGCAGCTGCAGGTGAGACGATTTCTGAGGAGGCTGGTAGCCGTACGAATCAAAGCCACCGATGAAATCAACTTTAAAAAGCAAAGAAAGACAACATCATTTCACCTTACTACCCACTGGTTCTGAAATATTGAATCGAATCATCTGTAAAATTTAGCAAATATTCAGGAATCTGCAGACAACAAACCATAACATTTTATATATATTTATGTATTTAATTTATTCGAGTAATGCAAGAAAACAGTCCCTGCCAACATCTGTGAAAACACTAAATACACCATAAGATCTGTTCCTCCACTGGAAAAAAATCACTTTATTAAATAACTTTTCCCCATATGCAGCTTTATAAGCTAAAGCCAGAACAAACAGAGTTAAAATACGAGGAACTTCTGCTGCATCGAAGGGATTTAAGACTAAACGGTTCAAAGTTTTCTGCAATTTACAAAAACCAATAACAAGTTTTTAAAGTCTAATTTAAAAATATCTGCTCGGGTATTTAGTAAAACATTCCATAAAGTGTCAATTCCACCTGTAGAATTTATGGAATTGTCAAAAACCTAAGCGAGAAGTGTAAAAAGAAAAGAAAAGTGTACTTTTAGGGGATTTTAAGTTTCTATTAGACAACAGAAACAACTAACAATAAAATAATACTTAACACTTTGTATGAGAAGTTGCAAAACAATTTAGTGTTGGCAGAGATATTTAATACATTTGTTAAGCTTGTAAACAGTTTATTAATATGGACTTTGTAGAAAATGACATATTTTTAGATGATAATGGTTCCAACTAAACCGTATATGGCTTATTGTGTTAATAAATGTCTTACTAACACCATGTAAACACATTAATAATTGTTAAGGTATTTATAAAGCTTGGTAAGGAATATTATTATAAAGTGTCGCTAAAGAAAATATTGATTTTGTTTTAAATAGAAGTTAAAAACCAAAAATTGCAAAAATCTGCTATTTTTTCAAAATAAAAATTGATTTTTTTCTTCATGATACAAATAAAAATAATGTTATAGATAAACAAAACATGTATTCTCATTGCTTAAAGCCAGAACTTTAGGTTTCTTTGAATTGCAGCAACATATGAACAGCAATGATTCATGCAAACATTAAGGACGAACACTAAAAACTCCATTACCTGAATTCAGATTGGTCTTTTAGTTCAGACAAATTCAGTAAATAATTTTTTTCTTGCAATAACTGCTTTTTATTCTCTTAATTTCTGTTTTAAATTTCAATTTTAAAATAGAAAATATATTTTTTGTTATATATTTTCTTAAAGTAAACTTGAAATACAAACAATGCACCCATACCTCACTATAAAAATGCAATAAATAAGAAAGAGGCTTTAAATTTTTCATTCTTTTGTTTCTAACTTTAGGTCGGCAACCATTGCAGGATGACAGCAGGAAATCAATAACGCAGCAAGTTTTGACAACTTCTTTCAAAAAATACCAGTGCTGAGGATTTCATTTCACGTTTTTGAGTGACAGGCTTCACAGTTGTGAGACAATTGATTGCAGTTTCCCGTTACCATGACAACATCATCCAGTTAAGGAAGCTATGGACTATACAGTACAGCGATTGGCATCTACCTAAACTAATTCAACTATTTCCTTTGAAGGTTGCTGTGCATGCGTAGAATCTAAAATGGAAAATAGAGATAAATTCAGCATTTATGGTAAAAATTGACAGATTTCTCCAAAATTTCTACCAATATCTTCAAATATAAAAAAATATATAAAAGCAAAGACTCCTTTTTTCTTTTAGAAATATATTTTTAAATTGACTTTATCTTAAAAGCCTCTTTAAAACATTGTTGCTTATTTATCCATTAATCATGAATCCAAAGTCTTTTCAATTTTTGTCAATTTTTTCTTGAAATATTTAATAGAAAAATAGCTTTAATGCAAAAGCATTTTTTTGCGTTTTGGTTACACCCTCTTTACTATGTTAATCATATACAAGGCTTCTCTGTGAGAGAAAAAAAAAAAGAAATATCAAGCATATGATGTAGTAAAACACTACTTTTATAGCTATAGTGAGAAAACCCCAGACGTGTCTGTCATGGTGGAAATGTTACAGCACACATTACACGTTTCCCACAGATGGGGCGCTCCAAATCACCCAGAGGGAATCCTCTACGCTGATATCAGTAAGCATGACTCATGCAAGAGAAAACAATGAGATAACATCACTCTCACCCAAAGCCACGCATCTTTAACTCAAGGGGCCTTATCTTAATGGTGGAAAGAGTGAAGCTCATCTTCCTAACAGGGCGCTAAACCCATCAGTAAGCTGTTTCAAAGGAAAAACAAAAAGCACTTACAGCTGTCCTCGTCATCTTGGAAGACTTTGCTCACATAGCAGGCGTACACGAAGCCAAAGAGCTGGTGGGAAGCAAGAGATTAACTGAAGTTCTGCAGGGAGTTTTTATTTTAGGTTCACCTGAGGGCCCACACTTACAGCCAAAAGGATCTGAATGGCAGAACTCAACACCTCGATGTACTGGTAGTCGAGGAGGCACCCGGACACGGTGATGACGTGGTGGTCATCGGGGGCGATGCGGGAGTCCAGCACCGGCGTAACCAGGCAACCGGGACCATGCTCCATCCACCAAGAACGATGAAGCGACGTGTTGAAAGTCATAAGAAAGTCTGTGTCCTAAAGGTAAGAAAAACAAAAAAATCTTTGGTAAAAAAGAAAAACACTCCAATGTAAATTGGGTTTTTATTAACATGTTCTTATGGCATTTTTCTCATGGTGGAGGACATATATAAAGAAAATTAATCTAAAAATAGCATTTCTGAGTATTTATTTACAAAAATCACTGTGAATGCATTTGATTTCCTGCTCCACTCCGTTTGGATGCATCCACTTGCACACAAATAGTTCCACGTACGTCTTAGTTTTCCTCGTCCGAGCTGATATCTGGCTCAAAACTTTACAGCTCCAAAATTGCTCGACATTATTGTTGGGGTTGTTACTCTATGCCCACTGTCCTACAATTTGAATCAGTTTTAGGGGGGTTTCAGAGCTAAATTCAGTAAGAATATTTGGTTTGGTACAATTTGAGGATCAGAAATATGAGGAATAATGAAAGTTTCTGAAACTTTGGAGAGGAAAATGTCAAATGTTTGATCTTAAAAAAAAACTGAATGCATTGTTTATTACCCACCTGAGACAGGTTTCCAACTTCCAAATAGAAACATATGATGAAAGAGTTCCATCCCACCCACAGGACCAGCCATATTGCATACTGACAAAATAAGACAAAAGGATCAGTGATCAAAACTCAAACGGTGATATCAACAATAAAAGGATGCTCACAAAGATGAGGTATCTGAAGCGAAACTGCACGGTGCCGAACATGCCCAAGATGACGGCCACAATGTGCAGAAAGTTGGCCAGAATGGGCGCCCACTGGTATCCCAGAAAATCGAACACCTGCCTCTGAAGGGCCGCCACCTATACGAGACGAAAAAAAAAGAGGAGGGGGTCGGAAGAGAAAGAAAACATCATTTAACGGGGAGCAACACAAACCCTCACGCTTAATCAAGGCCTCGCACATACACAGTGACAGGGACACACATACACAAGTCTGCCGCAGTTGTTTCCATGGTAACTGCCTGGAGCACCAGCCAGTCCAGTGCCTGTAAAAGAGGGAGGCTCACCCAAAAAGCTCGGCTAAAACTAATGAGGATCTATGGGCCAAATCCCCCACCAGCCCCGCAAACACAATGGTCTCAGCCAGCAGCTCCTCCTGCTGCTGGATCAAACCCCAGGAACAGACACCGCTCTGACTCATCACACCTTATTATACTGATGATGGAAATCTTAGAGTAGTTCAGGCCACAGGGAGCATCCCAGTTTCCTCTAGGATGTTAGGGGTAAAAGTTGGGGGTGAAAGGGGGTCTCTTTGTTGCATAGTTTTCCTTACAAAGACCCCATGGCACTGTGCTCCCTTTGCCCTGCTGCTCTGAGCTTCAGGGAGGCTGCAGCAGCTGCAGCTCCGAGCTTTTTTTAGACTGCAGACAGCCTGGTCTAAAAAAAATTAAAATGTTCTTGTCTGGGCCACATTGCTCTAATT
>NC_050522.1:17110898-17128436 GCF_002922805.2 Oryzias melastigma | reverse complement strand
GCATCCCAGTTTCCTGGAGGATGTTAGGGGTAAAAGTCGGGGGTGAAAGGGGGTCTCTTTGTTGCATAGTTTTCCTTACAAAGACCCCATGACACTGTGCTCATTTTGCCCTACTGCTCTGAGCTTCAGGGAGGCTGCAGCAGCTGCAGCTCCGAGCTTTTTTTAGACTGCAGACAGCCCGGTCTAAAAAAAATTAAAATGTTCTTGTCTGGGCCACATTGCTCTAATTATACCATCTTGGTGAATGACAACTTGAAGCAGGCGAAAGCACTCACCAGCTGCAGGGAGCAGATCACCAGCAGCGTGCATCTGCCGTCGCACTTCCCCATCTTGGAGGGCTCGGGACGCGGCTTGGAGCCGCGGAGGCTCCGGGGGAACGTCGGGTCCCCGGTCAGATCCAGACTGCCTGCCCGCCTCAGCTCACACCATCCCCCGAAAGTCCCCCAGCCTCCTCCGGCAACGCTGGCCCCGCTCACCTCACGCGGAGGGACCCATCCTGGTTTCGGCTGTTTTTTCTTTTTTTTTCTTTTAAGGTTTGTTACCGTTCCGAGCTTCCGGAGGTGAACGGGAGGTCCGGATGACGCCGGCCTGCTGCTGAGCCCGACCGACACCGAATCACCTCGGCCACACCTTCCCGAAGAGAAGACACACACAAAGGCACAAAGAGAGACGGAAAGCTGTCATAATCCGCCTCAGGCTACAGGCAGAAATGAGCATCATATGATACCGGATCACACGAGGGCGGAGGAGAGGAGGGGACCGACTCCGCAGTGCCACTATGGCTAACGTTCGGCTACATAACCGGACACAAAGCAGCCCGTTGTGACTCGCGTTTTTTCTGGGAGCGGAATGGTCTTTGTGCCCTCCTTCCTCCCCCCCTCTCCGTAGCCCCGGCTGTCCGGACCCCCCCTCGTATACACCCGCCTCGCGGTAAAAGACGAGTCCGCTCACCAGTAGTACCGGGGTCCGGCCTCCTCCTCCGCCGCGCGGTGCAGCGCCTTTTGTCAACAATTCTCCGCCGGGGCGAGCGCAGGAGGAGCGCGTGCGAGAGACAGACAGGGGGGTGGAGGGGGGGAGTCACCGCGAGCCCTCCAGGAGGCGTTTGAAATGATCACAAAAGAAGGGAGGGGGGTCTGGCGGAGAGCGAGGGGGGCTCAGACGGGCGGAGACAAAAAAACACCTCCAAACCGCGTTTCATACCTGCGGATACTGTGCGTCCATATTCTGTGTATTTGCCTTATTCAAATTTAAACTTTATTGTTCCATTACTCAGACAAAGGATTTATAAAACTCTGCATCAACTTCTTCTTATAGGGCTGTAATTAGCAGGAATGACCATGCAAAGAATTTAGTGTTTTGGGAAGGTTCAAGAACTATAAAATAGCGCTGCCACAAACAATTATTTTATTAGCCGAATAATCACTGATTATTTTTTCCGATTAGTTGACTAATCAGCTTATATGCAACGTAAACACATCATTAGTTTCAAAATAACTAAAAAATAAAGACAAATAAGATGATAGATTATTAAACTTTTATAAATTGTGCTGTCCTTCATTAGTTTAAAGCACGATTAAATCAAATGAGGTTGGAAACTGATTAAAGGTAACATTTGTTTTTACAAAAGATAAAGTTTTTATCTTATTGTTTCTAATATAACTAGAAGAGTTGCATTACCTGCAATAATGCTTTAGTGTGCATGCTTTTTGTTGAAAGTATTCGCATTAATTGCTGAAGGGATTCACTGCGGTGAAGTTAGTTTTACGTTGGATATTCGACAGACATTCGGTCAGGGTAAACCTTGCACGCTCACGGGGTCCGGGTCCAGTACAACTCCGAGAGCAGTGCTCAGACATTCGGTCAGGGTAAACCTCGCACGCCCACGGGGTCCGGGTCCAGTACAACTCCCGAGAGCCGTGCTCTAACATTTTGAGAGCACCAGCATTGGTGTGTCTATGGTGTACACGGTAACACAGAAAACTAATGAGGCTTTTACCGACTCCCTATTTTCAAAATAAAAGGTGATATACTTAACACTCGGAGAGGGTGTTTGGTGAGGCCCTGCGACAGACTGGCGACCTGTCCAGGGTGTACCCCGCCTTCGCCCTTCAGTAGCCGGGATAGGCTTCGGCAACCCCGCGACCCCGAAAAGGGAAGAAGCGGTCTGGAGGATGAATGAATGAATGCGAGTGTTTGGTGGCAGTAAGCTAATACTCACATATTAAAATTCCTAAAAAGTATAAATAAAAGATTAAATTCGAAATCAAGTGGTGTATCTTACATAGCTAGTGTGGTACTATGATCCAACACTGATTTTGACTCAATGGATCACATGACCTAGAAGCTATTGAGCTAAAATGTTAATTTTTACACATAAAAATTCATAAAAAATCCAAAAACATTTAAACTTTAAAATCAAGTGGTGTATCTTACATAGCTAGTGTGGTACTATGATCCAACACTGATTTTGAGTCAATTGATCACATGACCTAGAAGCTATTGAGCTAAAATGCTAAAATTTACACATAAAAATTCATAAAAAATTTGAAAATTTTTAAAACTTATAATCAAGAGGCGTATCTCGGTTAGGAAGGGAAGTACTACGATCCAATACCAATTTTGAGTCAATTGATCACATGACCTAGAAGCTATTGAGCTAAAATGCTAATACTTACACATAAAAATTCATAAAAAATTTGAAAATTTTTTAAATTTAAAATCAAGAGGCGTATCTCGGTTAGGGAGGTGAGTACTATGATCCAACACTAATTTTGAGTCAATTGATCACATGACCTAGAAGCTATTGAGCTAAAATGCTAATACTTACACATAAAAATTCATAAAAACTTAGAAAAGTTTTAAAACTTAAAATCAAGAGCCGTATCTCATGTAGAGAGGTGAGTACTATGATCCAACACTAATTTTGAGTCAATCGATCACATGACCTAGAAGCTATTGAGCTAAAATGCTTATACTTACACATAAAAATTCATAGAAAATTTGAAAATTTTTTAAATTTAAAATCAAGAGGCGTATCTCGGTTAGGGAGATGAGTACTATGATCCAATTCCAATTTTGAGTCAATTGATCACATGACCTAGAAGCTATTGAGCTAAAATGCTAAAATTTACACATAAAAATTCATAAAAAATTTGAAATTTTTTAAAACTTATAATCAAGAGGCGTATCTCGGTTAGGGAAGGGAGTACTACGATCCAATACCAATTTTGAGTCAATCGATCACATGACCTAGAAGCTATTGAGCTAAAATGCTAAAATTGAAAATGAATTTTTATGTGTAAATTTTAGCATTTTAGCTCAATAGCTTCTAGGTCATGTGATCAATTGACTCAAAATCAGTGTTGGGTCATAGTACTCACTTCTCTACACGAGATACGGCTCTTGATTTTAAGTTTTAAAAATTTTCAAATTTTCTATGAATTTTTATGTGTAAGTATAAGCATTTTAGCTCAATAGCTTCTAGGTCATGTGATCAATTGACTCAAAATTGGAATTGGATCATAGTACTCACCTCTCTACACGAGATACGGCTCTTGATTTTAAGTTTTAAACATTTTCAAATTTTCTATGAATTTTTATGTGTAAATTTTAGCATTTTAGCTCAATAGCTTATAGGTCATGTGATCAATTGACTCAAAATTGGAATTGGATCATAGTACTCACCTCTCTACACGAGATACGGCTCTTGATTTTAAGTTTTAAAAATTTTCAAATTTTTTATGAATTTTTATGTGTAAGTATTAGCATTTTAGCTCAATAGCTTCTAGGTCATGTGATCAATTGACTCAAAATCAGGGTTGGATCATAGTACTCACCTCCCTAACCGAGATACGCCTCTTGATTTTAAGTTTTAAAATTTTTCAAATTTTCTATGAATTTTTATGTGTAAGTATTAGCATTTTAGCTCAATAGCTTCTAGGTCATGTGATCAATTGACTGAAAATTAGTGTTGGATCATAGTACTCACCTCTCTACACGACATACGGCTCTTGATTTTAAGTTTTAAAAATTTTCTAATTTTTTATGAATTTTTATGTGTAAGTATTAGCATTTTAGCTCAATAGCTTCTAGGTCATGTGATCAATTGACTCAAAATCAGTGTTGGATCATAGTACTCACCTCTCTGCATGAGATACGGCTGATGATTTTAAATTTAAAAAAAAAAACCAAAATTTTCTATGAATTTTTATGTGTAAAAATTAGCATTTTAGCTCAATAGCTTCTAGGTCATGTGATCGATTGACTCAAAGTTAGTGTTGGATCATAGTACTCACCTCCGTAACTGAGATACGCCTCTTGATTTTAAATTTTAAATCTTTTTGGATTTTTTATGAATTTTTATGTGTAAGTATTAGCATTTTAGCTCAATAGCTTCTAGGCCATGTGATCCATTGACTCAAAATCAGTGTTGGATCATAGTACCACACTAGCTATGTAAGATACACCACTTGATTTCGAATTTAATCTTTTATTTATATTTTTTAGGAATTTTAATATGTGAGTATTAGCTTACTGCCACCAAACACTCTCTCCGTGTTTTAAGTGTATCACCTCTTATTTTGAAAATAGGGAGTCAGTAAAAGCCTCATCAGTTTTCTGTGTTACCGTGCTCACCGTAGACACACCAATGCTGGTGCTCTCAAAATGTTAGAGCACGGCTCTCGGGAGTTGTACTGGACCCGGACCCCGTGAGCGTGCGAGGTTTACCCTGACCGAATGTCTGAGCACTGCTCTCGGAGTTGTACTGGACCCGGACCCCGTGAGCGTGCGAGGTTTACCCTGACCGAATGTCTGTCGAATATCCAACGTAAAACTAACTTCACCTCGGTAAGGGATTCGCTGAAAATGCAAAAGCTATTTTCAAAATGTTAAATTTGCCTTAAAAATATAAATTCCGTTAAAGAACTATGAAAGAGGATCAAAGTTGACCAAAATTTCTGAAAAAAAAATGTAGTAAAATTGCTTAAAAATCCCTAATACATGCAAAAATGCCCAAATATTTAGTGTGTTGCTTAAGCATGAGCTAAAACAAAATAGCCTAAAATTCCTCAGTGAACTAAATTAGTCAAAAACATTCGCCTGTTGCTAAAATAGAAGCTTAACTCTAAATTAGCATAAAAAAAACAGTAGATAAGCCAAAAACGTTAGCAGGTTGCTAAAATATTAGCTAAACTCTAAATTAGCCTAAGAAAACCCCGGTAGATAACAAATCAGCTTACTTTGGTGCTGAACGCTCACAACTTTGTTAAACTTTACTATACTCTGACTCCATATAATATAAAGTAACAACTGATCGACAACTAAATTAGTCGAATTTTTTAATAGTTGATTAGTCGTCAATTAGTCGACTAATCTTGGCAGCCCTACTATAAAAGAAACAACCGTTGTCGACATTTCCATGATTCCAGGGGCTTTAAAACTTTTTGCAGAGGGCCAGGGGCGGAGCTACAGGGGATCAAAGGGGGAGGCTGCCTTGCCCACCAAAAAGCTTTGTCCTCTCCAATTTTGAGTCAATATTATTATGATTATTTAAATGTTTTTTCACTTTTTGATGTGTGTGTGGTATTTTTCTTACAAAAGAGAACAAATGCAGAAATCATTTTGTTTTTATGTTTTTCTTTTTAAACTGCTGTTAATTAAACTTTGGCGAAAATGTTCTGTTTTAATTAATGAGTCGTTTTGACGTCACAACGACAAGAAGAAGAGCGCATGCATGTGCAAGCTCCTTACCAAGCTGATTGGGATTAGAAAACATGGCCTCTTCCCATGTCCGCGCTGCAGAGGACTGCAATTCAATGAAAGGCCATACTGTTCAGCGGTATAAAAATAAACGTTCTAACAAGAAAGCAGCTGGACCTTTTTTCTGTTTGATAACACAAGATACATTCAAATTTCTGCCGCGGCACTGGCGCTCATCTGCCAGAGGAGACACAGCGTTTTATTCAAGGCAAGCTCCTGCACGTGGAAGCGGTTAGTGCAGTTTTAGGGAATCGTGTCCAAAATGAAATACTACCAACATCATCATAGTTTTGTCTCATATTGCAGAGCTTCTCAAAAGGTGTTTATTGTGGGGAAACATTTGACTAAAAGCCTCTCAAATGGCTAATAAATTGAAATTTTTAATCTATTTAAGAAATTAGGTAACATATTGCTGAATTTTTCCACTAATCTTGCACTTTTTCATTTTTGTTCCTACTATGTCAGTGTTTTATTATTGCCTCTTCTATTTTATGATGTTTCTTAGAGCTTCTTAATCTGCATATGTTTGACACATGCTATAGAAATAGATTTACTTGAGTTAGTTGGGGGGGCACTTGTCTGGAAAAAATGTTTCACAAGGAATAAATCAATGAAAAGAGATTAAATCAACTTCATGTGTTTGCAAAGACTGTAGACATTTATTCATAAGAGACTCAGCCACCATCCTTCTGTGGTTTGGCCAAAGTTGGATTAAGATTCACTTTTTTACCCTTCTGATGGTGGAAAGTACATGTTTGTTAGAAATCTGGGCCAGCTTCATTAGTTTTTTTTTCAAGCCATTCCTTAGTTTTTTTTTCAAGCCATTCCAAATAAGCAATTAAAATAAATAATTTTTAGTAGATTATTATTATTATTGTTAATTTTTAGTTTTTTTCCTCCACTACTGGGCTTTTCTTTTGATAACTGAAACGCAACTTATAAAAGTGGAAAAATATACAAGATTATTAAATACATTAAACAAACAAAAAAGAGACTTTTCTTGATTATTAATATTAATATAATTAAGTATATTAAATGACAATTTTTCCTTCTGCTTCAGTGTGATAATAGTTTATTTTAGATTAAAAATGATTTTTAAAAACCTTTTTAAAAACCATGATCTATAAAGTTTTGAAGAAGTTGTAACAACTGATTGTAAAACTCAACAATAAAAACAATTAGAGCTGTGTGAAACCAGTATTCATTATAAGACAAATAAAACTCATTTATTAGCTGAGAGAGAGAATTTTTTAAAACAAAAAGTCTATTTTTTCTAAAATCTAATTGAAATTTTGTAGAAAATTTTGCAGAAAATATTTTAACTATGAGTTGTAATTTCACATAACATCCCATTTATCCATATTTATGGTGTGACAAGTAAAAACTTTCTTTTAAAATTGGATTATGCATAAAGTTTTCTTACAAAGAAATATTTTTTTTTATAAAATAAACTCTGGCTTTTTGATGCAAGAATATCTTTTGAGTGTAGGACGGAACAGATTCAGCAACGCAATGCAATTTTATTTTTTATTTTTTGGTCAACACCAAGATAATAGACAACATCCTTGTCTTCAGGTCTATGAAAAGGACTTTTTCAGTGCACACCAGCAGAAATAAAGAAATAAAGGAACTGTAAACATTTAATAAATAAACTTAAACATGAAGAAAACCTGGAGCAACAAAAATGTGGAAAAGCAAAGCAGACTTGACATAGAAGAACTGAAAAACGAGACACTTCTACACACTGAAGTAAATAAAGACAACTGTGGATGATCAACCTGGTAAGACTGACAAAAAGAAAAAGCACAAAACTACAAGAAATCCTTACAAAGAATAAATATTCTAAGTTTTTCAGTGATCTTACCACTCAAAACTGCTTTTTCAAATATTTTGTGTCTAAAAATTCTACAAATTTAATAAATTCCCGCTTGTACTTTTCCATTTTTAAAGTTTTATAGTTTATGAAATATTTATTTACAAAAAGGGGAAATTTTCTGTCCATCAGAATGATGACAGAAGAGGCAGACATGGGTACAAAAATATGCAACACAAGATGAAGGTAGAGCTGGCAAAAGCCAAAGTATTTGGAGTTTTTGGCGATCAACTTGTCATTTATTAATATTTGATGAATTGTTACCTGATTGCTTGAAATAAACTGTTTCCTTAGTTCATTCATTCTTTCATTTGGATTTTGACATAGAAAAAGTATTATTACAAATGTTAGTTCATATATTTGGGTTGGAGGTCAAAGCCTTTTTTCACATTTTATCATTGGAACTGTTGTGATTTAATATGGTTTAATTTTCAAAATCTCTTAAATGATCTTAGACAGATCCAGTAAGTTGCTGGTGTTTAATCTGTTGATACTGAAGGAACAGCTGTTTTTGTTAACATCTGGAACAGATGTAACAGATGTTGGATTCCCTGCTGCCATGATGCTAAATAAATGAAGGTGTTTATTCAAAAGTGAAGGTTATTCCCCTTTGGAGTGACAATTTGATGAGGTCTTGTTAACTTTCTACCAGCCAGTCAGAGTTGATGCAATTGTAAGATTGTATTTCTGATTTTTTTTAACATTTTATGATGAAAAAAAGCACAATACCAAGTATTTAAATATTATTGCAGTGGTTTAGTTTCAGTTTGCTCTGTTATGACAGTCCTTGTAAACTCATTTGATTCGTTTTTGTAACTTCTTTACTAACTTCTAGTGGATTTTTTATGATTGTAGAGTCAGGTGCCAAATGGAGTGTGCCACTGCAAAGTGTCGGACTTAAGGTGGAGTTGGTCAGTTTATCCCCATCGCTCGTTCTGCTGTATCCCCCAAAATTAATCACCAACTGTGAGCGTCCATGGATGTAAAAAAGAAGGAAAGAAAAAGTTCCACTGTAGCTACAAAACTAGGATCCAGAGTTGAAGAGCGCCTAAGGTTTAATATGGCAGCAGCAACACAGTTTAAAGAATATACATTAAAAAACAAAATGACCATTGTATGCATATTGATTGGTGGAATAGCACCTGAAGTTGGTGTCCTGTTGCATAATCCAGGCCCCTATGCAGGGTAACATAGAGACAGATGTACAGGTGCAGTTTAACATTTTTAAGAATGAATAAAAAGCAGTGAGTGGTTAATAACATGCATGACTTTGTAATTTGATTGAACGAACCCATGTTATTCTAAGGACAGATCAGCATTAAGCTTGATATTTTGTGCCATGCACAGTACTAGAAAAAGTTAAAACATTTTATAAAACGAGCACAGAAATGATACTAAACCAAGTTTTCACTCTAAATATAGGAGTGAGAAGAGAATTTACATAAATGTCTAAAAAATATGTATTTTTATCTTGATTTGACTGTAGAACGAGATGTGTTTAAGCATCAATCAGATGTATTTTCAAATTACAGGTTTGAGAATTTTTTTTAAGATCATTTTCCATCCATCTTCTTCTTCTTCTGATCCGTTACAGGGTCACCAGTCTAAGACGCCCAGATTTCCCTCTCCCTGGTTGCTTCCTCCATCTCTTCTGGGGAGCCTGCAAGGCGTTCCCAGGATAGCCAAGAGACGTAGTCTCTCCAGTGTGACCGGGTTTTCCTGCCCAGGGAGACGTGTCTGGAACAGCTCCCAAAGGAGGCGTCCAGGAGGCATCCGGACCAGATCCCCGAGCTTCTGGTCGGCTTTTGCAAATTCTGCTATTTTAGCATACAGAACGCATCTTCAGCATAAGAAATTCACATTTGCATTGTTAATTGGTCATATAGTTAATATATAAGTTTCTCGTTTTGATTTTAGTTTCACAAGCTTTTAAAATATGCATCAAATGTCGCAATCTGCAAAGTTCATTTCCAATAAAGTATACAAAAATTTTAACCATAATTACCTTAAGGACTGGATTAAAAAAAAAACTTTAATAATTAAAAAACCTATTTAGTAAAAACCAAATTACATAATACATAATCTTCAAACTGACTTGTTGTCCTTTTCTTCAAAAAAAAAAACATTTTTCCTGTTTATTGCAACTAAAAAAAACGTAATTTCTTGATTCAGTTTTTAATCACTTGTTATGCTAACTTTAAACTATTCTTGTAAACAAATTTGGTTTAGCATATAAATTTGTCAAATTGTGCTGACAAAGTAGAGTTTAAAGAGTGTATAATGCAGCTTCAAACATAGATGTCAACCAGCAGCTTTTACAGAATAATAAAGTTTATTAAAAAGAAAAAAAAACAGTAAAAAGGTGGAGGCTTGGGACCAATCATAAACAGCACTGCAGTGCTGAAACACATGAAATTACAGAAACTTTGACTACTTTTGACATTTTCTAAGCAAGACATCCTGCTTTCAGCTGAAGCTTATTGAATTTCTCCCATGTAGAGGCGTTTATCGCTGGATCCAGACAGCACTGTGTGGAGAGAAATAACAGGAGGAAACTCGGTTAGAGATCAAAAAAAACCAAAACAGGCAAAGTAGCCGTGAGGTACACTTGCATTAAAAATCAGCTATATGTTTTAGAGTTAAATGAGTGTAGCTCACCTATCGGCTCCTCTGGGTGGAAGACGACCTCATTGACAGAGCCTGCATGGCCGGGCAGCTTATACAGGATTCTCCGGGATGTGGTGTCCCAAATGTACACGAATCTGAAACAAAAAGAGTCAAATAAGTGCAGAAAAAAGTCAAATGAGAAAGAAAATAAACAATCAGGTAGAATTATCCCAATCTCACTATATCCAGATGAAAAAATAACTAATTTTCATGAATTTTAAGGAAAGTTTTTTAAACTTTATGATCATTGAATCTTAATTCAAAACAATGTACTTTAATCCAAAGTGGGAAACTTGTTGTATTAAGTCATTTTTTAGGATTATTTAAACATTAAAAGTGCTTATAGTCATGGGCAGAGAAGAAAAAAAAAGATGCTTAAAGTTTTCAGAGTTAAATGAAACAGTCGTCTTTATCAGTTCCTGCTGCTTACCCTAAAGGAGTTGACACATTTTTAAGAATAGTTCTTGGATTTCCACTTATGTCTGGATCACACAGGCCAGAAAGCTCGTGTAAAAATGCACAAGTTGATCTAACCAAGTCTGGCAGCAAACAGGAAGATTAATGAATCTGGCAGAAAACCAAAGCGCTCCCGTTACCATCATTGTTGGTTGTGGTTAATGTTTTCTGAACAAAATCAATATGTCTTATTCTGAATAAGTCTAATAGTGTTAGTCCTGCAACAAATGGAGGAAATAGAAAGAGTCAGAAATGTTTAGGCAAGAAAACCCTTGGGAAGTTCAACTAAAAAATCTACTTAATTTGTGTTTTGGTTTGGAAAAACATTTAAAGCGACATTATTTGATAAATGTTCAATAGTATGATTACTTCTGTGAACTATTAAATTAGTTAATATGATTTAGGGAAAATCTCAGTGTGAGCAGGTGAAGTCGAAGCTCTATTGTATGGGATACCCGTTGAAACTTTTTTATTGTCTACATGCTGCTAGTACTTTAAAACATACATGTTTGAATCATTTGTAGGGGAAATATAACATATTATAACGATGGATCTCTTGAGATAAAGAGCGAGGGGCGCACAAGCGACTGTTTCTTGTCCTCACCTGTCGGCAGAGCCGGCGGCGATCTTACTGCCATCAGTGGACCAGGAGCACCTCAGCAAGTTCTGAACGTCCATACAAACAGGTAAATAGACAAAAAAAATCAAACAACAGCTCTTAACAATACAGCTATGAATTCTGCTACTAAAAATACATTAATTATCACATATATTCTCTGGGTGAAGAATCTCCATCATGTTACCTTCTCAAAGTTGTGGACGTTTCCCTGGAAGATCTTCACACATCTCTCTTTAGGCGCAAATGGCCGCACATCCCAAATCCTCACTGCACAGATAGATGCATGCAGAGAAGTAAGGAGAGAACCATTTCGGACTCACCTTCATCCTTACGAGCTAAAACTAAAGCTACCTGTGTTGTCCATGGAATTTGACAGGAGGTACGATCCCTCAGAGCTCAGGCTGAGCCCGCTGACAGAGTCGCTGTGACCGTGCATGCTGTAGATCAGCTTGTTCTGCCGCAGGTCCCACACCTATGCAACACGTGCACACACGACCAGCAAAGGTGTCAAAAGGGGAGTTTGACACAAATGGATTTTGATTATAAAAACATTATTTGGAGGAAATTCCTGCTATTGTCACACACTAAAACAACATTTGTAAAACGATTCCTGAAATTAAAGATAATTTAGTCTTAGTTATACATACATTTTCAAACTGCTGAGATTATTTGTCATTTCAAAATAAAAACGTGTTTTCATATACAGTTTTTAAAATATGGCTAAATACTAAAAAACTATCTAGTGCAGTGGATTTTAAAAGCAATTCAGACACGATGATTACATTTTTTTTTTTTTTTTTGTCCAAAGTGAAAATTCAATGAATATAACATCTATTTGTTTATCCACTGTGTTCTGACGATAAAAACGTTGGTTTATTTAAAAATTACATTTAAACACATAATTTCTTTGAAAAATTGTTCAAACACAATGCATTGTGGTCTATATTTGTTAATGTAGTGAGCCTCAATGCACAATTTTTCACAAAGACTTCTGGGAAATTTCTAGAGCACTCCAATTGTTTTACTTTAAGATTCGGACAGCACTACAAATTGGAGAATGCACTATATAGTACATTACAGTGAATAGTGAAGGAATTTGAATACATGCCATGTATTTTAATGAGAGGGCAGTGATACAATTTAGACAAAATTATTCTGAAAGGAAGGGTAATTAAATCTTTAGCTTATTCCTGCTTTTAATTAAACACAAATAAATTATTTCCATTCAAGCAATGACTAAAAAAAAAATCTAACTCATAATATTTAAAATATTACTGAATCCATTTCAGTTTTTGTTGTATCTTCTTGAAGCCATCTGACTATTTTCTATAGAAATAAGAGTTAAAAACATTAAAAATGATAAAAAATAAACTAAAAAATAAAGGAATCCCCCTTTTTTTTACACATTAGTCGTTATCCAAGTAGAGTAAAATTATTTAGTACATTTCAATTAATGTAATTTCTGAATAAAATAGATAATATAACATTACTTCAAATTTTATTGATGACTAACTAATAAAATGTGTTAAGTAAAATAAATTAAAAATAACAAAAATGTTTTTATTTATCTGAGAAAGTTTTTTTACCTTAAATACTTTTAGTTTATAATTACAGTAGAAACACATAGCAGCAGAAGTTTTAGACCCTTACAAAACAAAAGCAAGAACACTTTCTTGTATTTTTTGTTAACAATCTGAGTACCTTGATGTCATTGTCGATGCCTCCAGACAGGATCTGGTCACTAGTGTCATTAAACGTCACGGCCAAAACTTGGTAGGTGTTCTGGAAGGTGTGGATGGCCCCCTTTTTACGGATGTCCCACAACTGCAGTGAGGGTTCACAAAACAGCAGTTAAAACGTTTAAATAGGACCTCAACAGTTGAAGAGTTCAGACTGTATCTGTACCTTTATCGTTCCATCATCGCTGCCGGTGCAGACCAGTTGCGGTCCTCGCCGAGCTGGGTAGCAGGTGTTAACAAAGGAGGTGTGACCTTTCAGGCGCTTAATCCTCTCACCTGTTTCACTGTCCCAAATGCCCACCGTCTTGTCTGTGCTCGCTGAAAATAACAAGCTACATGCACAAAAATAACCCAGTCATTTTTTATGGAAAGCTTAAACAGTTTCATTGTAAATCACTAGTTATTTAAAACTTGTAGATAGATCTAAGTCCTAAAATTTCAATGCAAACATGGTTTTTGCTTTGTTAAAAACAGTACTTTGTAAAGTCAAACTAAGAACAAGAAGCAATGAAAATATGTGACCTTTACTAATACTGTAACTTAAAACAAGAAACCTGTCAACTTAAAGATTAAGTTTAAAGAATTAAAGGATTATATATTTCCACAGCTTCCTTCGTACCTGCCATCCGTGTTGTAATGCAGCTCCATCACAGCTCCGCTGTGGCCCTTCAGGGTGGCGTAATTTTCACAATCCCCATAAACGTTCCACAGAACTGAGGTGAAAGAACCCAGTGAGGAACAAAGCCATAAGCGGCAAACACATTTCTGCTAAGAAGTGCAGGAGAACGACAGATTTGCTTCTTTCTTGCTTACATATGAGTCGGTCAAAGCCAGAAGACGCCAGCGTGGCTCCGTTAGGATGAAACTTGCAGCAGTAGACCTCGCCCTCGTGGCCTGACATCAACATGATGGGAGCTTGCAGGCTGGAGGTCCGAGGAGGGCCCTGGAGGAGAAATGTCAGCTTAATATTCTTTATGGTTCATCTTTCAGATTTTGTCCAAGTGAAATATAAGATAAAAGGCATTTGATAAAAAAAACAGATAAATAAATAGCATTTGAGCTCAATACGCAACAGAAAGCTTCACAAGAAAGTCCATAAATTCTAATGTAAATCTGCAGCAGTCCCATGAAGAAATGGATCAGTTTTGGTACACCGATGCTCCTTTTAACGCTTATAAAAGACTGAAAGTAAACTTTAAATGAGGGAACGCTCTATGCTGGTGACTATTGGAGAGCAATAGGGCAGTCAACCTCCGAGTGGAAGATTGCAGGTTCAGTTCCTGCCTGTGTTCAGCAGCAGAACACAAATTCAGTGTGTGAATTTGTGAATGGGACTGTGACTGTAAAGCACTTTTGGGCTTCAAATAAGGTAGTAAAGCATACACCATTTACTATTTTTAGGTGAAAGTCCTTAAGAGTAGCAGCATCAATATTTGGTTGGAAAAAATAAAACCCTGTGCTTTAATAAAGACAACTATTTTTTACAAAAGAAAACATTACAATCCGTAATGTCAATTGTGCAATAGATTTATCTTAATATTCAACATACTGTATCTACTTGCAGAAAACATCTACAAATTTGGAAAAAGTAAATAAATATACAACACTATTGCATATAGTGTACCCAGTAATATAACACAACTCTGATTTTCAAGCCAAAGCTAGTTCAAATTAAAAATAATTACATTATTTCATTTTATGCCAAAGCATAGATGCGTAACCTGTTCAAGTCACCCCGGAAACACCCTAAAATAACTCTAACAGGTTCCGTTACCATTGACAATAACAGGTTTTACGATACATTATGTATTGACAGAAGCAATGTTACATCAAAAACTATTCTGGCAAAAACTCGTGTTGTTAATTATTGTTCTGTTTACTATACCTAAAAGATAATAGGTGCAGCGCAAAAATGTCACATTTGAGTATTTTGGGACATCAATAAACAATGTTAATAAAGGCATTTCTTTTTACAAGTACTGGACAGCTCTTTTTAGGATATATTTTCTCTGATTTGTGGTATTTTATGGTGAAAGTTGATCCTGTTCGTACCGTGGCCACGAGTTGCTGTGACTGTGCCGCCGCCACCAGCTCGTTCCGGGGTCGCTTCATTGCGGTAGGAATTACCGCCATGTCTCCCGGTCTTTTCTTTGGTTCAATCATCCCAAAATAATCTCAAATAGTCGATAAAAGTAGTTTTTCTGGAGCTTCAAATTACAGAATGAATACACTATTCTTCTTGGGACACGATAAAAGAGTAGCACCAAGGAGGGGAAAGAAATCAGTCTGAACAATTTCCGGTGAGTAGGAGCCGTCTGATTGGTTTAAACGTGCGCCTCCTGCGGTGATTGGCTAGTCGAGAAGTTGTCAGCGTCTTGCACCGGAAGTACAACAATCCGACTTCATCCAGCAACACGAAAGGTAATGCTTTTCCAATTTCCCCCCAAGATTTACTCTACTTTTTGCTAGAATTTTAATCCTTTCACAATAAGAAACACATATACTGTTCATTTGGAACCCATTCTCTGTAAGCTGACGGTACAAACCGAAACAGGACGAAATTAAAGGCTGACCTGCTTGTTTCACGCCATGTAATGTAGATTTTTTTCGGTTATTTAAAACATACAATCTCAGTTGTTTGGTTAATTTTGTACCTGAAGATAATTGACTAATTGTAACTGGTTGGCTTCAGCGTAATTTAAAATTATATGAAGAGCAAATGGTTGTTTTTATTTTAAACCAGATTATTTGTACTAGTAATGAACATAGCACAACAACACAAGGACATTCTTCATTAAAAGGAATGCATAACCCTCTCAGCCAGCCACAAATAGCTTCTTTTGCTATTGAAATTCATTCATTATCTTTTTTGCCTTTTTTTTGGATAAATGGATGAATGAAAACTGCATGAATATTGAGAAATATTGGCAATTTCCCCAACAAATAGTAAGCTTAGTAGTGTGGAAGAGCCATCAACAGCCTCTACAAGGTTGTGTTTTTCCCTCTGGCATGAGAGAATCATTTTGTTTTCTCTCCCAAACTCGAAGGGTGATCTCGAGGAGAGAAAAAAAACCACCTTAATTAGGGGCAGTAAGTTTCTTTTAATTAAAGACTTTGGTTTGAAACTACGGAGATATAGGGGTTCCCGCTAGTTGCAGGATGACATGTGTTTTCTGGATTGTCAGGGTATAAATGCTGACTGATTGAGGAAACTTTAAGGTTTTTTGGAAAACCCACTTTATCTCTAGTTACAAGAAACCCACTCTTCAGTATGCAAACTGGTTTCAGATGGTACCAGGGCTCACACACACACAATGCCACTCCTTAGTTTTGTGAAAAGTTAGTCAAATTGCCAAATGAACAGGCCTTATCTACCATACTGATTCTTTGACCAAGACACCTATTGACTGTACCAGGGCTCCTGCTCACTTACTGACACCAAAACCTTGAAATTGGATCCAATAGTTCCAGCAAAAAAACTGAAATATGCAAAAAAAGATTTTTAATTTGTGGGGCAAACTCAGCTGCTCTGGTACTCGTATCACAAATGCAAGCTTCTCAAAGATGTTGCACAATTTCAGCGGGTAATAAGCAGACTTTCTAACAACTTAAGTTTAACATTCCCAAACAAAACATTTCACTTTCTCTGCTACACTAATTGTTTAAACTTGTTTAAGGCAATCCGTTGTCTGTCTGCTACAGTGATACACACTTCCAAACTATAACAAGCTCCTTGTATGGCAGGTTTAGACTCAAACTGTTCTCATTCTCCCTTTATCTGCACCAACCCATGTGTGTCCGAATGAGACACAAATCTCTTAATAGTTTGACAATTAAATTTCATGAAATATTCAAGGTTGTAATTCCTTGTCCAAGACATTTAACTATTTCACACTTGTCAGCAGCAGGAATATCATTTTTCTTTCCCATATTGCTTGAAAATGTTGGTCTGCCTATTAACGTGGACTGTCCTCCTTTAGTATTTACATCCTTTAATTTACCTTACCTGGTAAACTAGTTATCACAGGTGTCTGAGATTGATTTCTGTGATTGAAGGAGCCCTGAGACACAATATCATCCATGAGTTTCATTTGAAAACAAAGACTTTTATCTTTTTGCTTAAATACAGTTTTCATATTAATTTGGAATGCAATGCATTGTTAAAAAACAAGCAAACAGACTTTAGGGAATCTCACTGTAGAAATTAAATAAACTTTTTGTTTAACTTTCAATTTTTACTTTATTCTTTTCCACAAGAAATGTATAAGCAAGGAAAAATAGTCATTTTTAGGAACTTATTCTCATCAGCTAAAGTGACTTTTCTTGTGTGTGCTCTTTTATTGTGTGAATGCATTCAATGCATTCACACTATTGTGATTCTGTTTCTCTTCCTTATTATTGTGTGAATGCATTCAATGCATTCA